>NW_024545601.1:600000-965000 GCF_018152505.1 Drosophila elegans | reverse complement strand
TTTTATCATCTTGATCTAATGTTCCGAATAAAGATGTTCCGATAATTAATTAGACCTCTCTTGCTCCGTTTGATAATTTTTAAGCCATTCATTTCTCGTTGAAGTTTATCTATTAAATATCGAGCCTGAATAATACCGTCTAATTCGCGTGCTTCTTGTAAAAGACTATCAAATATTTGTTCAGTTTTAGTTAGGTTTATGGACAAATAATGGTTCTCGAATTTAGTTGGCATGTCCATGGATCCGGTTTTAAATATGAGGTAACCGTTTTGAGTTTTAATTGGGTTGATCTTAATATTTACTTTTTTATTTTCTTTTTCTTTTTAAACTTGGTTTTATAATGGAAAATTTTCCTGCCTCTGTTTGTTTCTTCAAAATGTTTTTCAAAGACTTGTCGGAGTGCTTTTGTCTTTTTAAAAGGGTTCGTTGTTTTGGCCCTTAACAATAGTGATTTTTTATATTCTGTGTCGATTTCATATTCATGACGTTTTTCATTTAGTTAGTTTATTTTCCGATTTTTTTTTTTTTTTGCATACAAAAATATATCGGCTGGTGCTGCGGTACTATGTTTAGTTTTATGATTATATTATATTATATTTAAATTATATTATATTAACTCATATTTTGTGTATTTGTTTTCTATATCTGATTCACTGCCTACAATTCTGAATTTCTCATTGACTGTTTAATGAAATCTTTCTACGTCTGAAAAAACATTTTTACTTGTAGTAACTCCTTCTGTAATGCTGCACACATAAACGCTGCTTTGTTGTTTTGCGGTTTTCCCATTTCGTTGAATACTTTCATTATTGCTCTTTTAGCTTCTAGCCAATCTCTACCTTTTACTTCTACAAGTGTAGAAAATTTGGAATATATATCGATACATGAAAGAAATTGCTGATTACCAACCATATAAAAATCCATTGTGTATTTTTCTCTAATGTTTTGGATTTCTGGAGTGGTTTCAAATGACATTTCTGTGTTCCTATGTTCTGATTTTGCAATATTGCAAATTTCGCATTCATTTCTAATGTTTTGAATTAACTTCTGATAATAAGGGAAATAGAACATTTCTTAAAACCAGTTAATGGTTTTATCGATTCCGGGGTGGAGAAGTTCATTAAGTTTCATTAATATTGTTTCTTTGAATTCTTTAATTATATCTTTTGCAAATGTGCTTGTCATTTCATTGTTTGTAACATGAATTTTAAGTTTATGAAAATAATGTACTACTTCTACTTTATCTTCGTTGGCTTTTGCCAATTCGATTTGTCGTGAGTAAAAGTTGAAAGTCTTTCAGAAATTGTAATATGATTTTGATTATCTTCTTGTGCGCTATGTTTGGTTGCGTCTACACTGTTAGCAATTTCTCCTAACATATTTTCCACTATCATAGTTCTGGATAATGCGTCAGCTACATAGTTTTCCTAGTAAATATTTTATTTGATAATCCAACTCATTCAATTTTTCCATCTTTGTAATTTCATATTTGGTTCTTTAATATTGTGTAACCAAACTAATGGTTTGTAATAGCTCAGTATTTCGAATTACCTGCCGAAAAAGTATGATCTAAAATATTTCGTTGCCCAGACGATTGCTAAGAGTTCTTTTTCTATTATCGCATTATTGTTTTCATGTTCGTTTAATGTTCTACTCGCAAGACAAATAGGTTTATGGTCTTGTGATAAAACTGCTCCTATTGATATATTGCTAGCATCGGTTGTAAGTGAAAAAGTTTGTTAAAATCGGGATAAACTAATATAGGGAGGTAATTAATATTTCTAGTTTCTCGAAAGCCTTTATATAATTTACCTCTTTAATGTCAATGTTGGCTGCTTTCTTTAGATAACTAGTCATTGCTTTTACAATGCTTGCAAAGTTTGGTATAAATTTCCTATAAAATCCGCACAATCCTAAAAATGATTTAATTTCTTTTGGTGATTTTGGAATGGGGAAATTTGTTATGGCGCTGATGTTCTTTCGATTTGGTTTTATTCCTGTAGCTGTCACTGTATGACCTAGGAATTGTGTTCCTTTTTCAAAAATTCGGATTTATCTTATTGTAGTTTAAAAATTGGCTTCCCTGAGTTTTATAAAGACTTTCCTAAGAGACAAAATGCGTTCTTCTAATGAAGTGGATAAAAATATTATGTCGTTAAGATAGACTAAACAATCCTTATGGCTTAAGTCCTCTAAAAGATTGTTCATGCATCTTTGGAAAGTTGCAGGTGCATTTTTAAGGCAAAATGGCATACGGGTATATTCGTAGTGTCCATGTTTAGTAGAAAATGCAGTTTTTGCAATTGATTTGGGAACCATTTGAATTTGATGAAATCCTTTTGCTAAATCAATTGTTGAGAAATATTGACAGTGCCCAAGTTTGTCTAATATTTCATCCATTCTTGGGGTTGGGTATTTATAGTTCACGGTTATTTTATTAAGATTGTGATAATCTACTACCAATCTGTATTTTATTTTACCGGATGCGTCACTCTTTTTTGGGACGATCCAAATGGGTGTACAGTAAGGAGATTTCTATTTTCTTATTATTCCCTGTTCAATCATTTAATTAACTTGTTTATTGACCTTCTCATCAAAAGGTTTGAGGGTATTTATAAGGTTTTCTATATACTGGGTTTTCATGTACTGGTCAAAAGTCAAATTTTCAAATTCTTTGTACTGAATATCTTTAAAATCAAAGAAAATCCTTTTTTTCCTTTCCTTGTTTTCATCGTTTAAATGTTCTAATCTAAACTGATTACATTCTCTTAGTTCATTGTTGACAGCATAATTAACGGATTGGTCCTCTGATAGAGGTGGATCAAGGCATTTTAATGCGGTCTTGTCCTTTTCAATCTCTTCATTGTATACCTTATTTTATACTTTTTGCCTCCCAATGTTACTGTTTCTTTATCGTAATCTATTATAGCTTTACTTGCTGCTAGATATTCTCTACCTGACAAAATGTAATAATTATCTGAAATATTGTGCAAAAAAAATTTCTGTTTGGATAGCCAAAGTACTGTTGGTTTAACTTTTACACTGGTATTTAATTTAATCGGTCCATTTATTGTATGTATCAATGTCAATTGTTGCTTTGTTATCTATGAAGTTCCTTTCCATTATGTTGCTAGATGACCCTTTATCTATTATTCCCCTAAAGCATTTATTATTAATAACCATTATTATATAGGGGCATTGTCTTCTGAGTCCGAGGCAGTTTGATTCAAATTTACGTCCGTCCTATTTTGTCCGCTTTGGCTTTCTCTTTGTCTTTTAACTGACGCGTTTGGGGTGTTATTTGGAGTTGATGTTTCGAAATTCAAAGGATTTTGGGCCCTACCGAGCTTATAAATTTCTTGCTTCTTGATAGCTAAACTGATTATTTCTGATAGATTGATTTTGATTTGAATGCCCTGAGGAGTTATCGAATTGTTTTAGTTCGAATAATTGTTGTAATGAATATAGTTTCCTCATTGAAAATTTAAAAATGTTCTATTGTTATAATTATTTTAATGAAAATTTCCGGAATTCTACTATAATTATTTTGGGAAAATGTTTCATACGGATTTGCATCATAGTATCCCAATTCAATAGAAGCAAATTTTTAATTTTTCAATAGTTGTTATATCTTTTTTAGCTAAGGATGAATACAATCTATCAGGGAGTTTTAATCAATAGAATCCTTTATCGTTTTTTTAGAAAATTTGAAGAGGTTCTATCTATCAGGTTAGTTTCTAAAGCTAATTTGTCATAAATTGTACGGGACTTATCTTCTACTTCAGAGATGAACTTACTGATGCTTCCTTTGTATTGAGTCTCATACAGGTTTTTTATTAAGTCTTCATATGGCCTGTGATCCTTAAGTCCCATGATAAGGGCATCTTTCATCTCCTTCCAGTTGTTGGCTCCGGATCTGGCGACGACATCTTGGGATGCATCAAACACCAATATCTCGATGGCTCCGAAGATAACATGTATCTGTCTGAAATCCTGAGTCGGGTATAGTTGTTGTAGATAATCGATTCTTGTTACAGAGCGGTTTAGATCTCCTGGGATTCATTGAAGTACGGCAATTCTTTCTTTCTTTCTTTGGACCATTATTTGGTTGAAGTGGGTCTCTGAATATTGTGCAACTGCCATTTTAAGTTTTTGTTTTTTATGTTTGGTCTGAAGAAACTGTAACGATATCTTCCTCACGAAGACTGTTTTGCGGATTTCACTTTTGCGGATCTTGTATGTTTAGGGATTTAACGTTTATCGTGATAAAACTAGTCGTATAGTATTTATCCTTGTAAGTGATCAATACCCGTATACTTTAAGGCACATTTTTTTTTTTGAAATCCTACCGACTGCGCCAATAAAAAACTTGAACTATTAGGTTAATTTTAAAAAAATAATTATTATTTTTATACCCTTGCAGAGGGTATTATAATTTCAGTCAGAAGTTTGCAACGCAGTGAAGGAGACATCTCCGACCCTATAAAGTATATATATTCTTGATCAGCATCACTAGGCGATCTAGCCATGTCCGTCTGTCCGTCCGTCTGTCCGTCCGTTTATATGCAAACTAGTCTCGTTTTAAAGCTATCTGCATGAAACTTTCCCAAAAGTTGTCTTTCTATTGCAGGTAGTATATAAGTCGGAACGAGCCGGATCGGACGACTATAGCATATAGCACCCATAGGAACAATCGGAAAAATAAATGAAAAAAAATTATAACTTTGCTGTTTTTTAATTTTTTGTTTAGTTCTTCGACATATAGCAATGGTTAAATATTTCAGAATTATGGTTTAAATTTCATCAAAATCGGACGACTATAGCATATAGCTCCCATAGGAACAATCGGAAAAATAATTGAAAAAAATTATAACTTTGCTGTTTTTTAATTTTTTGTTTTGTTCTTCGACATAAAGCAATGGTTAAATATTTCAGAATTATGTAAAAATTTCATCAAAATCGGACGACTATAGCATATAGCTCCCATAGGAACAATCGGAAAAATAAATGAAAAAAAATTATAACTTTTCTGTTTTTTAATTTTTTGTTTAGTTCTTCGACATTTAGTAATGGTTAAATATTTTCGTTTTACGGTTTAAATTTCATCAAAGTCGGACGACTATATCATATAGCTCCCATAGGAACAATCGGCGAAATAAATGAAAAAAAATTATAACTTTTCTGTTTTTTAATTTTTTGTTTAGTTCTTCGACATTTAGTAATGGTTAAATATTTCCAATTTACGGTTTAAGTTTCATCAAAGTCGGACGACTATATCATATAGCTCCCATAGGAACAATAAAAATATATAAAATAACTATCAAATAATTGAGCTGCAAATCATCATAGCTTCAATGTTTTTAAACTTATACGCAAGTAAATTATAATTTTAATGTTTTCAAAAATGTTTAATTCTTGCAATAGCTGCAAGGGTATATGAACTTCGGCTTGCCGAAGTTTGCTTTCTTTCTTGTTTTTTTTAACTTTAATTATTTCCAACATTTTTACTTTTGAGAACACCGACAAATTGATTTTAAGTCTTGAACTGAACTTATTCATAAATCTAATTATCTTGTGGATCAAGCCTCGGTTTCCGAAAGCTCTTGATCTTCAGAGTGAGTTATTAGTTATTTTTAATTGAGAGAACTTTTTATTTCGATAGAGTGAGCTTTGAATTTAAGTGATTGAAAGAGAGTTATTTGTCTTATCTTGTTTACAGGTTTAAAGGAGACGCAATTTGAATATATAATATCAGTGGTGCGACAATAAATGTTTAGTCTGGGATTTAACATTAACAATAGAAATTTCTCAGAGCTTTCTGAGTTTAGAAAAAAGGTTTACACTAACTGGGTTTCAAGTTTTTGTTTTCTTTTGATAGGGGTGACTTAAAAGTAAGATCTAATGTGTGTAATGGGTGTGTAGGCATGCATATCTTGTGTGGGTGTATGTGTAGATGTAGATATGTTACTATATATTTGTTTAAAAAGTAAAATTTAAATGATTTATGTAACATTTTTTTTTTTATTTTTACATAATTTTTAGCAATTTTTTTTTGCAAATCTAGCAATGTTTGCCTTGGAGATTCTGGCAGCACTGCAATCAACATTATTATTTAATGCAACCAAAAATTGTTTTTGTATATACAATTATAGATACGAATATTGTGAATACAATGCACTTATAAATTGTTTCTTGTTTTTGTAATTGGGTAAGAGATTTATTAAGTTTTAACGATCGTGTTAGTACATATATTGTTTCTTTCGTATAATTTAAATCGATGAAATCCTCTAAAGATCAAACATTGATTTTGCGGTGCAGATCGACTCACAAAATGATACTCAACATTTTTTGTATGGTAACATTTTTTTTTTAAGTGTAAATAACTTTTTTCACCGATTTTGCCAGCTTGAAAAATACGTATAAAATAGATTTACCGGCGGATTGTTAAAGTTAATAGCTTGTTAGATTCGGAAATGTTCCATCCTCAAAATAAAGTGATACAATTATTGTAGTATTTAAGGAGCTTTATTTTTACCAATTTGTGTAAACTTTGTCGAGCTCTGAATCTATATTAGGAAACCCATCCTTACAACCTAAGATACTAAATAAAATTGGCATAAGACCTAGTGAAAAACGTTATTAACACTTAAAAAAAAAAGGTTTTGTTGAACATTGCGCAATCTTATTTTATTTATGTATTTCGGCTTTGCCGAGAAGAGCACATCCGTAAGGTTTCGCTTGAGGCCTGAAATGAACACGCGTAAAGCGTCGTCGCGGAATTTGGCGAACAAAATTGTTACCATTGACGCGTCATACGACATGTTGACTTTATTTGTCAATAAGGTGAGTTTTTTCTCAACCTCATCGTAGTACTGTAGAAGCGTCATGCCACCCTGTCTTAGGGTTCCCAGCTGTTGTTCAATGACATGCATTGGACGCTTGTCACTGAACGTGAAGTCAAGACGACTTATTATCGCGTCGAAATTTAGTACCGTGCCGAATGAGGACAGCACGGCGTCGGCAGGGCCCCTAATCTTACTTCTAAAGATGATAACCGCCTGGTAGTGGCGCGAGCTACCATCATACCGTCTAAAAATATGGTAAGCGGCCGTGGCCGCCTGTCGCCAGGAAACGTATGTTTCCTGTGCACCCGCAAATTCGGGCAAGCATTTAACAGCATCTAAAGGTTCGCTACATTATATATTATCATCTATTTGAATAGCCGTGTATGTTTTTATTTCTGCGGCCGTTGCTGGTGAAGTATTTATTGCTGCCACCCTGCCAGCCAACTCTTCGATTTGTTGTCTTAACCCCTGCTCTCTTATGTGGTTCTGAACGGCCTGTTCTGTTAGGGCATTATTAACAGCTGCCTGTATAACGGACCTAAGTTGCTCGGGATCTATGACGTCTGTAGGAGGGACGGGGGGGCTTGCGTCTTGGGGTTGAGGCGTGGACTTGCCCTATACTTTTGGACTCTGAGTCGCTTGAGTATTGTTTTCTGTTCCTATGTTGGAGAAGCGGATCACTCATGGGTAGACGAATTTAACTGCACAGGAATCCGTGCACGTAAGCAAAAGTGCTGCATAAATAAAGACAAAGTCGAAAGACTTTGGGGGTCGTATTTCCTTTTAGTTTATCTGCTGCTGTCAAATTGTAAATTATAAAATTCTAAATACTGAAATTCTCCAAAAATTCACTTCGCACTCGTTTATTTATTTTTTTGATTTTCCTCTTTTTTTGTTGTTACAAGAATTAAATGGGCAGAATTAAATGCTTGTTTTTCTTGAGACAGTGTTCCGAATTATATAGATAACTTTGACTTAAGACATAAAAGTTTTGGCCGAAGGGCCCACTTACATATTTTGTGAATTTTGTGTTGTTTTGCAGCTACGTTTTTTCCCGCGCCGCCGTCACTTTTAGTTTCCAAGCTTTAGCTTTATTCGGTGGGGTAATCTGTTACCACTAGTTGAGCGCCAGTAAGTTTATTTGTTGATCCGGTGGGTGATGAGTTGCCGTCGGTATCAGGAAGTTCCTTTTCTTCCTTTTCTTCCACCTCTCAGGCGAACGGTATGTCCGCTGTTGATTATTGGCCGGCTGGCCGAAGGTGTCCCAATGCTGAATTAGGATGATTACGTTGGAGGGGTGACTGCCCCTCTTACTTGCTGATCTATGGACTCAGACAGTGAATAATTATATGCAGTAAACGACTGTTAGTCGGAGTTAGGTTTATGAGCGATGGCTCTTTATTATTCAAAAGTTGAATCAGAACTGAAACTTAAAGCTAACATAATTGAACTTCATAGCGGCCACTCTAATGGGAAGTGCTTGCCGGCTATGCACGAGCATCCGGCCAGACCCTGTGTCAGCACTTTGGCCGGCGCGATGTTTACGTAAACTGTGGTCAACAACTTTGGTTTTGCTGGCCACAGTTAACTACTCCCCCTTTTAAGCTATGACCGCCCTCGGTCGATCCTAAATCTGCAATCACTTCTTTTATTTGGATGGCAGATCTTTTTGCCCTACTAAGTCACTGAGAAGTAAGACCAATGCAAATGAGTGCATAGCATATTGTTCCTACAATAATTTCTGCGGGATACATTTGGTTGTCGTCAATTTCGTCTCGGAACTCCTTGATAAACTCCAGGTTTCGTTCACTCAAGCGGTGAAGGTACGGGAGGCTGAGAACATCTTGGTTGACAGTGATGTTCAACAGGGGGGAGCTGGCTGCCCCTGGAGTTCTCTTCTGGGCGTTAGCGTGATTGATGAAGAGGGTTTTATTTATCATGGCCTGTTTATCGAAGGTGATGAGGTGAGTGCCATGTATCCAGACTTCTGTCCCATTGTTTACTCGAACATTGGCAGACCTGTCGTTGAGGATTACGATCCCTTCGTCCACGTATGTGATTGGGTGCAGGTCGCTCTATTGTGTTCGGCAATGCGCCATCCCACCAGCATGCAGTTCTTTGGCGCATGAACTCTCTGCCAAACGGCAGAATGTGGCTCCCGGTGACACGGAACAGTTTTTAATGGCGTAGATTTCTCCGCCGCATTCCGCTATAATGTTTTCTGTTATCTGCAGCATTGTCTCACTATGAGCGACTGGAAAGATAGTTATCTTCTTGCATGCTAATTTTACTTTGGGAAATTTTATGATAAAATGTAAAACGTTAACGGACTGCAGAACCTTCACGGACGAAACGGACAAAAGGTCCCCTATGGGAGTGTTGGTGGGTTCCTCAAGCCAAACTGATTTTAAGTCTTCATGGTCTAAAATGTTCGGACTAACAATATTAATTTTGGCAAGGGTTATTGCAAGCATTAAATTCTGTAATTCCATCATCAACATTCTGTTTCTAGCAAGTAGTGTCTCACATAGGTGTCCAGTGTCTACTTGTGAATTTTTGGCGGATTTCAGAATTTGATTAACGGTCGATGTTAGCTGATTAATTTGATTTTGGATTTTAGTGTTTATTTGAATTTGCTTATTGCTTGACTCAACTAGCTTCATTTCGGTGAATCTGATTTTCTCTAAATCACCTGCGTTTGGTGTCCCTGCTACGACCTTTAGCGCTGACCCTAAAAAATCTAGACTCCTAGCTACTCGATGATGAACGCCCAACGACTCCAACAAGTCCTGGAGGTGGGCGGTATCTACGCTTAGAAGCTTTTTCATGTGGGATAGTGGAAACATGTCTATCATGTTGTCTGTTTCTTCCACCACGCGCGCATACTCCGAGAGGTTCGCTGTGTGGGTGACGAACGCGAACTCTTCCCACACTAGTATTTGGCCGTCAACGATGGGGATATACTTGGCCGGGGAATAATCAGTTATGTGAGCCGACGCCAAGGATAGGAAAAAATAAGGTATGAGTCCGAACCTGCGGAATTGAACTTTAGCTATTTTTTGTTCATCGAGGGGTATCCCATCACCAATAAAATAAACTTAAACTAAAAGGCATGCCGGTGGCAATGAACTTATGGATAGTACGAATTTGCGCCAAGTGGCTTAAAAGTGTAATAAAAATGGTTAAAGAAGGACATTATCTGATTGTGTTATTTAAGATTGTTCTTGTGGACCACCCTCCCCTTAATGAGGACCGTGGTCCCCAGGTCCGCTTCTACAGCTCTTTCCTCACACAAGGGTGTGAGTTTATTCCCTAGCCTTTTCTTGGACTTTACGAAAACTTTTTCTCCAACTTCGAAGACCCTATTCTGCCGAGTCGCGTTCTCCCTGTTTTTCCTGTGCTTTTTTTATCTTTTCACGGACTTCTGTTTGTAAGCCGTCCGAGTTCGCCTGCACAACATCAGCTGGTCTTTTGTCAATGACCGTTTGGATTGATTTGTTGTACCTGGTAGTGGCTAATAGAATTATTTCCACGGTGTCGGTTATTCCGCTGTCAATTTTTAAACATCGACTGAGTTCCGATAGGGTACTATGGAACCGCTCTACCTGCCCGTTTGAAACACTATGTAGAGGTGGTGCATTTACAATGCTAACGCCAAAATGATTATTGAGCAAGGTTGAGATTGTCTGAGACTTCAACGACGGTTCGTTGTCGCAATAGATTACTCTAGCTTTTGGAAAATAATTCATCAGCTGAAGTAAAGCTGGTTTAAGATCCTCAATGGTCCTTGAGTGGACGTGTTGCACGACAACAAATTTCGAAAATTTGTCGATGCAAGTGAGAAAATATTTCCTGTCGGTGGAGTATATGTCTATGTGCAATATTTCTCCTATATGAGAGGGGATTAGTGTCTCACCCAGCTCCTGTTTTTTTGGATGTCTGTCGTATTTGGCTCTCGCGCATGTCTTACAGTTTGAGACGATTTCGCTGGCCAATTTTGCCATCTTCGGGAAGTAGTACTCGGAGAGCACTTGCTTCACATTTTCCTGGGCCGATCTATGGGCCCTATTGTGCTCAGCTGTGATAATTTCTCGCCTCTCAGCAACTGCGAAAATGTCTGTCACTTGATTCTTGCAGTGCCAAAATTTTGTGGCTGGAAATTGTCGTACCAGCTGGTCCTGTACCAAGGCCAACGTGTGTAGGTTACAATGGATGGCGTTTACGCCATTAGGAACAATAATATCTGCGATTTCTCTAAGCAATGACTCTTTGCACGAGAAGCTAATTAAGTGACGCCTTTTGTTCCCAAACAGTATGAAGCTGCGTTTCAATGGGGAGCGCGACTCTTCGAGAACCAATTGGTTCTGGAAGCAATTCAGTGGTTTGTCCGTAGAATCAATGGTGTGGGTCAGGGAGAGTTCGCTGTGTATCGTGGCTATGCATGATTCAGCTTCCTGCTCATCCATGGTATTGAGTTGTTGTCTGGACAGCGCGTCCGCGACCAAGTTCTCTTTGCCAGGCTTATAAAAAATACGCGCACCTGACTCATCGATGCGCGCCTTCCATCTCTTGATTTTAGCGTTCGTATTTGACTCCAAAACCGCAAAGGTCAAGGGCTGATGATCAGTAAAGATATTTATGTCTTTTACTGCGTACAGATAGTGCCGTAATTTGGCTAATGCCCAAATAATAGCTAACAATTCCCTTTCATTTGTAGCATAATTCTTTTCCCTGTCTTTCAATGTCCTTGAGATTATTGTGATAGGACGACCCTCTTGGGACAATACCGCGCCAATGCCATAGGCCGATGCATCTGTCGTTAGATCAAATGCTTTTTTAAAATCGGGGTATCTTAGCATGACGTCTTCAGATGGCAAGATATTTCGCAGCTTCTGAAACGCTTGTTGCTGCGCCTCAGAGAACTGGACCGGAATGTTCCGTGACCTATGTCTGCTAACGGTTCCGTTTTCCCCTTTCAAGATTTCCGAAATGGGTCTTGCTATTGCTGCAAAGTCCTTTATGAAACATCTGTAGTAGCTCGCCAGGCCAAGGAATGATCTGACTTCAAACACGGATTTTGGTTCCGGGAAGTCCTTAATGGCTTTGACCTTCTCTGGGTCAGTTGTTGCACCATTGCTGGTGACTATGAATCCCAAAAAGCTTACGCTCTTTTTAAAGAAGCGTGATTTTTCTACAGACACCCTCATGTTTGCTTCGTAGAGGTTCTTTAGAACCCAATCTACGCGTGTGACATGTGATTCTTCATTTTCAGAAAAAATAATCACATCATCCACGTATACGTGACAAAATTTGCCGATTTGCTCTCGCAAAATGTCGTCGATTGTCCTTTGAAAAATGCTGGCAGCATTTTTCAGACCAAAAGGGAGTCTGCGAAATTCATATTTCCCTCCGTTTACCGAAAAGGAAGTTTTTTCGCGATCACGCTCTGCGAGTATGATCTGGTTGTATCCTGACTTAAGGTCCAAAGTTGTAAAATATTTGGCCTTGCCTAGGTTTCCCAATATCAGGGAGATGTTTGGCATGGGGTATTTGTCAGGTATCGTTCTTTCATTTAGCTTGCGAAAGTCAATTACTAGTCGCATGTTTTTGTTGCCCATTTTATGAGTGCCCTTCTTGTCCACTACCCATATTGGGTTGTTGTACGGAGACACTGATTTTTGGATTATGCCGTTGTCCAATAGATTTTGGATTTCCTTGTTAACAAAATTGGCCGCCCCCATGGGGTACGGATACAGTTTTGCATAAATAGGTTCTTCAGGTTCTTATTGTGGCTACTACCGAAGTGTTATATGGTAGTGCCTCATTGGGGTCTGCAAATGCCCTTTTTCTGCTTTTAAGCATTTTTATAAAGGCATCTTTGATCACAGGGGGTGCATCAGAGTAATCTACGTTAGTAAAATTGACATCAGCACAGGTATGGAAGGAAATTTCTTCGACTTCCGTACCCCATTTAAGACTCCCAGATTTTAAGCAAAGCGATGCCCCAGCCTGTGTTAACAGGTCGAGGCCGATTATCCCATCGAACGTTGATAGGTCCGATAGAATAAAGAATGTTGCTTTTTTATTGAAAATTGAGACAAGGCATTTCTGTGTTATTTGTGTTGAGCCATGGATTGAATGAATATTCTACCCGGCGGACGCCTTTTAGCCCCTTGTAAGGTCTAATAAAGTTTTTAGACGCGCCCGTGTCTATGAGGAATTTCATGGAAGCCCCCGCTACTCTTCGTCTGAGGACGGGTAGCAGGGATTTTCCCCTAAAAAATTGATGGCATCTGAATCATAATCCTCAACGGCATCGTCATCAACTTTTGCCGCTGCACTGGAGGCTGCGCTAGAATAATTTTTGACGACCTGCTCGCCACTTTGAGCGACATGATTAACTCTTTGTCTTTTAATAGGGCCTGAACGGCCGGAGGTAGCCGGTCTCCCGTTTTGGTAAGCCTGCGCTTGGGTCGGTTGTACAATTCTAGAAACGGATGAGTCAACAACCATTGGCTCCGAAATATTATTTTGCGGTGCAGAATGCACTTGGACCTTATGTGGCTTGCTAAAGTGCGGGTTTTTACCGGCACCAAACTGTTGATTAGGCTGCGGGAAGGGTTTGTCCTATTGACGATCTTGTGGCTTTGGATTTTGCCGACGATCTTTGTCCTCCTGACTTCTTGCAAACGTAGTTGCGAAAATATACCTTTCGTGGTTCGATTCCACTTCTTGTGCCAGGGCCAAGGCCGATGGCATGTATTTCGGCTTTGCCGAGAAGAGCACATCCGTGAGGTTTCGCTTGAGGCCTGAAATGAACACGCGTAAAGCGTCGTCGCGGAATTTGGCGCACAAAATTGTTACCATTGACGCGTCATACGACATGTTGACTTTATTTGTCAATAAGGTGAGTTTTTTCTCAACCTCATCGTAGTACTGTAGAAGCGTCATGCCACCCTGTCTTAGGGTTCCCAGCTGTTGTTCAATGACATGCATTGGACGCTTGTCACTGAACGTGAAGTCAAGACGACTTATTATCGCGTCGAAATTTAGTACCGTGCCGAATGAGGACAGCACGGCGTCGGCAGGGCCCCTAATCTTACTTCTAAAGATGATAACCGCCTGGTAGTGGCGCGAGCTACCATCATACCGTCTAAAAATATGGTAAGCGGCCGTGGCCGCCTGTCGCCAGGAAACGTATGTTTCCTGTGCACCCGCAAATTCGGGCAAGCATTTAACAGCATCTAAAGGTTCGCTACATTATATATTATCATCTATTTGAATAGCCGTGTATGTTTTTATTTCTGCGGCCGTTGCTGGTGAAGTATTTATTGCTGCCACCCTGCCAGCCAACTCTTCGATTTGTTGTCTTAACCCCTGCTCTCTTATGTGGTTCTGAACGGCCTGTTCTGTTAGGGCATTATTAACAGCTGCCTGTATAACGGACCTAAGTTGCTCGGGATCTATGACGTCTGTAGGAGGGACGGGGGGCTTGCGTCTTGGGGTTGAGGCGTGGACTTGCCCTATACTTTTGGACTCTGAGTCGCTTGAGTATTGTTTTCTGTTCCTATGTTGGAGAAGCGGATCACTCATGGGTAGACGAATTTAACTGCACAGGAATCCGTGCACGTAAGCAAAAGTGCTGCATAAATAAAGACAAAGTCGAAAGACTTTGGGGGTCGTATTTCCTTTTAGTTTATCTGCTGCTGTCAAATTGTAAATTATAAAATTCTAAATACTGAAATTCTCCAAAAATTCACTTCGCACTCGTTTATTTTTTTGATTTTCCTCTTTTTTTGTTGTTACAAGAATTAAATGGGCAGAATTAAATGCTTGTTTTTCTTGAGACAGTGTTCCGAATTATATAGATAACTTTGACTTAAGACATAAAAGTTTTGGCCGAAGGGCCCACTTACATATTTTGTGAATTTTGTGTTGTTTTGCAGCTACGTTTTTTCCCGCGCCGCCGTCACTTTTAGTTTCCAAGCTTTAGCTTTATTCGGTGGGGTAATCTGTTACCACTAGTTGAGCGCCAGTAAGTTTATTTGTTGATCCGGTGGGTGATGAGTCGCCGTCGGTATCAGGAAGTTCCTTTTCTTCCTTTTCTTCCACCTCTCAGGCGAACGGTATGTCCGCTGTTGATTATTGGCCGGCTGGCCGAAGGTGTCCCAATGCTGAATTAGGATGATTACGTTGGAGGGGTGACTGCCCCTCTTACTTGCTGATCTATGGACTCAGACAGTGAATAATTATATGCAGTTAACGACTGTTAGTCGGAGTTAGGTTTATGAGCGATGGCTCTTTATTATTCAAAAGTTGAATCAGAACTGAAACTTAAAGCTAACATAATTGAACTTCATAGCGGCCACTCCAATGGGCAGTGCTTGCCGGCTATGCACGAGCATCCGGCCAGACGCTGTGTCAGCAGTTTGGCCGGCGCGATGTTTACGTAAACTGTGGTCAACAACTTTGGTTTTGCTGGCCACAGTTAACTTATATACTTATACTTACAGGTGTTCATGTTTGAACATTCTGATAAGGGCCAGCAGTATTAGGAGAGTAGTGTTTTAAATTGACAAAAATAAAATATAAAATTTACTAATAGACAAACATTTCATCATAGAACAATTACTTGTTAATACTTAAACATTTTGTAAACGGCTGTTCACGTTTGAACATGGAAAATTAGGTTGCTGGTGCAACACCACTTCAGATTAAACTTGTTCACGTTTGAACATGGATAATTCGGTTGCTGGTGCATGTTCCCCTTCTCACATTAAAAGGATGGGATTAATTGACATTTATGACATACACTTTTCCCCAAAATAGAGTACAAGAGTATAAGAACATAAGAACAATGTAACTAGTACATAAGTGGAAAAGGGTATAAAAGTCGCGATGAGCGCCAAATAAAGATCAGTTCCTAACGAAATACTGTTGTGTTTTTGCCAGGGATTCAGCGGTTAACGGTTAACGGTGCTTATGCTACATTCACGTATTATATATGGGCGTTTTCAGAAAAAGGTCCACCACAACGAAACAATTAAGACTTAACAAACTAATTATTTTTCTTTTTTATTGATAAAGAAATATTTATATATAAAGAAATTAATTACCTTACATATTTTTGTTATTTTTGTTGTAAAATAATTAAACAGTAAGTCGAAAAATAAGTTTTGGTCATTCTTGGCACTTTTAAGTGCTGTCTTTTAGGATCTTTAAGCCATTAATAAAATAATGAAAAAAAAAATATATATATATAAAAAATATATATAAATATATATTATAATAAATTTTTAAGTTTTTTCTCCTGCCATTTTGATGCCACGTTACCCATGACAAAACGCTGTTTTCTTTAAAAAAAAACTTTAGTTCTATTCAAAAGTTTTTCGCCTTCTCCACCGCGAGCTAGTCACAATTTTTTTTCAATATTGCTATCTTTTTACTTTTAATTATAACAAAGACAAACCCCGAATTTATTTTGGAAAAATTTAAACCGATCCCGCCAAGCTTCAAAAGTATCTTGAACAAGATGCAATGAGAATGACAATAAAACCCACTAATCCTAAACATGCGTTCCTAAATAATTATTGAACAGCCCTATTTTGAATTGAGTATTTGATCAGACCTATAATCTGGTGCATGTGGCTGGCGTGTGTTGGTAAGAGCTTATGAGCCCAGTATACGTTTAGAAGATTTAAGGCGTATAAAAAAAAAATCAGTACAGACGTCTGCGTGTGTGTAATAAAAAACAAGAAAGAAAGTAAACTTCGGCAAGCCGAAGTTCATATACCCTTGCAGCTATTGCAAGAATTTAACATTTTTGAAAACATTAAAATTATGATTTACTGCGTATATGTTTAAAAACATTGAAGCTATGATGATTAGCAGCTCAATTATTTGATAGTTATTTTATATATTTTTATTATTTCTATGGGAGCTATATGATATAGACGTCCGATTGTGATAAAATCTAAACCATAATTTGAAATATTTAACCATTGCTATATGTCGAAGAACTAAACAAAAAATTAAAAAACAGCAAAGTTATAATTTTTTTTCATTTATTTTTCCGATTGCTCTTATGGGAGCTATATGCTATAGTCGTCCGATTTTGATATAATTTAAACCGTAAATCGGAAATATTTAACCATTACTTAACGTCGAAGGACTAAACAAAAAATTTAAAAACAGCAAAGTTATAATTTTTTTCATTTATTTTTCCGATTGTTCTTATGAGATCTATATGCTATAGTCATCCGATTTTGATGAAATTTAAACCGTAAATCGGAAATATTTAACCATTACTAAACGTTGAAGAACTAAACAAAAAATTAAAAAACAGCAAAGTTATAATTTGTTTTCATTTATTTTTCCGATTGTTCCTATGGGAGCTATATGCTATAGTCGTCCGATCCGGCTCGTTCCGACTTATATACTACCTGCAATAGAAAGACAACTTTTGGGAAAGTTTCATGCAGATAGCTTTAAAACTGAGAGACTAGTTTGCATATAAACGGACGGACAGACAGACAGACTGACAGACGGACGGACAGGCGGACTCTACTAGTGATGCTGATCAAGAATATATATACTTTATAGGGTCGGAGATGTCTCCTTCACTGCGTTGCAAACTTCTGACTGAAATTATAATACCCTCTGCAAGGGTATAAAACGAATAAAAGGCATGGAGAAGGGAAGTACATTTTAATCTTAAGATTTATAGTTTATATTTTGACAATGGGAATACCTACCCAATGAGATTCGTGAGTTTTGAGTTTGAAAGGGTATTACTTATCATTTAACAGTTCCGCACACACCTAAGCAAAATGGAGTTTCAGAACAAATAATAAGAACTCTTACAGAAAAAGCTCGTGCCATGCTTAATGGTGCAAAATTAGATAAAATCCTCTGGGATGAAGCTGTAAAGCGTATTATACGCTTAGTATACTAAATTCTACAGTTTGTTTGTTGGCAAAAATCGAAAGCTGAATGGTCTGAACCAAAAGGATTTTAAACTCGATGTATGTGAACCTTTTTCGAATTGAGAGTGAACTATTAATTATTTACAGCTAACATTTTTATACCTTAGCAGAGGATATTATAATTTCAGTCGGAAGTTAGAAACGCATTGAAGGAGACATTCGACCCAATAAAGTAAATATATATTAGCATCACTAGAAAAGTCGTTCCAGCCATGTCTGTATGTTTTCACGCAAACTAGTTTTAAAGCTGTCTGCATGAAACTTTCCCAAAAGTTGTCTTCCTATTGCAGGTAGTATATAGGTCGGAACGAGCCGGATCAGACGACTATATCATAAAGCTCCCATAGTAATAATTAAAAAAATAAAAGTAATTATAACTTTGCTGTTTTTTTAATTTTTTGTAAAGTTTATTATTTTGGAATTATGGTCTAACTTTGATCAAAATCGGACGAATATATCACATAGCTCCCACGGAACAATCGGAATAATAAGAAAAATTTTTTAAAAATTGTAACCTCTTATTTTGAATTTAATTCTTTTGGGCATATGAATGGTTTAATAACTCGGAATAACGCTAAAACTTTTATTAAATTCGGAAATCGATATCATAAAGCTGCCTTAGGAACGATCGAATAATTAAAGTGGAAATCATAATAGCTTCAATGTTTTTTAATTTTTGCAATTTACTCATAATATTCGAAAAGTAGATGTTTAACTTGTGCAATAGCTGCAAGGGTATAGAAACTTAGTCTTGTTATTTATGTATCTTACCTTTAATTGTAGCAGAGTAACTAGTAAGGCAAAGTAAACATGTATAAGCTTCACGATATCCATCTAAATACAATTAAAAAGAATAATAAATTAGAAGTGAAGCTATGAACATAGAAAATTATATTAAACCAAGTTGCATCTTATTATTTAAAAACAAGAAAGATACCTGTTTAGAGCAGACCGCCAGCAGTCAAATGCTCATAGCTGTGCGCTGCAAACGCAGGGTTGTTATACAGCTTTGCATGTTTATTGTTCTTCGCCTTTCTTATCTCGCTACATTTGTCGCGTTATCTATTCAGCTGAGCTAGAGCAAACATGTACAAAAATTTGAATTCAAGCTTTCGGAAAGTCAGTAATACAAAATCGCTACAACTCCGAGCACTATTTCTATTTCTAAACTAAAGGGTGGCATTTTGGTTGTTTTCCCCATAAACATTTTGGTGACCCCGTAGTGATATTCGTTTAATCGGAGTCTGCATGTCGGTTTTAAACATTTTTTAATATCGTTTAAACAATAACTTAATTTCGCTGTCGTTTGCTGTATCTCAGTCACAAACACACGAACACTTTAAGTGCGCGCTGCCGGCCGGCCATTTGTTTTTTCTAAAGCATTTTCACGCTATGAAAGAAGCAAAACTGTGTTGTGCTGCAAACATTAAACATAAAATCGCAATCGCAATTAATTGCTGTTAAGCGCGTATATTGCATACATATATGTGTAAATAGCCGTGTATGTGTATGGTAACATACATTACTTTGCCAAGTCAGTGCGCTGTTGCTAGCAAAAATTTCGCTAAAAAGGACACAAACAAAGTCAAAGGTTCCGTTACGTTGTTGGCGACGCTTGGAGTATTAACATTTGCTCGGCAATAGGCATACAGTGTTTCCTGCCCTATGAATCCGGTCAGACAATTAAAAAATGGTTAACCCAGGAGACGCGATTCAGCCTCAAAATGATGCTCCCAGTGACATCGAGTTTTACCGAGCCAAAGTGCGTTACGTTTTGCGGCAGTTAAACGCAATGAAAGATTATTTAACTGCTGGAGCTAGTGAGCAGTTTGATGAATCTGATGTCCTCGTGCGGCTGGAATGGGTGAACTCTATGAACTTGGAACTCGATTAGGCACAAACTTCGCTGGAAAACTGGACTTTTGGAGATTAGTAAGGATACACGGCTTGAATTTTTACCACGGACATTGGTAATAATTACGAGCTAAGTGATATTGAAAAATTGCAACATTTGATGTTAAGGCGGCGTGGCTTTGGAAACCATACGATCGCTCGAGCCCTCAAATTAAAATTATAAAAAGGCTTTAACTTTATTTATTAATCGATTTGATAATAAAGTTTTACACTTCCAGGCACACGTTCAGGCAATATTCGGTTTATAAGGTGTTGAGAAGGGATCTGCTAAGGGTCTTCGGGAGCTCAGCGATTGGTTGAATTCGCATCTTCGAGCAATTCGTACCCTGGCCATCTATAAGCTCTTAGCCACTACCATCGACTTCATCATCACTAGTGTCATGCTCATCTCCATTATCACAACCTAATCACCATTTAACGCTCTCTTCACCACAAACCTTAAATACAATGCCAATGAATTACGTGCTACTTCCAACTGCTATGATCTACGTTAAAAATAGGGTTGGTGCATTTATGCCTTGCCGAGCAATATTAGATTCAGCTTCTCAGTTAAACTTTATAACTTCGCGCCTAGCTAGACAACTTAATTTGAAACTTAGACAATTGCACACACTAATTTCTGGGATAGGGGAATCTTCCATGAACTCTGATAAGGCAGTCGATATTCTGGCGTAATCACGGCACAGTGGTCGGTTCCATAGGCCATAAATAAAAAAATCAAAGTCAAAATTTTGACTTTAAATGTACTAATTCTTATTTATAATTGGTCTAGCTATTTGAATTTATTCATATTTTTGTTTTGTTCTATCTGTCTTCTTCAAGAATAGCATCGAAAGAGAGAGCATGATGTTTATTGGGTATTTCAGCGAAAGCAACGTGCAAGGGAAGCTTTCCTTAAAAAAATTTTTAAGCTTACTAAAAACAAGTTTTAGTGAAATGAAACTTATACTTTACAACAAAAAGTATATGTACTATGTGATTTGTTTTGTTTAAATAAATATTATATTTAGTACATAATTGTGAGCTTTCTTGATTTGTCTTTTCTGAGTTTGGTTAGAGTTTTAGTTGTGATGGCATTCATTGGCACAAACAAATCTTTTTGTATAATATTCCTAAACATTTTAAGGATATAAGAATGTATAATTCAAGTGCCGAAAGTTTCCGAACGGCTTGCAATTATACGAAAAGGTAACCTAACCTTAATTTTTGAAAAAAGACGTGCATCTGCTGTTTGTTGCAATTTGTTGCCGTTTGTTCTTTTCTTTAAAATAATAGCTTATTATATTCTTAGGAGTGCCAATTTTCACGATTGCGTTCTGTTCTGTCTCGAATCAATGAAAGCTTTATGATATAGTTGTCCGATTTCAATAATATTAAAACCGAAGCGCGAGAATATTAAACTATTACTAAATCTTAAAGAACTAAACAAAAATGTAAAAATCGAAAAAGTTATTTTTTTTTTCAATTTTTTCCCGATTGTTCCTATGAAAGCTATTCCAATTCTTGTCCTATATATTTATAACATTTTTCTATATATTTGGTACAAGTTTCAAAGCGTTAGCCCCTCCAGAAGTACTTATGGTCGCAGCTCCCATACAAGATCGACCACTGGGCAGGGAAAATTCATTTGGCTGCCATTATCAAGAATCCTACTGATCATTTAGATGATGACACACTTGCTGCCGTAGTAAAGCGGTTTTGTCATTTCAAAGAAAATTAAATTAGGCTGGAGAATGGTCAATATTCGGTTCGGCTTTTATATACTTCAGGATTCGAATCTTTAGGTAATTCCTACTGTCTGGCCCGCCGTCGTTTCAAAAGCTTCGAATCAAAACAAAGGCGCAGTAATCGGCATCTCTACAGGAGTACCTCAACTAATGCCACATGTCTCTCGCATTAAGGCATCCAGCGGTAACATAATTTTTCTTGTCTCACCATTCCGTACAGAACCTTGAAAGCACTACTTCGATGGTTCTGCCAAAACTACATCTGGAATAGCTTTAAACGACTTGCTTCTAGCAGGACCAACAATTCAGTAAAAACTCTTTAATATTTTGCTTCGGTTTAGAATTTTTAAAGTAGCTCTTTGTGGAGACATTTGCACGATGTAACGCTGCGTTCGTGTTTCGTACCCTGATGACTTTTTGCAATGTGTCATTTGACGAGAAAACTCCACAGATAAATTGAAAGCTTATAAACTAAACACGGTAACTTATGGAACCAAGCCGGCTACCTTCTTAGCTATAGCCATGCATCAGCTCTCTTATGATGAAGAGGAATCATTTTCAGTTGAAGCCAAAATCGTTCGTAGAGATTTAAGGAGCTACTGGCGCGCGGCCACTTTCCGATCCGAAAACGATGTTTGAATGAAGCAAGCGCTCTCCAAGGAGAGTCTGATCGCGATCAAGAGCAACTGCTTAAATTCCGCGACGGATCAGCTATCGCCAAAGCTTTGGGGTTGGTCTGGGATCCATCTTCGGATAAACTTCTCTTTATCTTTCCACAAATTTTATCAAGTCAACAAGCAACAAAACGGATTGTACTGCTCAAAATTGATCCGCTTAGTTTAATAGCACCCATTGTTACAAAATCCAAAATTTTTTTGCAAACGCTATGGAACACTAAAATGGATTGGGATGACACACTGCCAGAGCTCCTTCTTTCGTCAGTTGTCGATCATCCAGAACCTAAAATTTCCACGATTCATAATGCAATCGCAGGCTTCCGTCGAAATGTACGGATTCTGTGATGATAGCACAGCAATTTACGGCGCGTGCTTATATTTGCGGTCGGAGGCCAATGGAAACGCTAAAGTACATCTACTCTGCGGTAGGTCTAGAGTAGCTCCATTAAAAGCTTCAACAATACCAAGATAAGAACTTTCAGCAGCGTGTTTATTGGCTGAGCTTATCGTAAATGGACCTACATTTCTACTGATGCAATAAATAAGCTTCCAAAACGGCGTTCCACGGCGCTAATAGGAACCGTTGGCACTGACATATCTATCAACTGCAAGTTTCTCAACTCATTCTACAAATTGCAGCGTGTTTTCAATTTGCAGAGCCCAATCATTACCTTCAACCATCCATCTTACCGTTGACGAGATCAGCTTCGGAACCTTTCTGCTACTAAGGATCATTGAACAGGTTCACATAGTGGTGGAGTGTGAGGTTCCTAGCCAGGGCAAACCTTGTCCTCCGAAGAGCAAGCTGATTTCTCTGAGGCCAATAATTAGCTCCGAGGGCTTACTTCGTGTTGGTGGAAGGCTTCAAAATGCGAGCTTGGACTACGAGGTTAAGCATCCGATATTGTTACCTAAGGATCATTCGGTCACCAAGGCGATTATCGTCTGATATCATGAAAAATACTTCCACGGAGGACCACAGGCGTTGCTCGCTGCTTTATGGCAAAGGTGCTGGCCAATTGGAAGACGAAAGTTCGTGGCTAGCGTCATCAAAAAATGCGTCAGATGTTTTCGGATGAAGCCTGTGGCTTGGGAATACGTAATGGGTAGTCTGCCAGCAGATCGAGTTCAGCCTCACCCAGCATTTCACACCACAGGAGTGGACTATTTTGGACCGTTCTATTACAAGTCAGAGACCCGGAACAAAGCACCACACAAGCGCTACATCGCCGTCTTTGTCTGCTTTTCGTCGAAGCCTGCGCACTTGGAAGTCGTCCAGGATCTCACAACGGATTCTTTCATTGCAGCTTTGAGAAGATTCATTAGTCTCAGAGGCAGTCCACGTACTATTTGGAGTGATAATGCGACAAACTTTTTTGGCGCTAAACGAGAGCTAGCGGAACTGAAGGAGTTATTTTTGAGCGAACCGCACACGGCTTCGATAACTTCCTCCTATTTAGCGAATGGGATTGATTACAGACAGATGGACCAGATCGACTCAAGTTTATATATACTTTATAGGATCGGAAACGCTTCCTTCTATCTGTAAGATACTTAAAAAAAAAAATGTATACCCTACGAGTAACGGGGAGTTTCATGAATTTATGACGATCTCGAACGGTATTTTTCTCTGAATTGTTTTTAGAGCAGACCGCCAGCAGTCAAATGCTCATAGCTGTGCGCTGCAAACGCAGGGTTGTTATACAGCTTTGCATGTTTATTGTTCTTCGCCTTTCTTATCTCGCTACATTTGTCGCGTTATCTATTCAGCTGAGCTAGAGCAAACATGTACAACAATTTGAATTCAAGCTTTCGGAAAGTCAGTAATACAAAATCGCTACAACTCCGAGCACTATTTCTATTTCTAAACTAAAGGGTGGCATTTTGGTTGTTTTCCCCATAAACATTTTGGTGACCCCGTAGTGATATTCGTTTAATCGGAGTCTGCATGTCGGTTTTAAACATTTTTTAATATCGTTTAAATAATAACTTAATTTCGCTGTCGTTTGCTGTATCTCAGTCACAAACACACGAACACTTTAAGTGCGCGCTGCCGGCCGGCCATTTGTTTTTTCTAAAGCATTTTCACGCTATGAAAGAAGCAAAACTGTGTTGTGCTGCAAACATTAAACATAAAATCGCAATCGCAATTAATTGCTGTTAAGCGCGTATATTGCATACATATATGTGTAAATAGCCGTGTAGCCGTGCCAAGTCAGTGCGCTGTTGCTAGCAAAAATTTCGCTAAAAGGGACACAAACAAAGTCAAAGGTTCCGTTACGTTGTTGGCGACGCTTGGAGTATTAACATTTGCTCGGCAATAGGCATACAGTGTTTCCTGCCCTATGAATCCGGTCAGACAATTAAAAAATGGTTAACCCAGGAGACGCGATTCAGCCTCAAAATGATGCTCCCAGTGACATCGAGTTTTACCGAGCCAAAGTGCGTTACGTTTTGCGGCAGTTAAACGCAATGAAAGATTATTTAACTGCTGGAGCTAGTGAGCAGTTTGATGAATCTGATGTCCTCGTGCGGCTGGAATGGGTGAACTCTATGAACTTGGAACTCGATTAGGCACAAACTTCGCTGGAAAACTTGACTTTTCGGAGATTAGTAAGGATACACGGCTTGAATTTTTACCACGGACATTGGTAATGATGACGAGCTAAGTGATATTGAAAAATTGCAACATTTGATGTTAAGGCGGCGTGGCTTTGGAAACCATACGATCGCTCGAGCCCTCAAATTAAAATTATAAAAAGGCTTTAAATTTATTTATTAATCGATTGATAATAAAGTTTTACACTTCCAGGCACACGTTCAGGCAATATTCGGTTTATAAGGTGTTGAGAAGGGATCTGCTAAGGGTCTTCGGGAGCTCAGCGATTGGTTGAATTCGCATCTTCGAGCAATTCGTACCCTGGCCATCTATAAGCTCTTAGCCACTACCATCGACTTCATCATCACTAGTGTCATGCTCATCTCCATTATCACAACCTAATCACCATTTAACGCTCTCTTCACCACAAACCTTAAATACAATGCCAATGAATTACGTGCTACTTCCAACTGCTATGATCTACGTTAAAAATAGGGTTGGTGCATTTATGCCTTGCCGAGCAATATTAGATTCAGCTTCTCAGTTAAACTTTATAACTTCGCGCCTAGCTAGACAACTTAATTTGAAACTTAGACAATTGCACACACTAATTTCTGGGATAGGGGAATCTTCCATGAACTCTGATAAGGCAGTCGATATTCTGGCGTAATCACGGCACAGTGGTCGGTTCCATAGGCCATAAATAAAAAAATCAAAGTCAAAATTTTGACTTTAAATGTACTAATTCTTATTTATAATTGGTCTAGCTATTTGAATTTATTCATAGTTTTGTTTTGTTCTATCTGTCTTCTTCAAGAATAGCATCGAAAGAGAGAGCATGATGTTTATTGGGTATTTCAGCGAAAGCAACGTGCAAGGGAAGCTTTCCTTAAAAAAATTTTTAAGCTTACTAAAAACAAGTTTTAGTGAAATGAAACTTATACTTTACAACAAAAAGTATATGTACTATGTGATTTGTTTTGTTTAAATAAATATTATATTTAGTACATAATTGTGAGCTTTCTTGATTTGTCTTTTCTGAGTTTGGTTAGAGTTTTAGTTGTGATGGCATTCATTGGCACAAACAAATCTTTTTGTATAATATTCCTAAACATTTTAAGGATATAAGAATGTATAATTCAAGTGCCGAAAGTTTCCGAACGGCTTGCAATTATACGAAAAGGTAACCTAACCTTAATTTTTGAAAAAAGACGTGCATCTGCTGTTTGTTGCAATTTGTTGCCGTTTGTTCTTTTCTTTAAAATAATAGCTTATTATATTCTTAGGAGTGCCAATTTTCACGATTGCGTTCTGTTCTGTCTCGAATCAATGAAAGCTTTATGATATAGTTGTCCGATTTCAATAATATTAAAACCGAAGCGCGAGAATATTAAACTATTACTAAATCTTAAAGAACTAAACAAAAATGTAAAAATCGAAAAAGTTATTTTTTTTTTCAATTTTTTCCCGATTGTTCCTATGAAAGCTATTCCAATTCTTGTCCTATATATTTATAACATTTTTCTATATTTTTGGTACAAGTTTCAAAGCGTTAGCCCCTCCAGAAGTACTTATGGTCGCAGCTCCCATACAAGATCGACCACTGGGCAGGGAAAATTCATTTGGCTGCCATTATCAAGAATCCTACTGATCATTTAGATGATGACACACTTGCTGCCGTAGTAAAGCGGTTTTGTCATTTCAAAGAAAATTAAATTAGGCTGGAGAATGGTCAATATTCGGTTCGGCTTTTATATACTTCAGGATTCGAATATTTAGGTAATTCCTACTGTCTGGCCCGAACTTACTCTCTCCGACACGGCCATTCTGACATAGACACGTCCTCGTGTCTACAATAAACCTCTTTGTTTCATTCCAACATTATAATACTATTGAATACTTCAGAAAAACTTAACCAAGTAATCTCAATTTCATAGAATATTTCAAATCATTACGTTTTCTTATAAACCATTTCTTTCATTTACATTTCCAGTCAAAAGATCGTTTAAACATTATCAAATTATAAATTAATCATTACAAATCATTAAGTCATAATCCATGAAACATATCTTGTCTTATACTAGCCAACTTTTGAATATTCATCAATCGCCAAACACATTGGCTCACGCATTTTATTATGCTCTCAGCTCGTCCATCGCCCAATACTTGGCTTCACGAATTCATCAACCACATCGCTCGTCCATCGCCCAATACTTGGCTTCACGAATTCATCAACCACATCGCTCGTTCATCGCCCAATACTTGGCTTCACGAATTCATCAACCACATCGCTCGTTCATCGCCCAATACTTGGCTTCACGAATTCATCAACCACATCGCTCGTTCATCGCCCAATACTTGGCTTCACGAATTCATCAACCACATCGCTCGTTCATCGCCCAATACTTGGCTTCACGAATTCATCAACCACATCGCTCGTTCATCGCCCAATACTTGGCTTCACGAATTCATCAACCTCATCGCTCGTTCATCGCCCAATACTTGGCTTCACGAATTCATCAACCACATTTCTAAAGCAACCTTCGATCTTCGCCAATCACATGGCTTCACGACACTCTTCTGTTTCAAAAGACTTTTCTAACAGACTTTGTTCTTTAAAATTTGGATCAGGCTCTCTGAAATTTACACATCCTGTAACTTTCTCAAACTTTCGTGTTTGTTTGTTTTTTTTTTTTTTTTAACATGCTGTCTCCCTTCAATGCCTCAACGAAAGAACCTCTAAACTTTGGATCCGATTTCGTTTGCTGTTTCACACTGTTTTCCAGCACAAAGTAACCCATACTGAATCCAATTACCTTAGCCTTGCTTTCGTAAAATTTTGTTTTCTTATATCTTGTCAATTTCAGTTTCAGTATCGCTTCTAGGATTAGCCCCAGAGGCATAGCATTTACACCAATCAAAAGTTCTAATGGACTACATTTTGTACTACGATTCACTGCGAAATCAAGGGTCAGCTGTACCTCCACTAGTGCTTCTTGCCACGACATAGAGCTTGTCTCAACAGCCGTCAATAGATTCTTAAGGGTTCTCATAACCCTTTCAACTTGACCGTTGACTCGACTTACACCTGTGGCAATTAAATGTTGATCTATCTATTGATAAGAACAAAATTTCATAAACTTTGAACCAGTCAAGCTTCGCCGCTGATCGGCAATTAGACGTGTTGTCACACCTTAAATGACTGTCGTAGATTTCAGTGGGTTAATACAAGTATAAGCATCAATAGAGAAGGTGCAAAACAAATAAGCAAACTTAGTAAAAGCATTAATTGGAAACTAAGGATCAAAAATAATCAACACTGACTTGTTCGTTAATACAGTGATTATTCTTTTGCTAATTTCTTAGTGCTCTACACTCCAAAACAAGCTATTATTTTCAAATGTGAGAAAATACAAAAGGTTCAAAAATTGTGCAAAAACCTCGGAAATTTGCGAAAATACGACATCAAACCGATGAGCTGTCGTAATGTAGCGATTGATCTCGATGTTGCTTTAATTTTTCGCCGCGTTAACCTCATAACCAATGTACCGAACTATTGTTTTCAGAAAGAAACATTTTGAAATGTTAAATAAAAATTCATCTTTCACTAAAATTTCTATAACAATTTCCAACCGTTCTTTGAAACACAGAGAAAGCAATCTTTAATCTAAATGGCATCGATAGAAATTCATTCTTCCGATCAGGTGTAACAAAAGCAGTATTTAATTGTTCCGAGTGCATTGGAATCTAATGATATCCACTAGACATGACAAGAGAAGTGAAATAATTTGCTCCCCAAAGTCTAGCTACTTTATCTGATATCAGAGGTAATGAAATTTTATCAGCTACTATATTTTTATTTAATTCACGATAATCAACTCAAAGCTTTGCTGAACTATTTATTTTATATTTACAAATAACAAATGGAGATTTACTTGGTCTGATAACTTTATACTCAATTAATTCTCTATTTTTACTAGGTCTGATAACTTTATACTCAATTAATTCTCTATTTTTGCCACGAACTAGCGCCCTCTCACTTGAACTAAATCTATATGGTCGCTTTTGAAGAGTCTTAGTTGATTCAACCAGTCAAATGCAAAAAAATAAAACAAAAACTATACCAAAAACATTGAACCAATATTTGTCTGCCAATGACAATATTTTTTTTTTTGATTCCACAATTTGGTACTATGTGAAACAAAACTACCAAAGAATTTCCACCAACAATGATATAAATCTTGATTTTCGAAGTACTGTAGTACTGTACTTTCTTTAATTAATGAACACTTAGCTTCCGGATCAAATGTTATTGGAAATCTCTCACCATTAACCAGCATACTCAATTTAGGCTCCACCATAGTGCACAGCTCCACTCTCTTCCGATCTTACTCCTAATCCGGTATTCTGCACTTTTTTTGACAATTAGTGGCAATGTGTCCCGGCTCCTGGCATCTGTAACAAGTTACAGTTGGCCTTTCCTGATGAGACTTCCCAGAACGCCGCTCCTTCTCAGTTGACGAGAACTGAAATCCTAGTCCAGATCTGCAGTCTTGCTTTTTATGTCCTGGTTTTCCACACTGATAACATTTTAGATCAGCAGTTTTAGCTCGCTTAGTCTCCGGTTCCCAGTTTGGTGCAATAGGACGCTCCTTCAGTGCAGAAAATACTTGCAGCTCCGCTTGCAGCTCACGTCGATTGCTGATATGCGTTGTGTGTATCATTCGTTGTAAACGCCGGTCGAAATTAGCCATATACCCAAGAATCAAAGCGATGGAAATTTGTTCACAATTTAAATTACGCAATTTTGTGCACAGTGACGTCACGCTGCGGCTCGCAAAAACAGGCAAGCTCCCACCGTTCCTTGGGCGACTATTTAGAAGATTAAAAATAACAGCGGCTGGCGTCTCTGAAGACTCGAAACGCTGCTCAAATAATTGCCGGAACTGTTGCCAAGTTATTCCTGGGTAGCATATTTGTGACAACCACTGGGCCGCTGTGCCTTCCAAGGCCTTACTCAGCGCTAATATAAGAGCGCTGTCACTTAGCGGTTTCGTTCGTAAAATTATGTCGACCGTAGCGCACCACTGCGTGGCATCCACCCCAGCAATGTCCGGATTATATTTCGGCAAGCAAATCTCGCCAGTCTGTTGTACTGTGCTCGCCGGCATCTGTAGTTTCTTAACCAGTTCCAGAAAATTCCGGTTTTGTTGCTCCAACAACGCGAAGACATCCCTTGACAAAGTTTGGTTAGGGCCGAATCCCACTTCTGATGTCGGAGAACTAAATTCATCCCCTTGTAAGTCGTCATTGCTGGTGAATTGATCGTTTGGTTCTTGATTGCCTGAACTTAATTCTGGCAAATGCAGCGAGTCTTCGATGCCTTTGTTGCTCATAATTCTCTCTTAAGGACCAAAACACGTGTCTATCTCACGTCACACTACAAACCAGAAGAAAAAGAGAGACCAGACCTAGCAACGCATACGAAGCCACACTCGGCCTCAGCTCGCAAACTGAGTCCCCATTCTACCAAAACTAATATCTAGTATATCTAGTATACCAGCACAACCCATGGTCATACCTGTCGAAATGCTGCACTACATACTCTCCGACAAATATATATTATTGAATAAATGCTTTCTACAAAAAAAAATATTTGTAAAATGATTACGTTGTCCAAGACCCCCTCTCTCCCCATGTAATCAAACATAATCATAATCCCAATCTGGCTCCAGAAATGTTTTATAAAAATTATTTGAATACCCTTTTATACTTTCAGTCAGAAATTTGCAACGAAGTGAAGGAGACATTTCTGACCCTGTAACGTATATATATTCTTGATCAGCATCACTAGGAGACTCGATCTAGCCACGTTCGTCTGTCCGTTCGTTTCTACGCAAACTTATTTTTAGTTTTAAAGGTATCTGCATTAAACTGCATTTCTATTGCAGGTAGTACATAAGTCGAAACGAGCCGGATCGGACTACTAGCATATAGCTCCCATAGGAAGAATCGGAAATAAAATTAAAAAATTAATGGTTAAATATTTCAGAATAACAGTTTAAATTTCAACTAAATCGGGCTATCTCCGACCCTATAAATATATTTGTTCTTGACCAGCATCACTAGGAGGGTCTTTCCATGTCCGTCTCTCCGTCCCTCCACTCGTCTGTCCGTCCGTTTTTACGCAAACTAGTCTCTAACTTTCCCAAAAGTTGTCTTTATATAACTTATGAACTTAAAAAATAAGACGACTATATCATAAAGCTCCAATGGAAACAATCGGATATTTAAAAACACTAAAAAAAATGTATAACTTCTTTATTTTTGAATATTTTTTAAAATTGTTTTGGACATAGTAAAAGTTTGATAGTTCATATTGACGGATTTAATTTTATTTAAATCGGTAAACAGTGTCATACAGCGGCCATAGGAACGATCGAATAATTGAGCTGAAATTCATCATAGCCTTAATGTTTTCAAACAAATACGCATATAAACCAAAATTGTATTGTTTTCAAGAATATATACATTTTTTTAATTTTGTTTTTATAATATTTTTTTTTTGGAAGAGGCGCAGAAGCTAGTTTGAAGTTACACGGCACTATGAGAAGGGGACGATAGCATGTGTTGTCGTCAGTCTGGTAAAGGAGACATTATTTAAAAGTTGCTTTACGTCAGAAGAGTGAGACGACAATATGAGTTGCCGTTAGTGTCGCCCAGTGTCTGCTAGAGAAAATGGACCGTACGTTGAATTTTCAAGTTGGTTGATATAACGCGTACTGGGACTCGCTCCACTCGTTTGGCTTACAAGAATGGATGAGAACGATATTCCCTCAACACCACGGTCGAACTACAAGCAAACCAGTTTTAACAATATTTGATCCAACATTTCCTATAGAGTTGCATACGGATTCGAGCGCCATTGGTTATGACGCCATACTCATCGTATTGCAAGCAAATCGTATGTGGTGGAGTACTTCAGCAAAGCTACAAGCCCTTGTGAATCAAAATACACATCGTACAAGTTAGAAACACTTGTCGAGTCCAGTGATCGGTCATGCCAGGATGCTTTAGGTGAAGTACAGCTTTCACTGAACCGTACTATTAATCGAGTTACAAAATCTAGTCCTTCAGTGCTATTAATTGGCAAGTGCTCACGACCTCCAGGTTTAAAGTTAACTTAAGTAAACAGATAACGGTTGCTGAAAAGAATATTAAAAGCGCAGCACAATATGATAAAATAAGATTCGACAAAGGCAAAGCTAAAGTTAAGTTTTCCGAAGGGGATTATGACCTTCTCAAGAATAGTGAGCGACAACAAACTAAATTAGACCCGAAATTCCGAGGATCTTGCGTAGTCACAGAAGTGTTAGACGGTGATCGATACCAGCTAAAATCTTTGACGAGTAAGAGACAATATAAATATCCCCACAAGAGCTTACCTAGAATGCCGAAAGAGCAGGTACCGAGCGAGCTCGACATTAATGTAGATGAATTAAGTTTACTTGATGAAGCGGTCGAGGCACGTTGTGATCAATGTGGCATTGGTGCGAATAAAACGGATGAAACAGGCCGTGAAGACTAGTGTGGCACTAGCAATATGTAAAGCCGATGAAAGAGTCCGTTGAAGACTAGTGTGGCTCTAGCAATGTGTAGTACGGATGAAAGATACCGTTGAAGACCAGTGTGGCACTGGGAGAAGAATAAGACAGTTGAGAAGGACTGTAGTGGCTGGTGTAGCATCAGCGTTAGTGGAAGACCAGTGTGGAACTGGCGTGTTGTAATGTCGAAAAGTCGATGCGTTGTAACGGTACCTGGCCCCGAGGTTAAGTTATAATAATAGATATTAATGTAAAGAAGAGATAGAACTTAAATAATTGAAAAATTGTAACTAAAGGTTTAGCAATTTTTGTTAAATAAATTTGGAGACGAAAATTGTGGACAACTCTATTTTGCATTACACGAGGACGCATAAGTTGTCGGAATGACATTTTTTGTATCACATAATAATGCATAAGTGGTCAGAATGACCGAGTGGGAGACAAATTTTTCTTTTGAATTACACGAGGATGTGTAAGTTGTCAGTATGGCCGTGTCGCTGAATGTTTGGTTATTTGAATTGCGCGCTCAACTTTAGAGACTAAGAAGCTAGTCTGAAGTTACAGAGCACTAGGAGAAGGGGACGACAACATGTGTGTATGGATGAGATCGGTATTCCCTCAACACCACGCTCGAGCGACAACCGAGTCTATACTTTGATATATTTATATTTGATGATCCACTTGCAATGCCAAATGTAAAAAAAAAAACAAGAAATGAAGCAAACTTCGGAAAGCCGAAGTTTTATATACCCTTGCAGCTATTGGAAAAATTAAATATTCATAAACATTAAAATTATGATTTACTTGCGTATATGTTTTAAAACATTGAAGCTATGATGATTTGCAACTCAATTATTCGATAGTTCCTATGGCAGCTATATAATAACGTTTTCCGTTTTTAATAAAATTATAGCGTAACTCTGAACTGTCAATTTATTAATAAGTCAAAAAGATTTTTTTTTAAATAACAAAATAAAAAAGTTACAGTTTAAAAAATTTTTTTTTAATATTTTTATTATTCCCGATTTTGATGAAATTTAAACCGAAGTTCTAAGATATTTAATTATTACGATATGTCAAAGAACTAAAAAAAAAAATAAAAAAGCAGCAAACTTATAAATTTTTTCATTTATTTTTCCGATTGTTCCTATGGGAGCTATATGCTATAGTCGTCCGACCCGGCTCGTTCCGACTTATGCACTACCTGCAATATAAGGGACAACTTTTGGGAAAGTTTCATTCAGATAGCTTTAAAACTGGGAGACTAGAGAGACTAGTAGCGTAAAAACGGACGGACAGACCGAGAGACGGACACACAGACAGATGGACATGGCTAGATCGACTAGTGATGCTGATCAAGAATATTTATACTTTATAGGGTCTCCTTCACTGCGTTGCAAACTTCTGACTGAGATTTTAATATTATATTATAATATAATAAATTATGATAGGTTGACAGGCGTCAGTTAATTGATTTAGAAAATGGGGTGAAGCGAGGGAAAATGAGAGGAGCGTTCCTAATTAAGTGGTTGCTGAGAAGGTTTACGGGATCTAACGGAGGAGAAGTGACTGTGGTGTGACGGGTGTCCATTACCTAAGTTTAGAAAATACAAGGGATCGTATTTAGTGTTTGAAAAGAAGGTTCACGAGATCAAACGGGTGAGAAGTTACTGGGGCGTGAAGTGTCATAGTTACTTTTATTTAGAATGTGTGGTGATGCCATTGTACTCCCACCGGGAAGAGTGTATGTGATCAGTGATTATCTAAAAACTATGATCACTAGAAAATGTCACGTGTTGTGCACACGTGGAAGTGGTCACTTAATTACCATATCAACTCAACAAGCACACCCTTGATTAGGGGTCCCTTTGCTTGACACTAAAAAAGAAACACCCACCGCCCAATAACAAACAGAACCTACTTATTTAAATGTTGGTCATGTATTTGGAATTTTGTTGATCTGAAAACCAAAAAAGGCTGAAAACAAACAGCCACCCCCAATTCCAAGCCGTACAATAGGAATACCCTTAAATAGAGGTTCCCCTGTTTGACACTGAAAAAGAAACACCCATCCCCCAAAAACAAACAGAACCCACAAAATTTGGGTTTTTGTTTTATTTGCAATTTTGAAACAGGCTTTTCTTATACACTAAATATGATTACATTAGTTATAAGGCTCCATCTCGATGATTGAAAATTTAATACTATTTTGTATTAACAAACGCGATATAATTTATTTGCAATAGATTGTGAAAAACTTGTGCAAAAATTCGATGACAAAAGGGAGTGCTTACGATGAGGTTCAAATGATCATTAAATTTAATATTCCAATAATTTCTCTTAGAACCTAACTTATGCTAAGGTGGCAAGAGTCGGGGCGAATTCGCAAGAGCGAACGGACGAAAACTTTATTGGCTCCCGCTCTCGCCCTACAACTAGTGACTTCAAATAAAAGCGCCAAGTGCGCAAACACCGCCCCCTCTGAAGGGACGACGTCCTTCAGCCCACAACGGGCAACAGGGCCAGTCGGTGGACTGCTCGCCGATACTCCCCCTCTTGCGTCCTGACGTCCGGCACGCGAACCTTGTTATCGGCGCCGGCGCGCACCGCTACTACTCGGCCTATCCTCCATTGCTGGGGTGGAAGGCTGGTGTGCTCCCGGGACCATCGCTGGCAAAACCTGTGCCTGGTAAGGATAGTACCGAGCTCGCGGTCAAGAGGTCTTGGCCTACCGTCCGAAGGAACAGTTGCTTTGCAGACTTCACACCTGCCTCCCATAGTCCGCCGAAGTGCGTTGCTCTGGGCGGTATTAACGCAAACTCGCATCCTTTTTTTGATGCGAATGTTTCGATACCTCTGCTCCACCAGACGGACTCGGAACTCTCTAATTTGGCGATCTGCGCAAACGAGGTTGGTGGCGTTGTCGCACCACACCTTCTCCGGAATCCCGCCACGACTCACGAGCCTTTGAAATGCCAACAAGAAAGCATCAGTGGTTAGGTCAGAGACTAATTCTAAGTGAACCGCTTTGGACGCAAAACAGACGAACAAGGCCACGTACCACTTGTACGGTGGCTTACCACGGATGCTGAAGGGACCACAAAAATCAACGCCACAAATATTGAACGGTCGGAGAGCTCGAAGTCTATCTGCTGGCAAGTTCCCCATAGTTTGCGTCAAGAGTTGCGGTTTGCAGCGAAAGCAGCGCATGCACGACCTAACTGTTCGTCAGCAGACTTCTTGAGAATTAACTAACCATATTTTCTCGCGCAGACGACTTACGAGAGCTCGTGGGCCAGCGTGACAATTCGTAACGTGCAGGTATGACACATAGGATTTGACGAACTGTGAGCTTTTAGACAGCAACAACGGGAATTTGGCTTCGTACGGGATAAGAGCAATCAATACCCGACTCCCAACTCGTACCAATGTCGAGGAACACCAATCTAATTTATTTTCCTGAATAAAAGGGTTAAGCTTTTGAATATTCTTTGCTACCGGTTTATTTTTCCGAATTTTACTTATGTCGTCCCTGAATTTGTGAAATTGGATAGCTTCGACAATTTTCTAAAAAGCGAATATCCAGTTCTCTTGGCGAAATACTTTTTTTAAAGGGCTTCGACACCTTTCTACACCTTTGAATAAAACGAAAAACCCACACGAACACTCTCAGAAGAAGCAGGTGCGACGAAAAGGACTCTATTTTCTGAAGCACATTATTTGGCTCTGGGCTGACTACGAGAGCTATCGCCGATTTGCGTAGCTCCATCGACATTACATCAGCCGGCAGTTCGAAATGTTTATTTACAGGCCAATTATTTTCTAATTATTTTCACATCTTCAGGACAATATGTCTGCTGGGTTGACTTTCGTGGGAACGTGTCTCCGAATTGCTTTCTCCGACCACTCCTGAATTTCTGCAACCCGGTTCGAAACAAAAACCGACAACGACGAGGGATGGATTTTAATCCAGTGTAAAGTGATCTCGGAGTCGGTTCACAGGAATACACTCTCAATTGGACAATTTAGCAATGGCTTGAATTGCACGATTATATAGATCTAAGAAACTAGGTGAGCTGTACACAGCGCACTAGGCGAGGCACAGTGTGGGAGTCTTACAATTTAGCTGTGCAAATGTAAATTTTTCAACTCTAACCAAATTCGTCCAAACGAGTTTTTTGTAATACTTTATTCAATGTATATAACTATTATGATAAACTATTTTCCAGTCGTCGCAATAGATATAAAGAAAACAAGAAAGCAAGCAAACTTCGGCAAGCTGAAGTTCATATACCCTTGCAGCTATTGCAAAAATTAAATACTCTTGAAAACATTAAAATTATGATTTACTTGCGTGTATGTTTAAAAACATTGAAGCTATAATGATTTGCAGCTTAATTATTCGATAGTTCCTATGGCGGCTATATAGATTGTTCGTATGGGAGCTATATGCTATAGTCGTCCGATTTTGATGAAATTTAAACCGTAATTATGAATTATTTAACCATTACTATATCTCGAAGAACTAAAAAAAAATTAACAAGAAAGAAAGCAAACTTCGGCAAGCCGAAGTTCATATACCCTATACCCTATACTATAGCATATAGCTCCCATAGGCACAATCGGAAAAATAAATGAAAAAAATTATAACTTTTCTGTTTTTTAATTTTTTGTTCAGTTCTTCGACATAGAGCAATGGTTAAATATTTCAGAATTATGGTTTAGATTTTATCAAAATCGGACGTCTATATCATATAGCTCCCATAGAAATAATAAAAATATATAAAATAACTATCAAATAATTGAGCTGCTAATCATCATAGCTTCAATGTTTTTAAACATATACGCAGTAAATCATAATTTTAATGTTTTCAAAAATGTTAAATTCTTGCAATAGCTGCAAGGGTATATGAACTTCGGCTTGCCGAAGTTTGCTTTCTTTCTTGTTAAACATATACGCAGTAAATCATAATTATAATGTTTTCAAAAATGTTAAATTCTTGCAATAGCTGCAAGGGTATATGAACTTCGGCTTACCGAAGTTTGCTTTCTTTCTTATTTTATAATGTTTTTTTTTGTTTTAGTTATTTTGGATTAAATTATATTTTTCTATATGATTTCAATATAATAATTTTGTATTTCAAATAGTTTAAAAATAATGTATTTCATTCAAATAAATATCGAAACAATTAAATCCCGCTAAATTTTGATTTTCCCACACTGTGCGAGGCAAAGTTTTCGTCTTGAGGGGAGCTACTTTCGATTTGGCGGTCAATAAAGTTAATACTTTTCATGCAAATATCTCGTTGGTGTTTAAGCTCTTCGATATCCTTTTTAGCCATTGCGTTTATTTGTATTTATTTTGTTGGTATCGAAGAAATGTTAAATATTTATTTTTATTAATATTTTTTATTGTTAAATAATCTAAAAAAAGAAAACCAACGAGTAAAATATCGATTGCACGGAGAATGATACACTGACCTATAACTAAGGGCAACGAATATATAAGCCTAATGCCGAAACGTGCGCAAAAATTATGAAATGCGAGGGAAAATTGGAAAATCGCGGGAAAATTCTGAAAAGCGCGGGAAAATGTTCAGACAAACTGCGGTGAAAGTTTTTGCCGCTAATTTTTGAGAACTACACTTTTCGCAATTTGCACTTTTTTCCAGCTGTTTTATTTCTACCATAAATTGGTGTTCACTACGACGAAAATTAATTAAGTATGCACTATTTGGGGCGACGACGAGTATTTTATTTGCTTTTTAATGGGCCAAAGCGATTCACATATAATTCGTAATATATTATGTTTATTGCAGAATTTTAGTTGTTAGTACATGACAACTTTTATTTCTTGGTTAGAATGCTCACTATCTACCGATTTTTACACGAAAGCAAAAAGTTGAAAGATGGGCCAAAAAACAATTAACAAAACGCCACAGATTAACTTTCAACTTCCTTTTTTACATCCATGTTCCAGCGGCAGCAGCAAATTAAACAATTAAAGTTGCAGCGCCGGAAGAAACGTCTTGGGCAACAACCAAAGGAACGGCAGAAAAGTTCCATCGACGAAATTTATTTCGGAAGATTAAACTTTTTAATTTTATAGCCGAACCGTTGGTAATTGTTCTAGCGTTTCACAGAAAAAATTGGTAAGCAAATCACCTTGAAAATTTAATACTATGTAGTTTGTATTAACAAACGCGAAACTTGTGTGACTGCAGTAGGATTCGGCTTATTTGTTTGCGATAATAACTCGTGTAAAGCTAACGAAAATGCGACGACGAAAGGGAGTGGTTTCGATGGAGTTCATATAATCACTGAATTTAATTTTCTAACAATTACCCTTAGAACCTAACTTACGGGGTGAATTCGCAAGAGCGAACGGGAGAAAGCTTTATTGGCTCCCGCTCTCGCCCTACAACTAGTGACTTTAATTTAAATAAACGCGCAAAGTGCGCAAACAGCAATATCTCCCGATTGTTTCGGGAGCTATATACTATAGTAGCCCAATCTATAAACTACCTGCATCATAAAGACAACTTGTGGGTATGTTTCATGTAGATAGCTTTAAAACTAAGTGACTAGTTTGCGTAGAAACGGACGAACGGACGGACATAGGACAGACGGATATGGCTAGATCGACTGTCCTTGTAATGCTAATCAAGAATATACAGCCCTCTTCCAGTTTTCACTTTCGAAAGATTCTCACGGATTCGAATTTTCCAGACCTATTCTAATTTTCACTTCCGAAAAACTTGCACGGAGTCTAAGTTTCCTCTGTTAATTTTCGGTTAACTTTCACAAAAACTCACGGAAACTTTTCGCCAAGCATTTGGAGATTATGGTTAGAAGTGTTAATTATCTAAGTATAGTTTAAAAGTGTTTTTGTTCTTATTTCCCTTTAATTTAATGTACTAATTGTGCAAAGCGTGCTGTGTTGGGACCTTTTTCATCGTCTTTAGCAACTTTAGTCCCGAACACTTATTGTGAAAAGTTTGCAAAACTGGTGCCAAGCAGCTGATTCACGCACACAATTTTAAAAATGTATGTAAGAAAAACGAATACTTCCTTTATTTCAAATTAATTTTATTAGGAGGAAACATAAGAACAACAAACAAGACGACATATTTATGAAGTTTATGGAGGAGAACGTGGATATTGCCCGTCGGTTTGTAAAAGGTGACAGATCTGGCAAATGAAAAATATTAGTATTGCATCTTTAATTTCGGTTATTGCGTTTAATGTCCAAGAGTTGTTGTCTTCTCAACTCGTTATTTGCCAAAAGTTGCAAAAACATTGTTAAAATAAAACTAACAATCTTTAAATTATTTCGGGCAACACAGCTGATTTCCACACAATCTGTCGTTGGTCAGTTTCCATCACTGCCTTTAAAATACGTAGAATTTGTTATTTTTGGCTACCAATGATTTTTTGATTGATTTTAGACATTAAATGTGTGCACCAATATAGACTAGGAACAGCAACGATGCCAAATGTTTATCAGCGATTTGCCTGGAAAACTTAGGCTTTTGTTAAGAGCAGTAGCGGCATTCAGCTGTTTTATTTCCCCCAAAATAGTAATTTCCCTAGGAATTTTGTTAGCAAGCAAGGGATTATGTTAAAGGGATATCCGTCAATGTTAACGAATTCACTTCTGAATGAAAACTGAAGCAGGCCTGATGTATATATCGTCTCCTTGACTGCGTTGCAAACTCTTGCCAAAATGATCCATGTTTTTAAAAGATGGATGTAGAAGGCCGCCTTTGCATGATACTAATCTATGTTGACAATTTACTTTTATGTTGCCAGAAGAAAGAAGATTTAATTCACATCAAGACTAAGATTGCTATAAAGTTTGATTGTGTCGATAAAGGCCAATTGAAATGTTTATGGGTATGCAAGTGAAACGAGATTGCGAATTAGGTGCTATAAAAATGAATCAGCAACTGTATATAAAGGATATGCTTGAGAGACTCAACTTGCTGGAATGTACGCCTGATGTAACATGCTTTCAGGTAGTATGCAAAAAACTGATTGTAAGATTGGAGACCCAACACAATATCAATCAGTAATCGGCGAAAAATCGAAAAATCGGCGAAAGCCCTAACATCAAGATCCGACATATATCATTCTGTCGTGAAACTGGCTCAAATGAATAAGAAACCATAAGAAAAATTTAATGAGGTATTTGAGAGCTATGATGGATCCTAACTTGAGCTACCGGCGATGCAGACATACTCTACAAGGATACGCAGATGCTGATTGGGGCGGAGAAGTAGCAACTCGTACGTTTTTATTTTGGCAGATGGACCAGTATCTTGGAAGTCTGAGAGGCACCGAATCAGAGTACATGGCATTGACTTCGGCAACAATGGAGGCTCTTCATCTCAGACGATTGGTTATCGAAATTGGATGTGGTGCGCCGGATTTTGTAATTGTATTGCATGGGGACAATCTAAGCGCGCAAGCTTTAGCCAAAAACCTAAATTTTCGTACAGAAAGGATAAGTCGAACTGAAGTATGTAGCAACCGCATATTTGATTGCTGACATTCTAAACAAAAACTTGTTGTAGAGTATTTGGCCGCTCGCATCACAATTTGCTGCACAGGTACACAGTGTCTGATAACAGTTTGGATTTGTCACCCCCAAAGAGAATTTATCTGCTCCTGTAAATCAAGATAACCATTCTAACTCACATGTTATGTTTGCGACATAATTAGTAAGGTCTATTTTGGCTAAGTTGGCATTACAAGAAGGGTCGATCTAGACACATCCGTCAGTCCGTCCGTCTGTCCGTTTCTACGCAAACTAGTCTCTCAGTTTTAAAGCTATTTTCATGAAACTTTCCCAAAAGTTGTCTTTCTATTGCAGATAGTAGCCGGATCGGACGACTATAGCATATAGCTCCCATAGGATCGGGAAAAAAAATAAAAAAAAATTATAACTTTGCTGTTTTTGAATTTTTTTTTAGTTCTTCGACATGTAGTAATGGTTAAATATTTCAGAATTACGGTTTCAATTTCATCAAAATCAAACGACTGTAACATAAAGCTCCCATGGGAACAATAAAAATATTAAAAAAAAATTAAAAGAAATTTAACTTATTTATTTTGTAATTTCTTTTTTTAATTCTTTTTGATTATTTAATTATTAGACAGTTCATAATTACTCTTTTAATTTTAATAAAATCAGAAAAAGATTTCATATAGCTGCCTTAAGAACTCAAATAATTGAGCTGCAAATCATCATGACTTCAATGCCTTTAGCATATAGCTAACATTAACTTATTAAAATGCGTTCCTAAAATTTTGGAAACTTTGTTATTAACATTAATGTAACAATAACTTATTAAAATGCATTCCTAAAATTTCGGAAACTTTTTTATTAAAAAAGTACAGTTATGGCCAGTAGCCATAAGAATCACAGACACACACATTAACTTATTAAAACGCGTTCCTAAAATTTCGGAAACTTTTTTATTCAAAAAATGCAGTAAATGATAGTGGCCAAAAGAATCACTCACTTTTTCGAAATTTCTGGAACGCAGCCGGTTTTGGCACAAACACACTCACACATAAAAGGTCAAGTAAAAAGTAAACCATTATTTGGACTTTAGTAGGTAGCGTTAGAAAGTTGAGCTTTCGTACTATAAAAGATTCTTAGAAAAGATTTGTGATCGATAACACAAACGCTTTGAGAGCTCGATAAATATGGATAAAATATATAAAATTTTTTTTTGACAAAGGCGAGATGGCCAGCCAGACAGCTAAAAATATAAATGTAATGTATGGCCATAATACTGTAACTGCCAACCATGCACAATTCTGGTTTCATCGATTTCGTTCTGGGAATCAAAAACGCCGACAAAATAATGGAAATCGTTGAGTCTGACCGTCATTCAAGCAGCCCAGGAGATAGACATTCTTAAAAAAACAGTTTGGAACCATTTTATAAAGGCTGGATAAACAAAAAAGCGCGCTGTCTGGGTGACACATAAGCTATAAAAAATCCTTTTGGACGGATTTCCATCTTCGAATCGCTGTTGAATCGCAACAAACCGACCCGTTTTTGAAGTGGGTCACTTACGACAACGTGAGGCGAAAACGGTCGTGGTCGAAGAAGGATGAGCCGGCCCAGGCGGTGGCTAAGCCAGGATTGAAGGCCAGAAAGGTTTTGCTGTGTGTTTGTGGGATTGGCAAGGAATTATCTACTATGAGCTGCTCCCCTATGACCAAACACTTAATTCGGTTTTTACTGTCAACAATTGGACCGTCTGAAGGAAGGAATTGCCCAAAAATGCCCCGCTTTGGCCAATAGGAAAGGAATTGTTTCCATCAGGACAACGCTAGGCCACACACGACTCGCCAGAAGCTCCGAGAGCTTGAGTGGGAGGTTTTTTTGCATCCACCTTAAAGCCCGGACATCGCACCAAGTTACTACCACCTTTTCCTATCAATGTCGAATTGGATAGTGTAAAATTGAGGATTGTGAAAACCGACTTGCCCAGTTTTTTGCAGATAAGGACGAAGGATTTTATGAGAGGGGTATCATGAAATTAGCATCAAAATGGCAATCGATTGTAGAAAAAAATGGCGCTTTTTTTTTAAATAAATCGGTTTACTCTAACAATAAAAAAAGCTTTGTTTCATTTACAAATAATGGATTACTTTTTACTTGACCTTATATATGGTAAAAATAAACCATTACTTTGTATCGAAGTATATTCAAATCAATTGAAAAACAGTCAAATTATACTTTTTTCATATGTTTTCCCGATTGTTAAAATGGGAATTGCATGATATAGGCTTGTTTCAACTTCGACTTATAGATTTAAAACTGATGGGCTAGTTTTCGTAGAAACGAGTGGACAAGCAATCGGATATGGCTAGATCGACTCTTCTAAAGATGCTGTTAGGGTAGAGAATGTGTCCTTCTGAGTTAAATTTAAATACCATTTGAAAGATATAAAAATTAACAAGAAAATTTTCTTGCCCTATAGAACATTAAAATTTCAACAACTTCGTTGTTTTTAAGATATTTGCTTACATCCTGCTCATTTTTTTGCCATGAATTTGATTTCAAAATAAAAAAATAAACAAAAATCAACTGTAAAATTTTTTAAAAATTTTAATAAAATCTTCCAATTTCGATTAAAATTAAACCGTAATTCTGAAATACTTCAACATTACTAAATGTCGAAGAACTACAAAAAAAAAAAAATTAAAAAACAGCAAAGTTATAATTTTTATACCCTTGCAGAGGGTATTATAATTTCAGTCAGAAGTTTGCAACGCAGTGAAGGAGACGTTTCCGACCCCATAAAGTATATATATTCTTGATCAGCATCACTAGTAGAGTCGATCTAGCCATGTCCGTCTGTCCGTCCGTCTGTCCGTCTGTCCGTCCGTTTATATGCAAACTAGTCTCTCAGTTTTAAAGCTATCTGCATGAAACTTTCCCAAAAGTTGTCTTTCTATTGCAGGTAGTATATAAGTCGGAACGAGCCGGATCGAACGACTATAGCATATAGCTCCCATAGGAACAATCGGAAAAATAAATGAAAAAAATTATAACTTTGCTATTTTTTAATTTTTTGTTTAGTTCTTCGACATATAGTAATGGTTAAATATTTCCGATTTACGGTTTAAATTTCATCAAAATCGGTCGACTATAGCATATAGCTCTCATAGGAACAATCGGAAAAATAAATGAAAAAAAATTATAACTTTGCTATTTTTTAATTTTTTTGTTTAGTTCTTCGACATATAGTAATGGTTAAATATTTCCGATTTACGGTTTAAATTTCATCAAAATCGGTCGACTATAGCATATAGCTCCCAAAGGAACAATCGGAAAAATAAATGAAAAAAAATTATAACTTTGCTGTTTTTTAATTTTTTTGTTTAGTTCTTCGACATATAGCAATGTTTAATTATTTCACAATTATGTTTTAAATTTTATCAAAATCGGACGTCTATAGCATATAGCTCCCATAGAAATAATAAAAATATATAAAATAACTATCTAATAATTGAGCTGCAAATCATCATAGTTTCAATGTTTTTCAGCATACACTCATGTAAATCATAATTTAAATGTTTTCAAAAGTATTTAATTCATGCAATAGCTGCAAGGGTATATGAACTTCGGCTTGCCGAAGTTTGCTTTCTTTCTTGTTTTTATTTGTTTTTCCGATTGTTCCTATGGGAGCAATATGCTATAGTCGTCTGATCCGGCTCGTTCCGATTTATATACTACCTGCAAGAGGAAGACAACTTTTGGGAAAGTTTCATGCAGATGGCTATAAAACTGAGAGACTAGTGTGCGTAGAAACGAACGGAAAGACGGATGGACAAACGGACATGACTAGATCGACTCGCCTAGTGATGCTGATCAAGAATACATACGATATACTTTGTTTGCTTATATATTCGTTGCCCTTAGTTATCGGTCAGTGTATCATTCTCCGTTAGAATTTGCCTAGAAAGAGCCGCCAGCCGCGTACACATACACACGCACACCGACACCGCTGCCGCTATTTCGAGTTATCTTCGGTCGTTTTCGTTCTCGAACGCTGCAGCAGTGCAATTTTCGGTCTGCCTAAACGTTTGTTCGTTTTTTCGGTGCGCTTGAGCTTGAGCGTTAGCTCCCCTACAGTGCGTGCGTGCGGCATATTACTGTCGCAGGGTTTATATAAAATATATGAAAACCCTATTTAGATATGTTTCGCTGTAATTTTCGCGGCACTTAGCTCCCTTACACTGTGTGCGATCGGTATATTACTCGTTGATTTTTCATTAGATTATTTAACAAATAAATAATTTAATAAAAATAAATATTTAACACCTCTTCGATACCAACAAAATAAATACAAATTAACGCTATGGCATGTTTGCATGAGATGTTTGCATGAAAAGTATTAACCGAACGTATCGCCACTTAAAAGAAGCTAAATTATAAGTAAATCCGGTCGAACTTGAGTGTCTATTAGTGATACTAAATTCACACATTGAAAATGCTTCACTTTTGCAAAACCAAATAGAAGTGAAAGATACAAAAGATGTATACCGCGAAGAGTTGGAAGAGAAGGCCGTAATGACAAAGACATTGCTGATTTCGATTTTAAATAAGTGCAAACAAAATAATTCGAGAAATCCGCTCCGCCAGCAAATTGCCCGCCTCAACGCCGTCTACCGAGCGTTGCTCTCCCAACTTTTAGCGGAAAACACTCCGAATTTAAAAATTTTATAAGCCTTTTCGAAACTTTCGTTGAAAAAGATGACACTTTAAACGATATTGAAAATTTCAATCATTTAATTTCGTGTTTAGTTAGTCACTGCGGAAAATTATTCCAAAGCCCTTGCTAGCCTGAAGCGGGTGTACGACAATGATTGTCGTATTTTTTTTTGACAACATATCGACACTTTTTAATTTGCAAAAAATTCCCCAGCCTCAGCTACGGCCTTGAGAACCCTCATCGACACGGTCACAGCCTTGTATGACTCCTTGCTGTCTATTGGGGATGATAGACGCATAACTAATGCTAATTTAATACATCTGGTAACAAGAAAGAAAGCAAACTTCGGCAAGCCGAAGTTCATATACCCTTGCAGCTATTGCAAGAATTTACTTGCGTATATGTTTAAAAACATTGAAGCTATGATGATTTGCAGCTCAATTATTTGATAGTTATTTTATATATTTTTATTGTTCCTATGGGAGCTATATGATATAGTCGTCCGACTTTGATGAAACTTAAACCGTAAATTGGAAATATTTAACCATTACTAAATGTCGAAGAACTAAACAAAAAAATAAAAAAACAGCAAAGTTATAATTTTTTTTCATATATTTCTCCGATTGTTCCTATGGGAGCTATATGATATAGTCGTCCGAGTTTGATGAAATTTAAACCGTAAATCGAAAATATTTAATCATTACTAAATGTCGAAGAACTAAACAAAAAATTAAAAAACAGAAAAGTTATAATTTTTTTCATTTATTTTTCCGATTGTTCCTATGGGAGCTATATGCTATAGTCGTCCGATCCGGCTCGTTCCGACTTATATACTACCTGCAATAGAAAGACAACTTTTGGGAAAGTTTCATGCAGATAACTTTAAAACTGAGAGAATAGTTTGCATATAAACGGACGGACAGACGGACAGACGGACGGACAGACGGACGTGGCTAGATCGACTCGCTTGGTGTTGCTGATCAAGAATACATATACTTTATAGGGTCGGAGATGTCTCCTTCACTGCGTTGCAAACTTCTGACTGAAATTATAATACCCTCTGCAAGGGTTTAATGAGCAAGGTCGATGCAGGAACTAAAAGAAAATGGGAAGAACAGTTAGATTATACTTCGCTTCCACTTTGGAGCGAATGTCAGGCGGCCCCCAACAGGCGATACCAACACATGGTAGCGGAAGAGGCTTCCAAGCCCAAAACTGTTCAGCAGACTCAATCTAACCCTAGGAAGAATGGAAATAGGAGTTTGTCGCTGCCAGGAACGACTCTGTTCAATGCGTGTATTGCAACTCAGCTGAACATCAGATTGGAAACTGTGCTCCCTTTGCAGCCCTAACAGTTCAGCAAAGATTCGAGTTCGCTAAAAGAGCACCCTTATGCATTGACTGCTTAAGAAAGAGTCACACGGTCAAAAAATGCAAATCGAACAAATGTAGAGTGTGCAATTCCTCACATCACACTTTGCTACACATATATTCCCCAAACACAAATCTCGCGTTGCCACCCCCTTCTGAGCCCAAGCTCATGCAGGAGTCTCCATACACTTCGCATGTTTTGCATGCGAGTGCATCGGATCGAGTCATTCTTGCAACTGCTGTTGCTCGACTCCGGTTCACAAATAAATTTTGTGATCGATGAGCTCGCTCAGAGCAACAACTCTGTCAACAACACTTTGAAAAAAATATTCAAAGATTGTCGTCCGGTAGATTTTCGGTTCGTTTGCCGTTACTCTTAGTTCGTCATACGAAGTTGCGAAACGTAGATTGTTGTCGCTAGAAAGGAAATTGCCAAAGGACCCTTCGCTGAAGAATTCATAGAGGAATATGTTTCAATGGGCCACATGTCCTCCACCAATGACAAAATTCCGAATACTCCACACTATTTCATTCCGCACCAATGCGTTTTACAGCCACAAAGTACTTCAACTAATTTGAGAGTAGTTTTCGATGCATCGAGCCGTACTTCCACGCCGGTAGTGTTGAATGACATCTTGATGGTAGGCCCAACTTTCCAAGAGGAGCTGTACTCGACTCTGCTTCGGTTTAGATTGCATAAGTTTGCCCTTGCGACCGACGTCAAAAAGATGTATCGGCAAGTGATGGTGGACGAAGCTGACCGAAACTTCCAGCTCATAGTATGGAGACGAGATCCTTCTGAGTCCCTGAAAATCTTTAAGTTAAACACCGTTACATATGGAACTTCGCCAGCACCCTTTTTAGCGATTCGGTGTTTAATGCGTCTAGGAGAGATGGCGCAAGCAACACATCCAAATGCCGCAAAGGTTATTCTGAATGATTTTTATGTTGACGATTTGTTGACTAGCGCCGGATGCGTTGAGGACTTGCAAAGCCTTCGAGACGAAGTTTCTCAGGTCTTACAAGAGGCAGGCTTTGAATTGGCAAAGTGGTTTTTAAACTGCCCAGAGTTATCCGCATCTGATAGCGCTGTAATGCCACTTATGGAAGACTCAGACGTAACCAAGACCCTTGGCGTAGTTTGGTTACCGGTTAAAGATTACTTTTAATTTCGGTTGGATGACTCTTTCCTGGATCTTCGCGCGACAAAACGAAATATTTTGTCGGTAACTGCTCGACCTTTCGACCCACTTGGCCTCTTGTGTCCTTTGGTCATAACGGCGAAGATGTTGTCGCAGGAACTGTGGCTTCGAAAATTAGATTGGGACGAGTCGCTACCGATGCAGTTGCTCACGTCGTGGGAGACGTTTAAAGCGACGCTTCCGCAGCTGCCTAAAATTAAGGTATCGCGATTCGTCAACACAGATCCACAAGTCCCGATTCAAATACATGGTTTCGCTGACGCTTCCATGCGAGCGTATGGAGCGTGCATCTACGTTGTCTTTATTGACCACCAAATCGAAAGTAGCTCCTCTCAAGACGAAAACTTTGCCTCGCCTTGAGCTGTGTGCAGCTCATCTTTTCGCAGATCTCTATAATCGTGTCAGGCCATTACTAAATTGTCCAATTGAGAATGTATTCCTGTGAACAGACTTTGAGATCACTTTACACTGGATCAAAATCCATCCCTCGTCGTTGTCGGTTTTTGTTTCGAACCGGGTTGCAGAAATTCAGGAGTGGTCGAAGAAAGCAATTTGGGGACACGTTCCCACGAAAGTCAACCCAGCAGACATAGTGTCCTGAAGATGAGACGTAGAGGAGCTTACGTCCATTTGGTTCGGTGGGCCTTTGTTCTTGCTAAACTTAGAAAATAATTATTGGCCTGTAAATAAAAATTTCGAACTGCTGGCTGATATAATGTCGATGGAGCTACGCAAATCGGCGATAGCTCTCGTAGTCAGCCCAGATCCAAATAATGTGCTTCAGAAAATAGAGTCCTTTTCGTCGCACCTGAATCTTCTGAGAGTGTTTGAGTGGGTTTTATTCAAAGGTGTAGAAAGGTGTCGAAGCCCTTTAAAAAAAGTATTTCGCCAAGAGAACTGGATTTTCGCTTTTTAGAAAATTGTCAAAGTTATCCAATTTCACAAATTCAAGGACGACATAAGTAAAATTCGGAAAAATAAACCGGTAGCAAAGAATATTCAAAAGCTAAAGGGTTAAGCTTCAGGAAAATAAATTAGATTGGTGTTCCTCGACATTGGTACGAGTTGGGAGTCGGTTATTGATTGCTCCTATCCCGTGCGAAGCCAAATTCCCGTTGTTGCTGTCTAAAACCTCACAGTTCGTCAGATCCTATGTGTCATACCTGCACGTTACGAACATTCACGCTGGCCCACGAGCTCTCGTAAGTCGTCTGCGCCAAAAAATATGGCTAGTTAATGCTCAAGAAGTCTGCCGACGAACAGTTCGGTCGTGCATGCGTTGCTTTCGCTGTAAGCCGCAACTCTTGACGTTCAATATTTGTGGCGTTGATTTTTGTGGTCCCTTCAGCACAACGTATCGTATCCGTGGTAAGCCACCGTACAAGTCGTACGTGGCCTTGTTCGTCTGTTTTGCGTTCAAAGCGGTTCACATAGAATTAGTGTCTGACCTAACCACTGATGCGTTCTTGTTGGCATTTCAAAGGCTTGTGAGTCGTCGCGGGATTCCGGTGAAGGTGTGGTGCGCCAACGCCACCAACTTCGTCGGCGCAGAACTCCACATGAGAGAGTTCCGAGCCCGTCTGGAGGAGCAGGGGGCGGTATCGAAACATTCGCCTCAAAAAAAGGATGCGAGTTTGCGTTCATACCGCCCAGAGCACCGCACTTCGGCGGACTATGGGAGGCAGGTGTGAAGTCTGCAAAGCAACTGTTCCTTCCGACGGTAGTCCAAGACCTCTTGACCGCATAGGAGCTTGGAACTCTGCTCACCAGCGTGGAGGTCCTGCTCAACTTCAGGCCCCTCGCCGCTCTAAGCAGCGACCCGAACGACGGCGAGGCCCTGACCCCCGGGCATCTGCTCATCGGCGGCCCTCTTCTGGCCCCCCCATCAGCGGCGCCCCCGGACCAGATCAGCCTGACCTGCTTGCGACGATGGCGAGGTGTCTCGTCTCTCAGGCACAGGTTTTGGCAGCGATGGTCCCGGGAGTACATCTCCAGCCTCCAGCCCAAGTGGCACCAGGGGTCCAAGTGGCACCAGGGGTCCAAGTGGCACCAGGGGTCCAAGTGGCACCAGGGGGAGCCCAACCTCGTCGTGGGAGCGCTCGTCGTCGTCGCAGAAGACAACCTTCCACCCCAGTAGTGGAGGATTGGCCGAGTTGTAGCTTTGCACGCCGGCAGCGATAGCAAGGTTCGCGTGGCGGACGTCAGGACGCAGGACGGGGAATATTGGCGAGCTGTCCACCGACTGGCCCTGTTGCCCGTTCTGGGCTGAAGGACGTCGTCCCTTTAGAGGGTGTTTGCGCACTTGGCGCTTGTATTTGAAATTTCTAGCCACTCCTTTTCGTCGTCGCAAGTCACAGTCACAAGTTTTCGTTGTTAATACAAAATAGTATTAAATTTTCATACTTTATAGGGTCGGAAATGTCTCCTTCACTGCGTTGCAAACTTCTGACAGAAATTATAAAACCCTCTGCAAGGGTATAAAAAATTTTTTAAAAAATTTGACTTTTTTTTCATAAAATTCTTTTTAACTTATTAATTATTTGACAGTTCAGAATAACGGTTTTAATTTTATTAAAATCGGAAGACGATATCATATAGCTGTCATAGAAACTATCGAATAACTGAGCTGCAAATCATCATACCTTTAATGTTTTTAAACATAAATGCAAGTAAAACATAATTTTAATGTTTTCAAGAATATTTGATATTTGCAATAGCTTCGAGGGTATATGAAAAATATACAATTGATTTTGGAAAATGGTATTTTTTCAATTTCTCTCTCATTGAAAGTTCAATTGAAAGTTCTCATTGAAAGTTTCAAGTAGAAAAAGAAAGAAAGGCAACATGGCAACAAAAATCCAATAAGTAGTAGCCTGATTCCATTACCGCATTAAAACGCATTTTGCCTAATGCGCATTTATATACACAGGGAATCCAATAAGGCTAAATTCCGCATTTAAAATAAATGCGATAAATACATACGATTAAATATCATTCGCCTCGAACATTTTTAGAAAAAATACCGGAAAATACTGATTTTGAACGATACTTCTTTAATGCCACCTCTATAGCAGCTGGGTTTTATGCAAGGATGGTGCAATATTTAATTTCTTTTGAATATAAAATCTATTTTCCGTAAAAATGACTGAAAATAATAGCAAGCGCAGTAAATCGTGCTCCCAGATCCAAAACATTACTGCTACATCACTAACAGGATCCTTGCTCTTTTTTTAGGATCTGTGATGTTCTTCTTTGAAAACACGTCACACATCACCATCAGCTTTTGTTTCTTGTCGACCAAGCTGGCAAATGCCTCGTTAGCATTATGGATGAGCTGCTGAGCACTTAAGATATCCGTAAACTTGCTGATCCTACTCACATGTCGGAGTAGCATTAGCTAAATGCTAATGCGCCAATGGAATCAGGCTCATTTAAAATGTTCACTAATCTGGCAATAATCTCCTCATTCATGTTAACTCTATTTTTCCAGCTTCAACTGTAACTCTAAATTTGTGTATTCGATAAGAAATAAAAAAGAGGAAATAAGTTAAAGCAAATGTAAGATTTTTAAAGCCAGTAATCGAGAAGGAGAGGCCAAACAAAGAAGATGAGAAATGGAAGAAGGCAGAAGGAATAGCTAAAAGTATTATAATAGAATTTTTGAGCGACTCTTTTCTTTCTCAAACTGACAATAATTCAACTGTACAATAAATTTTTGAAAATCTAGATTCTGTGTATGAGCGAAAAAGTTTAGCTAATCAGTTTTCTGTGTGAAAACAATTATTAACATTTGAATTAAATCACGACACTCCACTGGTTATTCATTTCAATAAATTTGACGAATTAATCTGACAGCATTGGGACCAAAAATCGAGGAGGTGGATAAAGTAGCGAACCTTCTTTTAACCCTACCTTTATGATGGAGATGTGACTGATTTAGATGTGACTGCTTTCTTCTGACAAAAATTGCTTACTTGATCACAAGATCAAATTAAGTAAGGACACAAGCAATTTAGTTCTGCAAGCTGTATCTTTAAAGTTCAAGGCAAAACTCTCAAAGATCTTTAAATAAAATTTAAAATACCACCATTGTGGTAAAAAAGGGCACTTCAAAGACTTTCTTAGTTTGAAAAGAGTGTGGGAAAAAAAAGAAAAAGAAAAACAATCCCAAATAGACAGTAGAGAAGCAGACAGATCGTTTGCATTCATGATTAGGCAGGGCAAAAGTTATACAGGTGGCACTGTTGTATCTATTATACTGGACTTCGGAGCTTCAGACCACATGATAAACAACATAAGTCTATTTTTCAAGTACTCATTACTGGATACTCCAATCGAGATTGCAATTGCAAGAAAAGGTGCATACATATCCTTCTGCAAAGGGACTTCGCAACTATCTAAGATGTTCCACAAATTTTACTTTCTGTCTAGAAAATGCAAGCTGCAGGATTGACAGTTGAATTTAACTTAACGGGAGTTAAAATACCAATGAATGGACGGACAAGCAGTGTTTGAAGGTATGTGTAAAAGTAATGTGACGTGGCAACTAACTCTTTAACAACAAATTGACTGACTCCCACAATCTTAAGTTAACTTATGAGTTCGGAACTGTTGTGTTTGATGTAGATTGGAGGCGGTTTCCAGGCTTTAGTGGCTCATCTAGTATGCCAAATCTGCGTGTAAAATTATAACTCTTTAGTGTGTTGTTTACATTTTCGTTTTATTATTAAGTTATTTAAAGTTTAATGTAAGTCATTTTAAAGCGAAGGTGAAAGCACAATAAAGCTCTTTCTCGCTCTCGCGATTTCGCCCCGTCTTCGCCAAACTTCGTTTAGCAAGCTTTTATATACAATAAATAATCACTCGTAAAATTTAATTCGTTTCGTTTCGATCGCACGCACTTTTCTTTTCGTTGTCGATTTGCCCAAGCAAAGTTCACACCACCAAGTTCCTTAACGTTATTTCAATTAGAAAAAATATTCTTAGTCTTCATGGCGCCCCCGGGTGGACTGTGAACAATTAATAGAAGGCAACAATATAGTGACAGTGACATATACATAACAATAAAGTTCAAGTAAAAATGTATTACCCGCGGCGAGTGTTCTTTTTGTTTGCTAGCAAAAGCAATTTGCGCAAGCAATTTGAGTCGGTCGCCTTCTACTTTATTTTTTACTTCGCAAATATTGCCGCCACCGAGGGATGCCCTGCGATTGATCTGATTGCATGAGGAAAGTGGCAGCCGGATTAAAAGATCCGAACGCACAGCCTGCAGCTGCAGCGGTGATCTCTTTTCGTTTTCGCTTTCACTTGACCGTTGCTGCAATAGTTGTTGGATTTTTTCGTTTTGGCGCGTTGCAGATACGCGGTCTGCCAAGTGAGGCGCTACCCTGCAATCGGTATTAATTTAAAAACCTCGTGCCTCGACAATCAATTCCTTTTTTTTCTTGTCGATTGTTCTTATTTGAACAATAATTAAAAAAATTTTTTTCAAGCAAATAATTAAAGAATTTTTTTAAATAATAATAAAATTATTTTTATCGTCGCTGTTTTTGATTTGAAAATGTATTTGTTAATTTGTTGACATCGTTTGGGCTTTCCATATATATATTATTTTTCGATTTTTACTTTTTTTCAAATTTTTTTTTGAATTAATAAATAAATGGAATCTGAAAAATTCAAAAATAAATCAGTCAAAAAATGCAAATCGAACAAATGTAGAGTGTGCAATTCCTCACATCACACTTTGCTACACATATATTCCCCAAACACAAATCTCGCGTTGCCACCCCCTTCTGAGCCCAAGCTCATGCAGGAGTCTCCATCCACTTCGCATGTTTTGCATGCGAGTGCATCGGATCGCGACATTCTTGCAACTGCTGTTGCTCGACTCTGGTTCACAAATAAATTTTGTGACCGATGAGCTCGCTCAGAGCAACACTTTGAGAAAAATATTCAAAGATTGTCGTCCGGTAGATTTTCGGTTCGTTTGCCGTTCAAATCTAACCCAAATACCCTTAGTTCGTCATACGAAGTTGCGAAACGCAGATTGTTGTCGCTAGAAAGGAAATTGTCAAAGGACCCTTCGCTGAAGAATTCATGGAGGAATATGTTTCACTGGGCCACATGTCCTCCACCAAAGACAAAATTCCGAATACTCCGCACTATTTCATTCCGCACCAATGCGTTTTACGGAAACAAAGTACTTCAACTAAGTTCAGAGTAGTTTTCGATGCATCGAGCCGTACTTCCACGCCGGTAGCGTTGAATGACATCTTGATGGTAGGCCCAACTATCCAAGAGGAGCTGTACTCGACTCTGCTTCGGTTTAGATTGCATAAGTTTGCCCTTGCGGCCGACGTCAAAAAGATGTATCGGCAAGTGATGGTGGACGAAGCTGACCGAAACTTCCAGCTCATAGTATGGAGACGAGATCCTTCTGAGTCCCTGAAAATCTTTAAGTTAAACACCGTTACATATGGAACTTCCCCAGCACCCTTTTTAGCGATTCGGTGCTTAATGCGTCTAGGAGAGATGGCGCAAGCAACTCATCCGCAAAGGTTATTCCGAATGATTTTTATGTTGACGATTTGTTGACTGGCGCCGGATGCGTTGAGGACCTGCAAAGCCTTCGAGACGAAGTTTCTCAGGTCTTACAAGAGGCAGGCTTTGAATTGGCAAAGTGGTTTTTAAACTGCCCAGAGTTATCCGCATCTGATAGCGCTGTAATGCCACTTATGGAAGACTCAGACGTAACCAAGACCCTTGGCGTAGTTTGGTTACCGGTTAAAGATTACTTTTAATTTCGGTTGGATGACTCTTTCCTGGATCTTCGCGCGACAAAACGAAATATTTTGTCGGTAACTGCTCGACTTTTCGACCCACTTGGCCTCTTGTGTCCTTTGGTCATAACGGCGAAGATGTTGTCGCAGGAACTGTGGCTTCGAAAATTAGATTGGGACGAGTCGCTACCGATGCAGTTGCTCACGTCGTGGGAGACGTTTAAAGCGACGCTTCCGCAGCTGCCTAAAATTAAGGTATCGCGATTCGTCAACACAGATCCACAAGTCCCGATTCAAATACATGGTTTCGCTGACGCTTCCATGCGAGCGTATGGAGCGTGCATCTACGTTGTCTTTATTGACCACCAAATCGAAAGTAGCTCCTCTCAAGACGAAAACTTTGCCTCGCCTTGAGCTGTGTGCAGCTCATCTTTTCGCAGATCTCTATAATCGTGTCAGGCCATTACTAAATTGTCCAATTGAGAATGTATTCCTGTGAACAGACTTCGAGATCACTTTACACTGGATCAAAATCCATCCCTCGTCGTTGTCGGTTTTTGTTTCGAACCGGGTTGCAGAAATTCAGGAGTGGTCGGAGAAAGCAATTTGGAGACACGTTCCCACGAAAGTCAACCCAGCAGACATATTGTTCTGAAGATGTGACGTAGAGGAGCTTACGTCCATTTGGTTCGGTGGTCCTTTGTTCTTGCTAGACTTAGAAAATAATTGGCCTGTAAATAAACATTTCGAACTGCCGGCTGATGTAATGTCGATGGAGCTACGCAAATCGGCGATAGCTCTCGTAGTCAGGCCAGAGCCAAATAATGTGCTTCAGAAAATAGACTCCTTTTCGTCGCACCTAAATCTTCTGAGAGTGTTTGAGTGGGTTTTTCGCTTTATTCAGAGGTGTAGAAAGGTGTCGAAGCCCTTTAAAAAAAGTATTTCGCCAAGAGAACTGGATTTTCGCTTTTTAGAAAATTGTCAAAGTTATCCAATTTCACAAATTCAAAGACGACATAAGTAAAATTCGGAAAAATAAACCGGTAGCAAAGAATATTCAAAAGCTAAAGGGTTAAGCTTCAGGAAAATAAATTAGATTGGTGTTCCTCGACATTGGTACGAGTTGGGAGTCGGTTATTGATTGCTCCTATCCCGTACGATGCCAAATTCCCGTTGTTGCTGTCTAAAAGCTCACAGTTCGTCAAATCCTATGTGTCATACCTGCACGTTACGAATTGTCAAGCTGGCCCACGAGCTCTCGTAAGTCGTCTGCGCGAGAAAATATGGTTAGTTAACGCTCAAGAAGTCTGCTGACGAACAGTTCGGTCGTGCATGCGCTTCTTTCGCTGCAAACCGCAACTCATGACGCAAATTATGGGGAACTTGCCAGCAGATAGACTTCGAGCTCTCCGACCGTTCAATATTTGTGGCGTTGATTTTTGTGGTCCCTTCAGCACCGCTTTGCGTCCAAAGCGGTTTACTTAGAATTAGTATCTGACCTAACCACTGATGCGTTCTTGTTGGCATTTCAAAGGCTCGTGAGTCGTCGCGAGATTCCGGAGAAGGTGTGGTGCGACAACGCCACCAACTTCGTTTGCGCAGATTGCCAAATGAGACAGTTCCGAGTCCATCTGGTGGAGCAGGGGAGCGGTATCGAAACATTCGCATCAGAAAAAGGATGCGAGTTTGCGTTAATACCGCCCAGAGCAACGCACTTCGGCGGACTATGGGAGGCAGGTGTGAAGTCTGCAAAGCACCTGTTCCTTCGGACGGTAGGCCAAGACCTCTTGACCGCGGAGGAGCTCGGAACTCTGCTCACCAGCGTGGAGTCCGTGCTCAACTCCAGGCCCCTCGGAGCTCCGGAAATTATTGAAATATTAAAGTGAGTGATCAATCGAACGTCATCGTAGCCACTCCTTTTCGTCGTTGCTTTCGAAATAGTTTTCACAAATTCGCAATTTAACATCGTCGAACTACTGCAGTCACAAGTTTTCGCGTCGTTAATACAAAAGAGTATTAAATTTTCATTTAGTATTATATATTTGACTTAAATAACAAACTTAGTGTTGTGAGGAGTCTTGCTCTGATCGCATGAGGAAAGTGGCAGCCGGATTAAAAGATCCGAATGTACAGCATGAGGTATTTTTGTTTAAAATTGAAAGTTAGACTTGTAGACAAAAATAAAATATAAAAATAAAATTAATTCCTGGCACATACGTATCTATATAGTAGACCTAGATTGCATGCATTAAACACATTTAAATACTGCACACACACACAACATATGCAAGTGACGTATTACCAAATACTCCAGACATCAAGCCTTACACCCAGCCTGTATATCCCGAGATACCCATTACTTCAATTGTCAAACATAACTCCCAACCCGTATATCCCGAGATACCCATTCATTCATTTGTCAAACATAACATTTCAGAGCCTACAGAGTTATGCAAATTAATCAGACATAAACATTTCCCGTTAGAGATAAACATTTCCCACGCCTGTTATCAACAACATTTCACACGCTTTTACCGACGACAGCAGACATAAACAAGTGGTAAACTTTTAAACAAAGGGTCCAGCATGAGAAGCCATTCATCAGCATAAAAGCTTTGACCAATCCAAATTTAATAAACAAAAGATGCAGCCTGACAACCCACCCATCAGGCCACCAATTCGACCAATCGAAATTTTCTGATCGAAGTCCACTTTCGCTGCTAGCGTCGCTGTCACCGATAAAAGCCATAGTTATAAGAATAATCTTGGTCCTCAAGAACTAGTGGGATGGTTCGAAGGGAGGCTTAGCTGAGGCCACCAGGCGGGTCGCAGGTTGCGGATAGCGAACGACCTTCTGGGAAGGTTAGTTGCGAATAAGCGTAAGCAAATAAGCAACCCCGGACAAACAGCGGGTATACCGATGGAGGTATACCGACAAGACGCTTGTTTGGCCGTCTTAACACCGTAGCCTTACACACCCCCTCCCTCACAACTACCTACCTCCATCCTATCCCCCACATCTCACCTCGGTGCCGGACTAAGGTGTCATTCGACCCGTGCCGATAGTCAGCCTGGCTGGGGGCCCGAGTTAACAAATAGCCCAGTCGCAAACGGAGGGTTCAGGCAAGTGGCGACCGTCTGTCCTAAGTACGCCTTACCCGGGTACGGCGGATCTCTGCCCGGGCGGACCACATACTTCTCCGCAACTCGTGGGACCCCATGAAGAAAAACAAAACAATAAAAAATCCCGCAGGATATCCCTGCAACCGGTGTCGCAAGACACTTCGAGGAAAGATCCCTCGAAGGCGACAGACCCCAGGCGGCAGCGCACCCGCCTAGGACTACACCAGCAGCCCAGACATTCCCAGCCAGGAAGCGTGGGGTGCCAGCAGGAGCTACCCTGCCAGCACGCCCACCTCTCGCATCTGATAGGCCAACCTCTATCAGACAGCTGAAGAAGCAGGACGCCCTTCCAGCCCTGGGACAGCCCGGAGGACTGGACGACCCCAACAGGCGTGGCCTGCCAGGGTCAAAGGTAAAGTGGTACCTGAGGTACCTCATGCAGGGCATGACACCGGAGGAGGCCTTAAAGAAGGCAAAGGAGCCGAGGGAGCAGCCGGCATTGGGGACAGCACCGGCTGGCAAACGGCTGAAAACCAGCCGCACACCACCAACGGACACCCCCAAAAGGTCTAGGCACGGCCCAGGGGCTAGTGAGACGTCTTCACGGGTCCCTGAGCAAGAGGGGCCTAGCACATCAGCAGCAGCGGCAGAAAAGCCAAAAGTGCAGGCCAGGAAGATACCTTCCCAGCCCCATCAAAACCAGAAGCCGACAACCGCTGGAGGAAGACCCTCTAGCTCGGCACCGCCGGTCATCGGACCCCGTCCGACTTACGCGGAGGCTGCCAAGAAAGCCACCCTCACCAGGGTGGCTATACTCCCGGAGGGTTGCCCGGCGGCCAGCCTGACCGCAGAGGAACTATCCGGGCTCCAGGAGTCGGTCATGGACGAGATGCTCACGTCAGCGTGGAGCGGTCCCGTCGTGTTCAGGGGAATCCACTTCAGGGTGGGTTACCTGATTATCGACTGCCTGGATGAAGGCTCAGCTGAGTGGCTCAAGATTGCTGAACCTCAGCTGCGGACGTGGAAGGGAGTACCCCTAGAAACCCGCACGGGAGCAGACATCCCGGCAGCGTACAACGCCACGTTGTTCTGCCCGAGGAGCTCCGACCGGACCAATGAGGAAATATTGGCCTTCATTGGTTTCCAAAACCGGGTCGAGACGGACGCCTGGAAGGTCATCTCCAGGAAGAACGACGGAGCTGGAGCACTCCTGGTCGTAGGGATGGACCAGACCGGAAGGGATGAGATAGTGGAGCGTGACCACAAACTCAACTTCCGGTTTGGCCACGTCACCGTGAGCGGTCTGAAAAAGACCAAGAGAGCTCCGGAAGAGACGCCCAATGACGGCACATGCAAGGCTGTCGAGGATACCCTCGAACCACCGAATGTGGAGCCGAAGTCACAGGGTGGTGAGCAGGATGAACAATCCATCACCAGCATGGACATTGGGGACGACCAAGGGGATGGACACCCTATGTCATCCCAAGAGCTGGCCCAGGAGCTCCTCCTGGACGAAAGCTGCGAAGAAGCCGAGGTTACCGTGATAGACGGTGGTGGAGAGACTTGCTCTCTCTCTTCACCAGACCTCACGGAGCATCAAACCTCGGAGTGATGGCTGCAACAAGCAGCACTCGGCTAGCCCAGGTAAACATCCATCGGGCCAAAGCAGCATCTGCTGTCTTGGCGAGGATGTTCACCTCCCAACACCTCAGGGCTAGCCCTTGTACAGGAGCCATGGTGGCACCATGGCATAAAAGGCCTGTACACGAAGGACACTAAGGTAATATGCGATCCAGGAGGATCACCTCCCAGATCATGCATCGTTATAAGGAAAGATATCAATTATAGCATCTTTTCAGAGTTCATGAGCAGAGACTGCGTCGCCGTAACCATCAACGGCACAGAAGCTGCACCGAAGCTAGCAGTGGACTCCGCCTACTTTGCCGGGGAGGAGGCCTGTCCACCGCCAGGAATACCCGGGCTAGTGGACCACTGCCGGACGAACAAGATCCCCCTCATCATAGGATGTGATGCCAACGCACATCACGTGATTTGGGGTAGCACGGATGTCAACAAAAGAGGTGAGTAATTACTAGAATTTATTTTAAACAATAACCTAGAGATCTGTAATGTCGGCGCCAGGCCGACATTTGTTACTAGGGTACGAGAAGAGGTGCTAGACATAACTCTAGTAACCAATTCTTTTAAACCCCACATTAAGAACTGGCATGTGTCACCAGAAGAATCAATGTCCGACCACAGGACAATTTTGTTTGAAGTAGCCTTCCAAACAAAAAGATGTAACCCTAAAAGAAACCCCAGAAAAACAAACTGGGACAAATTCAGGTCAACTCTAGAGCTCAATCTTTCCAACGAACCGTCAGGATACCCTAGACATCCCTTGGAATTAGACAGAGTGGTAGACAACCTGGGCCACAAGATAGTAAATGCCTTTTTAGACAGTTGTCCTCTAGGTAGACAGAGGCGGGAAACAGACGCACCATGGTGGAATGCTAGTCTTGAACGACTACGAGTAACCACTCGGAAGCTCTTCAACAAACCAAAAACTGATAGAAACTGGGAACTATACAGGCAAAGCCTGACGCTCTACAACAAAGAGATCAGGAAGGCCAAACGGAAAAACTATAGGAACTTCTGTGAGGCAATAAGTAACGTCAACGAGGGCGCGAGACTGCAAAAAGGAATGGCTAAAAGTGCAGCGGATAGTAATTTAGCCCTGAGGAAAGGGAATAACACCTTCACCTCCACGGATCGGGAGAAATTAGAATTGCTATTTGACACGCATTTCCCGGGGAATACTCCCACCATGGGAAACGCAAGGCGTGATCAACATAGAACCCCTAGGACAGTAGCCAGTGACTGGGCAGCAGCCAAATCTATAGTTACGCCCGAGAAACTCAAATGGGCTATTGGAACCTTCCAACCATTTAAATCACCGGGATTAGACATGATCTCTCCAGCTTTCTTACAGCAGGGACAGGAACTACTCCTAACCCGCCTAAGAAGACTAATGGTGAGCAGCCTAGCCCTTGGGTATATCCCAAGTGCATGGTGCAGCGCGAGGGTGGTCTTCATCCCCAAGATCGGGAAGAAAGACATCACCAGCCCAAAGTCCTTCAGACCTATCAGCTTAACTTCGTTTTGTCTTAAAACGCTGGAAAAACTGGTAGACTACAACATCAGAAGAACAGCTCTCAGAGACTGTCCGCTGCAAAACACACAGCATGCATATAGAACAGGCCGTTTAACAGACACTGCACTTTATCAACTATGTCGCACCCTAGAAGGGGCAATTGACAGCAAAGAAATAGCTATCTGTGCCTTTCTAGACATAGAGGGAGCCTTCGACAACACATCACATGATGCAGTTCGAGCTGCCCTGTCCAGAAGGAACATAGACACTACTACGAGCAAATGGATTGGCAACCTACTTGAATCCAGGCAAGCAACATGTACACTGGGTTCGGAAATAGTGACAATTGGTACCAGCAAAGGCTGCCCGCAAGGAGGAGTACTGTCCCCTCTGCTATGGAGTCTGCTAGTAGATGACCTTCTCAGCAAACTTGCTGGAAAAGGAATTCAATGTCAGGGATACGCGGATGACATCGTGATAATCGCCAGAGGCAAATTTGAAGCGACACTCTGCGACATCGTCCAACTCGGACTAAGGACAACGCTGGACTGGTGCAGGGAGGTTGGACTCAACTTTAATCCTGCTAAGACAGTCATCGTTCCTTTCACAAGGAAGTACATACTACAGAGAATGAGACAAATCTCACTGCTAGGAACTCCTATAGAAACTAGCCGAGAGGTTAAATATCTAGGAATCACTTTAGATAGTAAACTGACTTTCGCTTCCCATGTCCAAAAGACATTGGAAAAGTGTTACAGAGCACTCTATACCTGTCGGAAAATTGCTGGGAAATCCTGGGGAACCAGGCCTCAGATAATACGATGGCTATACTTAATGATCGTGAGACCAATCCTCACTTACGGAGCACTTGCATGGGGCAAACGAGCTAAGCTCATCAGCATGCAAAACCAGCTAGGAAAACTGCAAAGACTTGCCTGCGTATGCATGACAGGGGCAATGAGGACCTGTCCTACAACTGCCTTAGAAGTTTTGATGGAGCTAACACCACTCCACTATGTGATTGATATCCAACGCAAAGCTACACTCCTGAGAATAAGCACTGAGGGCACAGGTAGTGGTTGCATTCTAAATAACAGGGATGCGACTAATCTGTTAGGTGAGGTGCCCCTAAAACTCCACCCTAGGGATGAAATGACAGCCGAACTAATCTTCGAGCAGAACTTCACAGCACACCTAGGCAATAAGAAAGATTGGACCACACTGTCTGAAGTGCACCCGATGGCTAAACACACCATTGCATGGTACACAGATGGATCCCTGACACAACAAGGCACGGGCCTTGGAGTGGTAGGGCCTCGCATAAAATACCACGATTCCCTTGGCCAATACACCAGCATATTCCAGGCTGAGGTATGTGCCATTGGACGTTGTGCAGAGCTCAACATACAGCGTGGATACAAGGAAAAGGACATATCGATCCTTTCGGACAGCCGAGCAGCAATTACTGCTTTACATAGCAACAAAATCACCTCGAAGCTAGTCCTAGAGGTGAAGAGTAAGCTAAATATACTGAGCAGCCGAAACAGGCTGGCCTTCAGATGGATTCCGGGACATAAGGATATATCCGGAAATGAACTTGCCGATAAAATGGCAAAACTAGGAGCCGAACAGCCCCTGGTAGGCCCAGAGCCCTACTGTGGCATAGGGAGGCACACTATAAAAGAATACCTTAGGAAAGTGGAAGGCTCCATGAGACAAGAACACTGGAGAAATACCCCAGGCCTAAGGCAAGCCAAAACACAAATAAATAACTATAACAAGAAGAGGTTCAAGGAACTTATTCAACTGGGGAAAAATTCACTTAGGATCGTTACCGGATTACTAACCGGGCACTGTAGACTGAAAAGTCACCTAGGTAAGATGGGAATAACCAGCAGTAGAACTTGCAGATAACTTACTTAATATTATTGTGAAAATAAAACAACAACATTAGTCAAATCACGAATGAGGATTTCTAATGTCTAAGTTCAGCGATAATAAATCTAATATCTGATATATTTCGTGTAAACAAAATTTTTTTAAAAATTTAAAAAAAAATTTATTAAACTGTAAAAATGGAAACCCACTCTACTTGGCTCTCTTCATAAAGGAAGCTGATGAACTAGTTTACCATTATCCGACAACATCAGAAGCTCAACATCAAATTATACAAGCAGCCATCCGAAACCTTCTAATAGGACGAGCCTGAACATTGTTGATGAGAAATATACCACAGGACTGGAAGGAATTAAGGACTTTACTTATCAGCGAATACAACAGCGCAACACCTCCACATCGGATGATATGGAATTACGTGAGACTAAATATAAAAATAATTTACGTAGATTTGTTGAAGAATTAGAAGAACAAACAAGTAGAATATGTTGTATACTCAGCTTACATAACAATCCATCAAACACGGTTTTAGTTTCAAGAACTTTAAATGATACATTAGCTGAAGTGATTCGCGAAAAATTGCCAGTACAAACATATTTACGTTGAGCAAATTTGATATATCAACTCCTCTTAGATTAAAACAAGCTGCCCAAGCTGTAGGATTGTTTGTAGATAAAGCTTTAAATACCCGCTCGTATACATCCCAAAACTCTAATGATGATGACGAATATCCATATTTTAGATCATCAAGAAACTTTAACCCAAATAATCAGGAGAAAGAATCCAAAATAATAACTACCAAAATCGATAGAACAACAATCAACAGAGACAGAACAAGTTTGACTCAAATAGGAACTGGGGTAATAATAGCAGTTATAATAATAATTCTTCTGGCAATCAATATTATCTTAGATCTTTTCAAAATAATCAAGTACAAAATACCCAGACTACTCAGAGTACTAATATTCCACAAAAACATGCCCGAACTTCAGACTCAGGTCAACAACGTAGATCTGAGCCAATGGACACAATAGAAAATTTTCAGACAACAGCCTCGGAAGAAACACCACCGCAATAAAAATTAAAATTTATAACAAACTATGCCTTTGTCTTACCGATACAGTCTCAAGCATAAATTTGATAAACGAAAACTTTTTGAAATATCCAACTAAAAATATTTTAACAAAAGTCCAAACGATAGGAGAATCAGTAACTTAAGAGAAACATATCGAATTTAGCATCCCAAAATTATTTTCATCCAAGCAAACATTTTTTTTTTAAAAACTTTTCTAATCATTATGATATTCTTATAGGAAGAAAAATTCTAAAAGAAACCTCAGCCAAAATTGATTTCATGAGAAACACTATTATTCTAAATAATTACGAATTCCCAATGATAAATATAACAGAGGTACGTAATCAAACCTTTTCAAGTATAACAAACGATGACGAATATATTTATGCCATGCAAACAGACTTAACAATTAATTATTTAAGAGACGATCACTTAAATAATGGAGAAAAAACTGAACTTCATTATTTAATGTCCAAGTATTTTGATATTCAGTATCGGGAAGGTGACAATTTGACTTTCACGAACGAAATCAAACACGTAATAAAAACAAAACATGAAGAACCAATTTATAGGAGACCATATAGTTATCCCTACACTTATGACACAGAAGTAGAAAAACAAATTGAGGAAATGATAAATCAAGGTATTATCAGAAAATCAAAATCTCCTTATTGTAGTCCTATTGTAATGGTACCAAAGAAAAAGGATGCATCGGGCATTTCCAAATTTCGTAAGGCCATTGATTACAGAGGACTCAATGAAATAACCATAAATGACAAATTTACTATTCCAAACATGGATGAAATATTAGATAAATTAGGTAAATGTCAATACTTTACAACATTAGACCTAGCTAAAGGATTCCATCAAATTTAAATGGACCCAGGATCTATTCAAAAAACTGCATTTTCCACCAAGAAAGGTCACTATGAGTATAGTAGGATGCCATTTGGTCTAAAAAATGCCCCCGCGACATTTCAGCGTTGCATGAATAATATTTTATACGGCATAATAGGTACCCATGTCTTGTGTATTTGGGCGATATTGTCATATTTTCAACCTCTTTGCAAGAGCATATCCAATCTCTTAGAAAAGTATTCGAACGTCTTCGCAGATCAAATCTTAAACTGCAATTAGATAAATGTGAGTTTATGAAACGAGAAACTGAATTTTTAGGACATATAATTACAACTGAAGGAATCAAAGCAAATCCAAATAAGATTCAAGCTATTCAAGATTTTAAAATTCCAAACTCTCCGAAACAAATAAAATCGTATTTAGGCCTTTGCGGATTTCATCGCAAATTCATAAAAGACTTCGCAAAAATCGCAAATCCAATGACTCTTTGTTTAAAAAAAGGAGCCAAAATAAATGATTAAGATCCCACTTATAACGAAGCATTTGCAAAATTAAAAACTCTAATAAGTAACGACCCAATTCTCACATATCCGGATTTCGAAAAAAGTTTGATTTAACTACAGATGCAAGCAATTATGCATTAGGTGCTGTTTTATCACCTTCTTGTGAAGCCTATTTGTTTCGCCAGTAGAACTTTAAATGAATATGAGTCAAATTACGCAGCTATTGAAAAGGAATTACTAGCTATAGTATAAAATAAATAAAATTAATAAATAGATAAAATTAATAAATAATAAAATAATAAAAATCGTGAGGAACATGAAGTGGATCTTAGATATACCAAAGTTGAAAAAGAAATGAAACGTAAAGCGAAGTTAGTAAACCCATTTAAAAAGACAGGAGCATTAGAACAAAAAGACGAAAAGCATTGGCAAAAAACTAATAGGGGTCATAAAGTAATAAAGCACATAATTAAATTTTAAAAAGCTAAAGCGCAAAATCTCTCTAATCATTCCAGGGAATCTGACAATACTGACTCTGATTTTGAAAATGATCATGATAATGACGTGGACAACAGCTCAACAAATTAGTATTACACCTATCACTTCAAATAACGGTTATTAACTTCTGAATAAAGGGATTGTAAAAATACCTTTAAGTTACGAACATCATATGATACAGATTAATCAAACAAAAATATTAGAAACATACCAGGACTTTATGAAATACGAAAACAATTTTAATTACGTACCAGATATTGCCTTAGCACTAAAACAACTAAAACATGAAATTAAGGGAATTATTTCTACACAAAGACAAAAACAAGGATTAATTATTATTGTAGGAACTGCTTATAAATACTTATTTGGAACATTAACAGAAGACGATAAAAAAAAGCTAGAAGATAAATTAGAAAATTTACAAGATCAAGTAATTGAAAGTAAAGATTTTAATGAAATAGTTACAGTAATAAATAAACAATCCGAAGACATAAAAAGACTTGTGAAAGATGAAGAAGAAATGGATGCATTACACATTTTTAGATATTCATTAAAAATTTTCCTTGCTTGAAGATTTACAAATGGGATTACAATTAACAAGAATAGGAATATTCAATCCTAAAATATTGAAACATGAAGAGTTGAATGATATAGACGAAGAAAAACTTTTATCAATCAAAACTTCAGCTTGGATAAGTAGCCAGACTAAATACACTTTTATTTAAGTTCATATAACAACTTCATTTAAGGAAACCCAAAAATATAGAATTATAAAATACCCAGATAATATAGGCCGACAAATTGACATATATGATAACTTTGAATATTTCGTAACTGATAAAAACGTTGTTTTTTATTTAGAAAATACACCAAGTTTAGGCCAAAAATTTATAATCACTGATCAATGTATCTCTCAAATTCTTACTAATCAACTAGCGAATTGTCAACACACGTTTATATCAGAATATGAATCTATAAAATATATTCAACCGAACATCATTATAACTTATAATTTAAGCAAAACACTGTGAGAAGTCTTAAAACTCCCCACAAATTCCGAGGCAGGAGAGCTGCATAGCAACAGCGAAGGAGGCGAGAATGCCGGAGGAGTCAAGGGCAACAAGGTCAAACGGTAAACAACGGACCGGGTCCAAGGCAAAGCGGAGACACCGTGAATTAACGGTACCACGCTGGACGTTGGACCCTCACACGGCAAGGGCAACAGGGTCGAACGGTAAATTGGCGGACTTCGGACCCGCACAAAGAGGACGCACCGTGAACTAACGGTGCGGGAGTGGACCTTGGACCCGATCACGCGAGCTGGAAAAGGGAAATAACGGGACCATCACAGGTTATAAAAGGCGGCGCAAGCGCAGCACACGGGAAGAGTAATAGTGCGAGAATCAAAGCGAGTGCGTGTACGCGAGACCAGTAGCAGGTAAATCAAGTGCCGAGCACCACGATCAAGATCGCAAAGTCGAGACGCCGAACGACTGAGAGTCTACAAGGCTGAGTTTTCAACGCTGAGATCCAACGGGTGCTAGGTCGTGGTTAATTCGAGCTCAGGGAGTCCGTGCGTGGAGTCTGCGATAAAGGTGGCTGGGCGAAGAGGTCGAACCTAGTTCTACCTGCTAGGCGATACACCTTGCCGACACAATCCGGACCAACATAGGGAGCCTGCGATAAAGGTGGCTAGGCGAAAAGGCAGAACGGCGTTCTACCTGCTAGACGAAACACCTTGCCGGTCCCGACAGTGAGGTTGGCATAATATCCAGAATCTCGAAGGAGCCGTCACGAGTCAGATACCAGCAAGCAGTCGACAACGAGGAGCGACGCCGCGAAGGACAGCGACGAGGAGCGACGCCGCAGAGGACGACGACGAGGAGCAGCATCAGCTGAAGAGCCGCGAGGCTTGTACAAGGAGACGAATAAAGACAGTTACGATCCCAACAGAACTCTTGCGTTATTCATTGGTCAAAGGCAATCACCCAATATAAATTTGGTGGAACGAACCCATAACCTCTCTGAGCTAGCCGCCCGTTAACGTAGCGAGCGAGAATACATAGAAATCAGGTCGTTACATCTGGCGCCCATGAGTGATTGCCCTGACCAAGAGAACAAAAGATCAAAGATGGGAAAGTCCTGGATTTATAATCTCAGGAAGGAGGACTTCGCCGAGGTGAGCAATGTTCTGGGAATAGAACTTGATGGCTCGGTAGAGGCGATGAGGAAGACCATGGTAGAGACGGTTGACCGCATAACAGAAGACCCGGTCGTGGCAGGCAGCGAGAAAGCAGCCGCGAGAGGAAAGAAAGCGTACGGCCACATCCGCAGGACTACGCCAAGGTGGCCAAGCAAGTCCGAGAGTGACCTTTCGGTATGACGGCAACGACAAGCCACTGGAGTTCGTGGAGCAGGTGGAGTGGTCAGCCGTGACATATGGTCTGGATATAAACCAGATCCGACGAGCAATGGCGGAGCTGCTGCAGGGCAGAGCCCTAAAGTGGTTCATAGCCAACAACCGGCAGTGGGACAACTGGGGAGACTTCATATTCAGCTTCCCAGGATATTTCCTTCCTCGAGGCTACATGGAGAAGCTAGCGGACCAGGTCAGGCAGCGGAGGCAGACATACGGGGAAAAATTTAAAGATTACATGGTGGACATGCAGACGATGATGCGGCCCCTGGGAATGTCTGCCAAAGAAGTCCTGAACAGGATAAAGGAGAACCACACGCCGGCCCTCCGAATGTTTATCCGGTCGTAAGAGTGTCGGCACCTGGACACCCTGATGGCGCTGGCAGACGAGTTCGAGGAGCTGGAGGAGCAACGGGAGAAGTTTGAAATGGAAAACCACTACCAAAGAACCGCCCAGTGCCAAGGCCAAGGGCAGAGCAGGGTGCGGTGTGTAGGCGGTGCCAGGAGGACACGGAGGCATACGCCGCAGGAACACGGACCACCAGCCGATCGCAGTGGATTTATACAGAATCCGGCCAACGCGTGTCGCAGATGCGGGGGCGCGGACCACTGGACGAAGGAGTGCCGGAACCGGCGACTCACATTCTGCTGGCGGTGCGGAAAGATAAGCGTCCGAACGGTGGAGTGCTGTTCGGGAAACGCGCAACGATCCCAGCCTCCGAGGGGCGGCCAGGGATCGTAAGGTGCTGCCTCTCAAAAATAATGGGCGACCTGAAGGCGGAAGAAATGCAACTGTCCGCCACAGTGCTCATAGGTGACGCGAACGTTAAGGCCACGGTGGACACCGGCGCGACAGCGAGTTTCATCAGCAAAGAGCTGGCGGACAGGCTGCAGGAAAGGTTGGAGCCACAAAGAGGCAAGTACGGATGGCGGACGGTAGATGCGGAGACGTAAAATCGCAGTTAGAAATTCAAATCGGACTTGGCACAAGAAAAGTGATCGACGAACTGGTGCTAGGATGGAACTTCCTCACCAAAATCGGAGCCGAGGTGAAATGCGCAGGTCACAGAGTGATGATACCGGCGAGGGACAGACACCGAGGCTGGCTAAAGGAAAAACTGTCGGTAGCAGTCGTGGAAGCCGCAAAGGAATTTTCGGAGAAGGATGTGGACCAGTTTTTAAAGACCGAGTTGGAGAGCCTGGAAAATCTGCAAGGCACGTCAAACGTGGCAGTACACAGGATCACCATGAAGACCGATCAGCCGGTCAAACAGCGGTACTATCCGAAGAATCCAAAAATGCAGGGCGAGATCAACGCCAAAGTAGACGAGCTACTTGAAAAGGGCTGCATCGAACCGTCAAGGAGTCCGTACAGCTCACCAATAGTCATGGTGAGAAAGAAGACCGGCAAATGGAGGCTCTGTGTGGATTTCAGGCAGATCAACGCAAAGTCCGTGAAGGATGCACATCCAATGCCGATGATCAACTACATCCTGAACCAACTCCGAGAAGCGAAATATATTAGCAGCCTCGACTTAAAGGACGGGTACTGGCAGATACCGTTGGAAGTACACCGCATTCACAGTGCCAGGGAAAGGTCAGTTTCATTGGAAAGTTATGCCTTTCGGGTTACACTCGGCATCAGCAACGTTCCAGCGGGCGTTGGACCAGGTAATTGGACCCGAAATGATGCCGCACGCTTTCGCGTATCAGGATGATATTATCGTCATCGGACGGAAGGAGGAGGAGGAGGAGAAGGAGGAGCACATGCGGAACCTAAAGGAAGTATTCAGAAGACTGCGAGCGGCAAACCTAAAAGTAAACGCTGATAAGTGTAAATTCTTCAGGAAGGAACTTCAATACTTAGGGCATCGCATTACAGACCAAGGCATCGGGACGGATCCGGAAAAGGTATCAGCGATAGCATTGCTAAAACCACCGGCAACTGCCAAAGAACTACGGCAGTACTTGGGAGTGGCGTCGTTGTACAGGCGTTTTATGCCAGATTTTGCCACGCTAGTGCATCCGCTGAACGCCCTTCTCCGAAAGGGTGTCAAATGGGAATGGACCGACGACCACCAGCAGGCCTTTGAAGCTGTCAAGGCAAGATTGGCCGCCGACCCAATTTTGGCATGCCCGGATTTTACAAAGCCGTTTGTGCTGCAGACCGATGCCAGTGATTATGGACTGGGCGCCATTCTCACTCAAAATTCCGATCAGGGTGAGCGGGTGATATCCTATTCCAGCCGGACCCTAAACGGGTCGGAAAAAAGTTACTCCGTCACTGAAAAGGAATGTTTAGCAATCGTGTGGGCCATAAGGAAATTAAAGCCATACCTGGAGGGATACCACTTCAAAGTGATAACAGATCACATGGCCTTGAAGTGGTTGAATAGCATCGAGAGCCCAACCGGAAGAATCGCGCGGTGGGCACTGGAGCTCCAGCAATACGCCTTCGAAATCACATACAGGTAAGGCCAGCTGAATATTGTGGCGGACGCACTGTCGCGGCAGCCCTTACCTGAAACCTGCCGAAGGTTGAAAACGAAGTCACCTGGTCAGTCAGCAGAACAAGCCGAATGTACCTGGATAAGGGACATAAGGGGCAAGAAAGCACAGAACCCCCAAAAACATCCGGACTATTAAGTGGAGGCCGACCGGCTGTACCGGCACATTCCTCACAGAGCAGGCAACGAAGATGCTACTAGTGCTCGTAGATCGGTTCTCGAAGTGGACGGAAATAGTGCCAATGCGTAGGGCTACCACGGAGACGCTGGAAAAGGCAATCCGGGAAAGGATTGTCTCAAGGTACGGCGTGCCGAAGGTCTTGATCACAGATAACGGGGTGCAATTCACGAGCAGGGCGTTCAAGCGGTTCTTGACAGAGTTGGGAGTGCGGCACCAGTTCACAGCCCAGTACACACCACAAGAAAACCCCTCGGAGAGAGCCAATAGAACTGTAAAAACAATGATCGCCCAGTTTGCCGGACAAGACCAGAGAACGTGGGATGAGAAATGGCCAGAATTGCAGCTGGCCGTGAACACTAGTGTAGCCGAGTCCACAGGGTATTCGCCGGCATTCGTCACGCAGGGTAGAGAGCCCAGGTTACCGAGCGCGTTGTTCGATGAAGAAACCGCCGGCACAGAAAGGGAAACCCAGACCCCGTCGGAGAATGCGAAAAAAATAAACGAAATCTCGAGCTGGTCAGACGGAACATGGAGAAGGCGGCGCAGGATCAGGCGCGCCACTACAATCTCCGGAGTCGCCCTTGGAAACCACAGATTAGAAACACGGTATCGGCCAAGGAGCACCATCTATCCAAGGCGGCAGAAGGATTCGCGGCGAAACTGGCCTCCAGATACGAGAGACCGTTTAAAATAATTAATTTCGATTCTCCGGTTATTTGCAACCTGCGGCACGAACACACGGGCAAAGAAAGGAAAACACACATAAGCCAGTTAAAACCCCAAAGCAAAGAGGGGCAGTCTAAGCAAATCAGGCGTATCGGAGGAGCACTGTACCCTTACCGAAGAAAGGGGGAGGACGATACACACAGGCACACACATCAGGAGCGCGAGAGCGGGACAGGGAGGGTTTAAAAAGCCGTAGGCACCGTTACCGGCTAAACACACTCATGCACGGGTTTCGTAGGAGGCGTGTACTTGGAGGGCACCGTTACTTTTAAACGTTACACGGACACATAGCGGAGAGCGAGTCCCGTTACCGGTACACGTCTCCGCGAATAACGGAACCGAGGATACGCGGAAGAGCCGAGATTTCGTCAGCGACGGCGCTGCATGTTGCAGGTCTTTCCAGAAAAGATAATCATCATGAGCGCACGTAAGAGCAACACCCAACAGCGAGTGGAGCACGAGCTGAGGGAGGAGCGCGCCAGGGAACAGCCAGTGGCGAAACGGAGACGGGACTCCGATTCCGTTCTCCAGCTTCTGGCGTCCCCCCTGGTGTCGCGATCCCCGTCACCGGTCAGCGAGGCTGACGAGGAGTCCACCGGGGAGATCTTGGACGTGGAGCTGCCGTCCGAGGAGGAGGACCCAGGCGCAGACGCGACGGAGATCGCAGAGGTCGTCGCCATCTCCTTTGACGAGAGTGGACCAGAGGACGCGAGTGAGGAGGAGGAGGAGGGGACGGAGACCGTCAGTCCCGACGTGGCGCGGCGAGCTGCGAGGGACCGGATGGTCTTCCGCCGGTTGAGCAGGGCGACGGCAGGGCTCGGGAGGATCTGCCTAGGGCAGATACCACCGTCGGGCAAGCCCAAGGAGTGGGCTCGGATCCTGGAGGCGCGGGCGGTCACTGTCCGCCAATGGGAGGCCCGGCGGGCGGCGAGGAGTGCAGCAGTCGCCGCAGGGGCAGCCGCAGCCGCCGCAGGAGCAGCCACAGCCGCCGCAGGGGCAGCCGCAGCCGCCGCTACCGCCACCACGTTCGCCGACGCCACCACCACGATCGCCGTCACCGCTGCCAAACTCACCATCACCACCACCATTGTCGCCGCCGAGGCAGCATGAGTGGCACCTGCCACAAGCGCATGTCGCGCAAGCGGCCGAGGAGGCAGCAGAGGAGGCCAGGATGCGAGAGGCCATCGAAGCCATCGAAGCCATCGAGTGGCGCCGCCCACCGCCGTTGAACCCGCGCGATTCGAGGGCCAAGTCGGCGAAACGCGTCGCGGAGACGGCCGATCGCGAGGGGCTGGAGGTGACGACCGAGGAGGAACGCGAGGCCCAGGAGGGGCTGGAGAAGGGGCCATGGGAGTGGCCAACACCGCCCGAGACGTCGCGGGACACGGCGCCACCCCCCGAAGCTGGAGCGGCAGACTTCGTGCCCGGAGTCGCGAGCCTCACCGGCGAGGCCGACGCTGCGGAGACAGCAGTCGGAGGGCGCGGAACCGCGGGGAATCGCGGACCAAGCACGCGGGCTGGCAGAAAACACGAGGCTGCCGTAGGTGTATGGCGAAGGGGGGGGTCACTTGCTGCCGCAAGGGTCTCCCGGGGCACGCGGTCCAGGGTCAGCACCCTGAGACATGTCAGGGGCATCAGGGGCATTATGGTCATGGAGTCGCTGTAAAGAAAAAGTAGTTTATTAAAGCAAAACTACAAGCCGCAAGTTTACTTACCAGTTTTTTTCAAAACAACGAGACCGTGAGAAATTAGGGACGGGGGCGCCAGGCGATAGGCTGTCGATCGATATGGATTTCTGAAAAAACGGTCACACGGAGGAAACTTAAGACAACGGAAACGATAACGGCAACAACGATGGCAATGCTGGAACCACTATCGATAAGTGCGATCGAGATGTGGTCAGTAGAGTGGCCAGACGACGGGAATCAGAGAAAGTTGAAGTCTTTTGGGGAACTGTATAGGGTCACGAGGAGAACGAGTTTGTGCGGGGATTTTGAATGAACGAACAACAGGGGCGGGGAGATCACCACTCTCATAACATTTCCGAAGAAAGGGGGAAATGTGAGGAGTCTTAAAACTCCCCACAAATTCAAACGGTAAACAACGGACCTTGGATCCGGGCAAAGCGGAGACACCGTGAATTAACGGTACCACGCTGGACATTGGACCCTCCCACGGCAAGGGCAACAGGGTTGAACGGTAAATTGGCGGACTTCGGACCCGCACAAAGAGGACGCACCGTGAACTAACGGTGCGGCAGTGGACCTTGGACCCGATCACGCGAGCTGGAAAAGGGAAATAAGGGGACCATCACTGGCTATAAAAGGCGGCGCAAGCGCAGCACTCGGGGAAAGTAATAGTGCAAGAATCAAAGCGAGTGCGTGTACGCGAGACCAGTAGCAAGTTAATCAAGTGCCGAGTACCAGGATCAAGATCGCAAAGTCGAGACGCCGAACGACTGAGAGTCTACAAGGCTGAGACTTCAACGCTGAGATCCAACGGGTGCTAGGTCGTGGTTAAATCGAGCTCAGGGAGTCCTTGCGTGGAGTCTGCGATAAAGGTGGCTGGGCGAAGATGTCGAACCTAGTTCTACCTGCTAGGCGATACACCTTGCCGACACAATCCGGACCAACTTAGGGAGCCTGCGATAAAGGTGGCTAGGCGAAAAGGCAGAACGGCGTTCTACCTGCTAGGCGAAACACCTTGCCGGTCCCGACAGTGAGGTTCGCATAATATCCAGAATCTCGAAGGAGCCGTCACGAGTCAGATACCAGCGAGGAGCGACGCTGCAGAGGACGACGACGAGAAGCAGCAGCAGCTGAAGAGCCGCGAGGCTTGTACAAGGAGACGAATAAAGACAGTTACGATCCCAACAGAACTCTTGCGTTACTCATTGGTCAAAGGCAATTACCCAATATAAATTTGGTGGAACGAACCCATAACCTCTCTGAGCTAGCCGCCCGTTAACGTAGCGAGCGAGAATACATAGAAATCAGGTCGTCACAACACAAATTAAACAAGATTGGGAAATATTCAACAAAACGATGCAGGGAAACAACAATAAGTCAATGCACTTTAGAAATAAGAAACATAAAATTTACTACTTCAAAAATTATAAACGAATATAAAATTATATTATCTAGCACGAATGTAACATTATATGAACCAATTCCATTATTAAAAATTAAGAAATCAATTAGTTATCAAGAAAAGCAATAAACAATATACAAGTGGATTGTATTCACAATATTAATAATTATAGTTTTAACCATCACTACTTACATCATATTTACCTACAGGCGCCTAGCCAACAAAAAAGAAATTTTTGTTAGATTCAACAAGGATGTTGAATGTTCTAAAGGAGGGGCGAGTGACGTATTACCAAATACTCCAGACATCAAGCCTAACACCCAGGCTGAATATCCCGAGATACCCATTACTTCAATTGTCAAACATAGCACCCAGCCTGTATATCCCGAGATACCCATTATTTCAGTTGTCAAACATAACATTTCAGAGCCTACTATAGGAGTTATTCAAATTAATCAGACATTATCATTTCCCACGCCTGTTATCAACAGTCCCCTTATTATAAACATTTCACACGCCTTTACCGCCGACAGCAGACATAAACAAGTGGTAAACTTTTAAACAAAGGGTCCAGCATGAGAACCCATTCATCAGCATAAAAGCTTTGACCAATCCAAATTTAATAAACAAAAGACAACCTACCCATCAGGCCACCAATTCAACCAATCGAAATCTTCTGATCGAAGTCCACTTTCGCTGCTAGCGTCGCTGTCACCGATAAAAGCCATAGTTATAAGAATAATGCAATTGTAGAGACAGTTCAATTTTGGGAATCTAACTATTAAGACATTGCCAATAAAACTCTACTGTATATTAAAATAAAAATCGCTTTTTTTTAATATATTCCAAAGTGAAAAATCTAATTTGCACAATATATTTTAATATATATGGATTTTTTCGTTTTGGCGCGTTGGAGATACGCGGTCTGCCAAGTGAGGCGCTACCCTGCAATCGGTATTAATTTAGATGCCTCGTGCCTCGACAATCAATTCTTTTTTTTTCTCGTCGATTGTTCTTATTTGAACAATAATTAAAAATTTTTTTTTCGAACAAATAATTAAAGAATATTTTTAAATAATAATAATAAAATAATTTTCATTGCTTGGGTTTTTTTAAAATTTTTTTTTGAATTAAGTAAGAAAATCTGAAAAATTAAAAAATAAATCAGTTTTGGAAGACCTTAAAAACAAAACCTTAAAAGCCGATTCAGAAGTATTTGTCGCTTGGAAGAACTGGTAGATTCGGGGTCGGTTTCGATTCAAGCGGAAACTGCAAGCTTGATGTTGTTCTCTCTAGTGATTTCTTAGAAACCATCAAGGCATACCAAGTCACCGGGAGCATCTATGAAAAAGCCATGACCAGTCTTAAAAAAATGTACGATAACGAATTTTGAATTTTCATGAACAATATTTCGACATTGTTTAGTCTTTCTAAAATTTCACAGTAGCCCGCATCGTCCCTACAAAACTTATCGATACCGTTTCACCGGTCCTTTGCTATCGATAGGAGACGATAACAAAATCCCGAAATGAGAAGAACAGCTAGAATATGAAACTTGCCTCATTGGTCTGATTTTGATAAAACTTACAATCGCCGATATCAGCATTTATCCGCTGAAGATTCGTCCAAGCCATAACAAGGCAAAGCAATGTCGAGCAAACAACATAACCGTGGCTAATTTTCGTGTTCTTCCTCCAACAGTAAAACCCAGCAAACATGTAGCGATTGCAATGCTGAAGATCATTTCCTAGCGAACGTTTGGTCGTCTCACAGTAATGCAGAGCTTTGAGTTTGTCAAGACTGCTTCATTATGCATCAACTGTCTGCGAAAAAGTCACGCTGTTGTAATGTGCAAAAGCAATTAATGTAGAGTATGTGGCCGCTCGCATCACAATTTGCTGCACAGGTACACGGTGTCTGATAACAGTTTAGATTTGTCACCACCCAAGAGAATTTATCTACTCCTGTAAATTAAGATAACCATTATAACTCACATGTTATGTATGCGACATCATTAGATAGGGTTATTTTGGCTAAGTCGATCGTTAGTAAGTGTCCGAGCTAAAAACGGTGAATATATTTTGGACCGATCTTAGGGTACCACCCTGACCAGTCTGTGAACGTGGATAACTGGAGAATTCCAACTAGCCTACGATTAGCAGACAAATATTTCTATAGGCCAGAATCGTTTTTCGAATTTTCAGCTGTTGGCCAAATTAAACAAGATCTAGGTTGGGTTGTTTGTGGAAGATACAAGACATGTGCTTCTCAAAGTGTTGTGAATAGTTTCAGTTGCAGTGAAGAGCCTTTAGTATCGAATGATACCAAACTGCAGAAGTTTTGGTCACTAGGGGAAAAACCATCTTTTATGAAAATATTATCACCTGAGCATAAGTTATGTGAAGAACATAACCGAAAAACATCTCAGGTATTGCCATCAGGTCGGTTTGAAGTAAGTATGCCGTTTAAATCTGATCCAAATGGGTAAGGAAATTAATTTGAAAGGCCCTAGAGTACGCCGACCTAACTGATGGTCGTTTTTGACGCGTCGTGTAAAACGTCATCTCAGGTGGCCTTGAATGACATTTTGATGGTAGGGCCGACAATCTAGCTATTCTAGCTATTCGGTGTTTAAAAAGGTTAAGCGAGTCTGCAAAACTTGCATTCCCTAGAGCTTCTGAAGTTATTACGTCGATATATGTTGACTGGTCTTGCATGCGTAGAGGAGCTAAAGGCTATTAAGTCTGAAATGTCTCAGGTTCTTAAAACTTCAGGATTTGAATTGACAAAGTGGTTTTCTAACTCACCTGAAGTAACCGCATCTGAGAGCACAGTCAAATCCATACTTATCTCGGATTCAGAGTCAACTAAGGCGTTAGGAATATCGTGGCTGCCTAAAGAAAATGCGTTTAAGTTTCAAACTGTTATGGGTCTCCGGTGACCTCGAAGCTGTTCGACCACCTTGCCATATTAAGTACTATAGTAATTAAAGAAAAGATCCCAATGCACGGACTTTGGCTTAATAAGTTGGATTGGAATGAGTCAATTCCGATGCATTTGGAAACAGCATACAATACTCAATTAGATATCTCATGATATCTATTCCTCGGTTTGTGTATACCGATCCAAGGTCACCGTTTCAATTACATGCCTTTGCCGACGCATCCACGAGCGCTTTTGGAGCTTGCGTTTATCCTCGTAGCAAAACTGCAGAAGGTTTTAAATTATCGTAGTTGAATTTAAAGTCCAAACTAGCGACGCTCAAGACTAAAACGCTCCCGAGGCTTGAGTTGTGTGCCGCTCACCTTCTCGCAGATCTCTGTCACAGAATTGTTGTCGTCAAGAGTGGTGAGGTGAAGCTATTGGCGGCATGTCGTAACCAAACAGAACCCAGCAGATATTGTATCAAGAGATTGTGACATTGACAAAATCGTACAGTCAATCTGGTTTTCTGGACCATCGTTTTTGAAGGATGAAAAAAAGCACTGAGGAGGTGCTTTCAATGCAAGCCTCGACTGATGAATTATGAATTATGGGAAAATGTAGCGTTGATTTTTGTGGTCCAGTTTATACGGCATTGAAAATTCGTGGAAGGCCTCCGAAGATGTCTTACACTGTCCTATTTGTTTGATTTGCGTCCAAAGCGACTCATCCAGAAATTGTTTCAGATTTAACCACCTACTCCTGGGACTTCAAATTCAGGGCAAGTGGTACCAGGAGCAGTGCAACATCAAGTCGTCGTGGCGGAGGACAACCTGCTACCTTTACAGTGGCTCCTGGGTCGAATCGTCGGGACTCACGCAGGGAAGGATGACATGGTCAGGGTCGTCGACGGTGGAGGAGTTTTTTGGCGGGCCATCCACAAGCTGGCGCCGCTACCAGTGGCCTTTCAGGCCTTTAACGGGGCCGGTGTTGGCTCATTTCAGTTTTTTATTGAATTGACGTACCAATTGTTGAAGCTATTTGAAGTTTACTGTAAGTTAGCTTAAAGCTAAGGCGGGAGCACAATAAAGCTCTCTCTCGCGATTTCGTCCGGCTTCGCCAACCTTCGTTAAGCTAGGCCTAAGTACTTATATATATATTAAAAAAGTACTCCTAAAATTTAATTCGTTTCGTTCGCACGCAGTTTTCATTTCGTTGTCGTTTTGCCCAAATGAAGTTCACATCCTTTTCGTTATTTCAATTAGAAAAAATATTCTAAATAATTTTTTTTTGTTTTTAATTAAATAAAATAATTTTAAAGCCGTTAACTTTTCTCTGAATAAATAATTAACAATTTGAAGCATAACAGAATTATACTTCGTTTCAATTATTTTAATAACCGCTTATGTTCAAATAAAAAAAAGCTGTTATAGTTTTGGATGGTATTTGGAGGAAAAAAGTTTTAAGCAACAGTATGTTTTGCTTAAGAATACTCACTTTGTCCCGCTTACTTGGATGGAGTCCAGACACACTACAAAGCCAAGGCTGCAAAACCGATTTACATTTCTTTTGATGTCGATAACATCAGTCTTTTATCTCGTATTGCGAAAATTGTACAGTTCCTTTACGACATGAAGCTTAAGTCGCCACTAATTGCCCTAAAAGGTTGTGCTAGATGCACCGGTGACTGAGGTGTCCGTTGAACAAGCGCTTTCAGCCCTTAAATTTATTCTGAGTCAGGTCATTAAGTGCAAAAAAAATAATATTCGCTATAAGTAAAACTAAACTCAAAATAAATTTATCCAAATTTTTTTATTAATTAATAATAGTCTTAAAAAATAAATTTTAAATACAATAAATTCTTAGCAAACGAAAGGCCAGAATTGTTGATATGTGCATTTCCTATTACTAGTATTACCAAAGACAACTGCAGTTGCTGGCGCTTAAACAGATTTTTCTCATCAGTATTTCGCAATAAAATCAATATCTGATGATTTAGCAGTTATCGTTAGGCAGCCCCTAACTTGAAATCGGTCACCTTTATACGATACACGATAATTTTTTCAGAGACAAGCGCTAGTCGTTTTACAAACGACTGGAAAAATGGAATATAGCAGCTCTCTCTCTCTCGTTCAGATCACCTTATATAGTTGCACCATGTGCAGAGCGATTTTATTGGAGTATCGCTCTCTTCAGCAGAATTCAGAGTGAGAGAGGTGAAAATGGTGAAATGGTGAAATTCTGCTGCATAGCTGTACTTTCAATCGATGACTCTCTGCTGGACCAGTTGGCAGTTGAGGTATCTGGCTCTTCCGAAAAGACTTTATTAGAAGCTTCCTGTATTCCTGTATTTTACAGTTTACCAGGCACATATGGCGAATATATAAATAAATAGCTGAATAAAAATGTCCAGCCGATATTCCAGCTTAGATGGTATCGTTGTGACAGGAGATTGGCTTGGCTATAATGCCTGCCGTTTGATCATGGCAGCTTGGTTGCAGTGAGTGATTGCCTCACAACTATGGATTGGGTTTCCTTGCTATCGAATGCTTGCGTTGACACCAATTATCATCACAATCTTGTTGACCTTTAAAATACTCTTGACTGTATTGTTTCAACCAAGGTACGGGGTGCTTCCTTGCTATACAATAGGCCTCCAGAATTTTACAAATTTAAGAAATATGTATTTCAAAAGGTTTAGGTGCGGTAATCCAGCGGATGGCGATAAAAAATGCCAACATGCAGTACAATCTGATTTTCTGACCAAATTTCTAAATAATCAATTTCTGAATTTAAGTATAGCTTTAATTACATTTATAATCTTATGACGGCTGCACAAATGTTTTCAAAAAGGTCTAAATTTTTTTTTTTTAAATGATAAATTTCTTTTGTGTGTTAGGCCTATTTTGGAGAGGCATATTAAAAAAACGCTCCTAATCCTCTGACTCTGTTGAAATGAGAATTTATTTTTGTTATATTATATACCAAAATCAAAAAGAAAATTGGCCTCGACAAAACAAAACTTACATGAATAACATAAAAAAACTAGAATACAGTCAGAAATTTATTTGCCCAAATTCGATAACAGTGTTGAGCTGATAGGTGGCTTCTTTAGGCTCAGTAAAAGAAAACCAATTCCCACGTAGGACTATAAAAAAAAAGTACTTGAGAGTTTTGGGGTTTTGAACGACGTGCGGGTGTTTATTAACAGATGTAAATTGGATCTGAACGTGCTCGTGCTTTTGAAATTCTAATTTCACATGCAGTTTTGAAGTGCATAAATAAACAATAGAAAAACGTTTTTAGAAGATTTTGTTAAATGAATTTGAAGAATGGTGGAGCGTACTAAGTGTTTGTGTGTTTAAAAGGTTGAAATCTATTCTATTGTCCATGTAATTAAGCGGTACAGTCAATTGTCGTATACGCTTTTTATACCCTTGCAGAGGGTATTATAATTTCAGTCAGAAGTTTGCAACGCAGTGAAGGAGACATCTCCGACCCTAAAAATTATATATATTCTTGATCAACATCACTAGGCGAGTCGATCTAGCCATGTCCGTCTGTCCGTCTGTCCGTCCGTTTCTACGCCAACTAGGCTCTCAGTTTTAAAGCTATCTGCATGAAACTTTCCCAAAAGTTGTCTTTCTATTGCAGGTAGTATATAAGTCGGAACGAGCCGGATCGGACGACTATAGCATATAGTTCCCATAGGAAAAATCATAAAAATTAATCAAAAAAAAAATTATAACTTTGGTGTTTTTGAATTTTTTTTTCTAGTTCTTCGAGATATAGTAATGGCTTAATATTTCAGAATTATGGTTAAAATTTCATTAAAATCGGACGACTATAGCATATAGCTCCCATAGGAACAATAGTATAGCCGCCATAGGAACTATCGAATAATTAAGCTGCAAATCATTATAGCTTCAATGTTATTAAACATACAGGCAAGTAAATCATAATTTTAACGTTTTCAAGAGTATTTAGTTTTTGAAATAGCTGCAAGGGTATATGAACTTCGGCTTGCCGAAGTTTTCTTGCTTTCTTGTTTATTACAAATTTATCTTTTAACTAGAGCAACAATGCAAGTCCAGCGGAGTCCATTAAAACCTTTTGAGATTTGTAGAGTATTTAATTCTTGCTCAATTCAATGTTGTTAAAATCGCCACTTCTTAAGATATTAAATTTTAATACACAATCTACAGTCTTGAAACAATGAGTTGTTTTTTATATGGATTGAAAAGGCAACCCAAAAAGACAAAGAAGATGCTATATTAATTTTTTTTATACAACGTCAGCAGCATTATTACATTGTCAAATAAAATACGACACCCGCCTTTGGTGACTCCGACATTGCGAACTTGTTTGCTAAATTTTTCCAGTCCACATACACTTCATCCTACTAATACTCTCAGGATTTCAGATCCCGTTGACAAAGTAGATTTCAAAGCACATTCTCTAACTTTGTTCAGGTGGCCTCAGGTGTTCCGCAAGAGAGCCACCTAGGACCCCTACTGTTTGGAATAGTCATAAATGACTTTCCTCAAGTAGTTCTCTCTTCTTATACTATGATGTATGCTGACGACGTAAAATTTCATTTGCCCATTCCCATTTTATTTCGAACCCCAATTCCAATGAACTTTAGCAAGCAGATCTGAACAATCAACTCGAAACGTAACTTTATGTCCTTTTATTGGAAGAGGCTTCTCACTACTTCATATTCTATTGGGTCGAATAATGTTGAACGCATAAATTTGGTAACAGACCTTGGAGTGTTTTTCAACCACAACTTAAGCTTCTCTGATCACATTGGCATTATAGTAAGTAAAGCAAAACGGATTTTTGCCTTTGTTAAACGGTGATCTAAAAAATTTCAGGACCACTATACCACCAAAAACTTATACATTTTCTTGGTCCGCCCAATTCTTAAATACTGCTCGTGTGTTTGGGGTCCTCATAGGAATGATTTAGTAATAGTTTAATATTCCCGAGTTTCGGTTTTAATATTATTGAAATCGGGAAAACTATATCATAAAGCTTTCATTGATACGACACAGAACAGAGAGCAATCGTGAAAATTGGCACTCCTAAGGAAATAATAAGCTTTTATTTTAAAGAAAAGAATGTAAACACAAAACATAACAAAAATAACAAACAAACGACAGTACAAACCAACAAACGACGACAACAAACAGCAGAAGCACGCCTTTTTTAAAAAAGAGGTTAGGTTACCTTTTTGTATAATTGCACGCCTTTTCGCAACTTTCGGCACTTAAATTCAACATTCGTATATTCTTAAAATGTTTCAGAATATTATACAAAAAGATTTGTTTCTGCCAATGAATGCCATCACAACTAAAACTCTAACCAAACTCAGAAAAGACAAATCAAGAAAGCTCACAATTATGTACTAAATATAATTAATATAAATATAAACAGCAGAAGCACGTCTTTTTTTAAAAAAGAGGTTAGGTTTCCTTTTTGTATAATTGAACCCCCTCCGCAACTTTCGGCACTTAAATTCAACATTCTTATATTCTTAAAATGTTTAGAATATTATACAAAAAACAAATTGTAAAAATTAGCAGAAACACTTTTAAAGGGTAGCACTATTACTTCCAAAATGAATGGTAAATCTTCCAGTCAACACAGTTAATGTTGACAAATCAGATTATAATTTAGCTGACCACGACCTTAATAAGCCGGGAAGTGTAGATTTGATTATTTAGACAGATTTATATGCTCACATTCTTCAGAGTGGAGTGGTTAAAGTAGATGGCATTCTAGGTCAAAAAACCAAATTCGGATGGATTGTTTTGGGAGGTAGAAATCAACAATTTTAGCAATCAGGAGCTGAATGAACGAATGTTATATATTTTATTATATATATAGATATATTTTTTTTTTGGCAATGTTTAATAACATATGAAAATATAACTTTATACTTTAAGAATGATATTTAAAAAAAAAATCCCACTAAAATCTTTTTAGCAAGCGATTGAATATTTATTGATGAACAGAAGAAGAAATTAATAAAGCCATATTTCTTTGGCCGTTGCAAAGGTTTTAAATCAATAAGCTGCACAATAAAAAATATCGAAAAATTAAGATACAGTCCACTATTTAAATTTGCAATGCAAAAAAAGAATATATGTATAGCATTTATGTAATTAATATTCCATAAACCTAATTTTGCCGGCCTTTGCCAGAATGTTCAGAAGAACACAAATTAACATATATTATACGATTTTATGAGCTCTGGGCATGTCACGTTAATCGATCTAGATCAAACAACCCAAGGGTGCAGTTCTTGCACTTGTAATCTTTAAGTATCAACTGTTTTCGCTTAAGATGTGTCTCACACATTGCAGCAAGGGCGCCTGTGCGGGTACAAAAAAAAAACTCCCGCTCAACCAAACAGATGCGGTCACTGCTAAGGTCATAGATAAGACTAGAATAATAATCTTGGAAACAATATTTGAAAAAATAAAAAAGTTTTAATTCACAGTTCAATGTTTCATTTATTTGGCATCCCTAAAACTAGCCTTTGTAGTTTCCGAGATCTCGCTCTTCATACAGACGGACAGACAGACTGACATGGCTAGGTCGACTATTATTCCTGATCAAGAACATATATACTTTATATGGTCGTAAACGCTTCCTTCTCCTCTTACATACTTTTCAACGAATGCAAGATACCCTTATACTCTACGAGTAACGGGTATAAAATTCGGAACAATAATATTGGTTTGGTGCTTACTTGCAATCAATTCGAAGCATTGCCAAGCAAAAGATGTGAAAGTGACTTTTAATAGCATAACATGCCATTCCTTTTACGGGTATGACATAACATTGTTCGCCTCACTCATTGACAGATTCATTGAAGCTCAGAGACAGAGAGAACTATATGGATACCGCTTGAGATTTTTTTGGTAATAAGTTCACGGTCACACTGCCTTTTTAACGTTAAATTCAAACATTATTGTTTTGTTTATTATATTGTGTTAATCCCGCTAATTATAACGTTAAGAGGTTTTCAGTTGTTACCTTTAAATGGTAAAAAGTATTTCGCATACTTCGCTCTTTTATTCCGTTTTGTAGTCAACTCACCGAATGAGCAGTGACCGCGCCTGTTTGCCTTGTTTTAATAGTATATTGTGCTACTAAAATCTTATCGTCTGTGCGAACTATGCAAACCGACCTTAGAGTTAAAATTTCTTCCTCTAGCAAATTGACTAATTCCAATTTTGAGTTTTCGCATTGAATTCATATTTTTGTATTTGTTGCAGCATTGTTGTTATTAGGTGTACAAGTAGAAAACCGCCGTTTTTTTCATAGTTTGAGGCTTTATTGCGTAAAAAAGCTACATACTGATTATTCAAAATAGAGAGCTCCTGTGATGGATTCTTGTTGTGTCTGACAAGAATCTTCATCCAACGGAGTCTCCAAAGCTGCATCTTCAAACTTTTTCACGGGACCCGGCCGTTCCTTGTCTTCCACGTCATAATCACCATTTTTGAATTTCACGAACCATTCTCGGCACGCTCTTTCACTGATACACGACTCACTATATGTTTCTACAAACATTCGACGCGCTTCAGCAGCAGATTTTTTCGAATGAAGCGCGAAAAGCAAAATCTCCCGCAAATGACGCTTATTCGGTTCGAATTTCGACATTGTAATGGCGCAGCAAGTTTCGGTTTCACACGCACGATATCCTAAACGCAACTACCAGCGTCACCGAACCACACTCGGCGACAGCGACACAACGCTGTCTCCCCACTAAAACGGTACTTCTCAAGCGACAACACGCCAAATACAGCACCGTTAGAGGCTGATGCAATATTACTATAATGATGAAATTAGTCTTCTAGAATTTTCCAGAGACTGTATACTCATACACTCATACCAACACCCACACACTCTTAGTGTGCGCCGACATTTGCCTTACTCCACGGCCAAATTCCTTCACAAACTTTTCTTCCGGCTTGCCACTTTAAGCACTTGTTCAAACTGGTTTCCGTCATTAACTGATATGAGTCAACCTCAAAATTGTACATTAAGTATTTTGAATTAAAATTAGCTATTAACAAACTTTTTTCAGACCAAACTAGAATTACCCTATATAATTTCGATGGGTGTCTGCTAAATAATGGTATTTTAACATTTATTATAACGTTTTTTGTCAACAAACAAGCCGCTAGCTGTCACAAGCATATATACTTCCATTAGTTATGTTCCAGTTCTTTTTCCAGGAAAAAAATTATTTTTCTGAAAGATTTTCCTTGATTTTAGATATTTCCCTTTTTAGTTGTCTTGGCCTAAGAATATTAGTGTTAAGCCGGCCATGATTTATATAAATTAGTAAGCTAATTAAACTTGCTTGTGTCTTTTCACAATCTTCAATTAACTTCGTCATTTGTCTTTTTAAGAACATTAGCCGTTGAATCCAATATAGAAAATTGTTTTTTGCCTAGATTAACAGGGCTGTGTTGGCTATTTAACAAATTTCTCATCCATTTGTACCCTATACTCTTCATCCATTGTTCCAAACAGAATGTGATAAAGGGACCCCATAAACTCGAATGGAGCTCGTTTCTTTCTGGGGTTGCTATGAGCCATAAACAATTTTCTATTTTCTTGAAACTCAGTCAGTTGTTTTAATGTATTGTCTAGAACAATGTTGCATTGAGCTTCAATGCTATGAAGCATCTCACACCTTCTAGAGCGCTTCGTTTGTTTATCATTTCAAAATGAGCATCCATATTGTAAAAACGACTAAATTCCAAGAGGAAGAGACAATTACCACTTCACCCATTTGATCCAAATATATAGCTGACGTTTTATTTATCACTTTAACTTTTTATTTAGGTGTATTTTCTGAGGTATGTGCTGCATTAGACATTTGACAAAATATCATCAATATCACCATAGTCATTATCAACCTTAGAACCACCCCTAGTTTTCCTTATGATTTGCGTTCTTCTTCGTTATTTTCGGCAGTCTTTATTCCTATAAGAAGGCAAGTATTGGTGATTTGTCCTTTTTTTGACCTTTTTTCCCGAACTTTCTCATCCTTACCTTTATGTACTCTTTTTATCTCTGCTAACGGTCATCTCGTTGACTGACAAAATTTATCCTTTATTAGAACTACTTGCCCCCTTTCTATATTGGGCATATTCTTCTTCTATTTATACCTCTGTTGAGTGTGTAAGCAGTCCTCGTTCCATGTGATCCAACCATCTCTTTTTATTTAAATCTAAATTCCCAATTTTTTCATTCTCATCTATAGGCTCAATCACATCCAACGGTGGTCGTTCTATCAGAAAATGCCCAGGTGTTAGAACTTTATTGTCTTCTATATCCGTATCTGATAAATATAAATATATCAAAACTCCTTCTAGTTGGCATAAGAATGTCGACATCTCTTTGTATGTTAGATTCCCGCCACCAATAACCCGTTTTAGATGGTATTTCATAGAGTTTACGCCTGGGCATCATCATTTGTTAACTCCTGATCCCAGCTATTTTCAGAAATCCAAATAGTATTACCATCCTAACGGGTCGAAAAATTTTCACAGTGTGGAAAGAACTGTTAGTTTATTTTCTTTTTAAGAAATCCCTAAGCTAACGTTAAATTTAAAATGTGGGTATTACATTTTTGAGCACCAGATTGGCGTTTAGTTTTAATATGTTTATAGCTAAATTAATGGTGTCAATAAAATTTTTTAATTGCCTGACAGAATCAATATTATAAATTAAATGTTCCATCAGGCGATTATGCTGTTCCGAACAAATTTTACGATTGTGTTCGTACCGCTTGGTTAGAAGTTCCGAAGCGGCAACGTAGTTTTCTGCGGAATCCAACAAAAGGTGAGCGACAATTTTTCGTGCTTCGCCTTTCAAAGCTGACCTTAAATAATTAAATTTTAGGGAGGTACTTAAATTCTCCCTTTTATGTATCAACTCGACATACAGTTCTTGAAAGAGGTCCCACTCTTTGGCGTCACTGTCAAATGTGGGCACCTCAATGTTTGATAGGCTTGGCAAATTTTCCATTTTAGCACCCACCTCCAAATTACTAACAACTTTCTTCTTAATTTGCTCATTTATTTCAGTGGAAATATTCTGAATATTTAATTCCAACTTCCTACGAGTTAAGTCAAAATCTACACTACAAACCCTAACTCTTGTTTTTAGTTCTGAAATATTTTGCCCGTGGAAACGAATATATTTCCTAATATGCAGAGTTTTTTTTATTTTTCATTTCATTTGAATATTCCCTATGCCGCTTTATTTTTCGTTCTATTAATGAATGCCTCTGCTCTTTTTAAACCTCTGCCTCTTTTTTAAGAGCCTCATAGTCGATCTTTAATTGATTAATTGTCGACAAAGTGGCATGCACAGAGCTCATAAAATATTATAATCCCTTTTAAGTATCAACTCGACATACAGTTCTTGAAAGAGTTCCCACTCTTTGGCGTCACTGTCAAATGTGGGCACCTCAATGTTTGATAGGCTTGGCAAATTTTCTATTTTAGCACCCACCTCCAAATTACTAACAACTTTCTTCTTAATTTGCTCATTTATTTCAGTCGAAATATTCTGAATGTCAAATTCCAACTCGCTACAGGTTAAATCAAAATCTTCACTACAATCTCCGACTTTTGTTTTTAACTCCGAAATATTTTGCCAGAGGAAATGAATTTTATTTTTTCTTATTCGCAGAGTTTCTCTGGTCTGGCTTTGAATTTCTAGCAACGTTTCATCTAAAATTCATTAAGCTCTTAATTTTTCGTTCTATTAACGGGTGTCTATGTTTTTTTAACCCCTGCCTCTTTTTTAAGAGCCTCATAGTCGATCTTTAACTGATTAACTGTAGACAATACCTGGCTATAATTCTTCTTTTTATAATATTCATGGTCTACAGGACCAAGCTTAATTAAAAAGGTATTATTTGCTTTATTGCTTGATATCTCCTCGTTTGAGAAAGTTTTTCCACTTTTGTCGTTAATTTCCCTACTGGCTTTGTTTATCTCAGACTGCCTTTTAAGCAGATTCAATATTTGTTGTGTTATGGTATTTGTTTTTGTGGTACTTTGTTACTTTAGAAATTGGCTGTTCTGCATTGTCAAGATCGCTGACCAAAAGGTGCAAGCTCAGCGCACATGGCTAAGTTCAATTGAACTTTATTGAGTGAATTGCGTTGCTGTTTGTTGTGTAATCAATGCTTAATCTTTTCTTCTGTCTGGGAATTTGTATTATTTTGGGCGTAAACTCTTCCCTCCTTAAACGCGACTGTCCTTGGTCGCAGAGTACAGGTCCGGAATGCGTGGGTTTATCTTACGGTTCTGGTACGAAAGCTGGTGCATTTTCCGTTGACCTTCGCCTTCGTAGGAGTTCCGTGGAAGTAGAATGGCGGATCCGTAGCTAACGGAAGATTCTATAGTGGCTTTGCTTCTTAATTTTTCCACCGCTTTTGTGTCGTTAATGTTGAGTTCCTTGACCATCTGTAGTGACAGAAATTCCTCTAACTTTTCTCCCAATTGCTAGAATAACGGAGGTTCTGGTTCGACTACGTTGATTTCCCTTGACTTAAAGATGGTTTCGCAAATAGCTTAGCGAGACTGGTCCATTGAAGTTGTTCAGCAGAATGATGCCTGGTAATATTTCTTCGAAATTCGGTATATGTTGATTGTTGAACATCTTACTTTCTGGTTCTCGAAGATTTAAGAGAGAGTTTACGGAAGTATCATTGCTTTAATCTTAAAAATTTTCTGAATTAAAAATTGTCTTATCAATATGGGATTCACAAGGTTTAATTATTGCAAATAATTGTCTCTTACATTCTGAACAATTTTCATATTTTATATCAATGATGACTGGTAGTATTTCTTCGAAATTCGGTATATGTTGATTGTTGAACATCTTACTTTCTGGTTCTCGAAGATTTAAGAGAGAGTTTACGGAAGTATCATTGCTTTAATCTTAAAAATTTTCTGAATTAAAAATTGTCTTATCAATATGGGATTCACAAGGTTTAATTATTGCAAATAATTGTCTCTTACATTCTGAACAATTTTCATATTTTATATCATTGATTATTTTGGATTTTTTTATTGCTTTAATTTTTAAAGTTCTACAATTGAATTTATTGTGTTAGATTTGGCCCAAGTAATTGCGTATATTATGTTGGTTATGTCTTCTTTTATTTATTGAATTTTATACTTCAAAATATTTGCTTTCTGATTTACGATTTCTTACAAGCTCTGCGTAACTTTCAATATAGCATAAGTAGCATTAGTAAGTTGGTTAATTTTTTGATTAATTCATCTGTTAATTACTCCTTCTCTATTGTTGTTTTCTAGCTGCTCTTATCTGCTAAGATATGATAGTCGTGGTGATCTGGTCATCCCGCCAGCCATTTCCATGCAGTACCTATTGCTTCTATTGCCCTTTTTATACCCTTGCAGAGGGTATTATAACATTTCCGACGCTATAAAGTATATATATTTTGGTTCAGCATCGCTAGGCGAGTTGATCTAGCCATGTCCGTCTGTCCGTCCGCCTGTCCGTTTGTCCGTCCGTTTCTACGCAAACTAGTCTTACAGTTTTAAAGCTATCTGCATGAAAGTTTCCCAATTTGTCTTTCTATTGCAGGTAGTATATAAGTCGGAACTTGCCGGATCGGACGACTATAGCATATAGCTCCCATAAAAACAATCGAAAAAAAAAAAATTATAACTTTGCTGTTTCTTAATTTTTTTAAAGTTCTTTGACATTTAGTAATGGTTAAATATTTAAGAATTACGGTTTAAATTTCATCAAAATCGGACGACTACAGCATATAGCTCCCATAGGAACAATCGAAAAAATAAAATAAATTTTAACAATCGGAAAAAAAGTACAAAAAAAATATAACTTTGCTGTTTTTTACATTTTTTTTAGTTCTTCGACTTAAAGTAATGGTTAAATATTTTAGAATTACGGTTAAAATTTCATCAAAATCGGACGACCATATCATATAGTTCCCATAGAAATAATAAAAATATGTAAAATATCTATCTAAAAATTGAGCTGCAAATCATCATAGCTTCAATGTTTTTAAACATATACGCAAGTAAATCGTAATTTTAATGTTTTCAAAAGTATTTAATTCTTGCAATAGCTGCAAGGGTATATAAACTTCGACTTGCCAAAGTTTGCTTTCTTTCTTGTTTGTCTTTTTATAGTTTGGAGTATGCGTAATTCAGTTTGGATCTGTTTTAGTTCATAGGAAAGATATGGGTGTAATGGATGATATGAGATGAGTGAGTGAAATGATTCTTCTAACTTCGCCAGAGTTTCTTCATAGCTTGTAGGTTAAAGATGTGGATGATATTAAATGCTCAAGCTTGCTAAGACGCTAGTCCGATTTCGAGTGAGATGATTTTACGTGGACAGTTTCGCCTGGCTTAGAAAGTTTTGGCTCCATTTTTCCTTAATTCTGGTATTCGAGATCGGTTGTTTGTTTATTCTCAATTTTTGTTTTATTTCTTCTCGTTTTTATACCCTTGCAGAGGGTATTATAATTTCAGTCAGAAGCTTGCAACGCAGTGAAGGAGACATCTCCGACCCTATAAGTATATATATTCTTGATCAGCATCACTAGGAGAGTCCAGTAATCTCCGTACCTTAGCCTAATTTAATGCAAGTGCTGCTAGGACCAATTATGCGCGGAATGAGCCAGTTTTAAGGGCGTTGCGGGCACTTAACTCCTTGTCCGCGAGCATTCAAATTTCCTGGAAATCCGAGAAGGATGTGCTTAGGCAAGCGCTTAGGGAATATGTTCTATGTATGCTTGGTAATCATAAAGAAGATGATAGATTCTTTATACACATAATAAGACTCGTTCAACAACGCAGTGGTATTGTCCAATATTAGCTGAAGAATGTACTAGGTTTGTTTGTTTGTTTGATTGAGGCTATGCTGATTGCTTACTAAGTTTATCATGTTATTCTCCATTTGTACCCTATCATCTTCGGTGTCTTATTTATTTTCTCTGTCCCACAATAAGGTTTTTCACTTTTAGGGTATGTTTTAGAATCCCGAGAGCCAAAGACCCCGCTACGTCTGGCCCTGAAAAAGCCAGTAAGAAGCAGAGCCAGGACATCGTACCAGGATGCAGAGCGAGGACACTAGCAATAGGGCTAGTGTGGACGGGTTTGTCTAGAACCTAGTGTGTTTCTCAGGCTTCCGCCTTAAGCTTGACCGCCAGGGACAGAGCAAGGGATAGGAGGCTCCCGCTGCGAAAGGCGTACGCCTTGAGAGCACACTGCCCATTTTACCCTAGTATGGAAACGGTGACGCATCCCTTAGCCCTGATAGCCGCCGAGCAAACGGTAGTAGAAGGAACCAAGAGCACCCCGAGCGAAACCTGCAGCAGCGAAATCAACCAAGAGCAAGATGATCAACGCCGTGAAAAGAAGAAGAGTGCTTAGACGGGACCGGAGAAGAAGGCATTAGAGGCACCCACGTGTTACTATCAACCTATCATCCCCAGGCCGAGGGTCAAGTCGGCGAATAATGATCCTTGTGTATACATATACATCATTATGTATAAATTCGTAGCGAGCAGAATTAAACAAAATCAGTTCATTACACTGTGGCAGCTGTATGAGATTGTTTACGAATTTGGAAAAAATGTAAGCGTTATTCTGAATTAAAAAACCATTTCCAATCCAGTAAAAAAATTATATACAATGAATTTTTGGTTTTTTTATTTTATTGTTATTCCGATTGTTTTCATTAGAGTTCTATTATATAGACGACCGATTTAAATCAAATATAGTAAAAAAAATCATTTATATTCTCAAATAACTAAAACAACAATTTAAAAAGCAGTAAATTTAAGACATAGTGCTGGGAAAGTAGTCAAAACTATTTAACAAAAGTAAAAATGGGCAATCGAACTGTATATTTCGAATTTTTTAAATGGCCATTAAGATATAGATAATCTTTAAAGTGTGGGTTTTTAACACAACTATTCTGCGTTTAAAATTTGTTGATAACCGGTTCAGCTCAAATTTGTTAGGCTGCTTAAGTTATGGATGGTGTTTCGTGGAAACAAGCTGTGAGCCTCTGTATGTACTGCTAAAAAAAAAATCACTGTTTTCCGCTTTTTTAGATAGAGTGAAAACAGTGAAGACATGTGGTCGTTTACCTCTTATTGTGGGAATTTTACAGTCCTTAACGACATAAAGCTGAAGTTGCCACACTTAATTGCATTCGCAGGCTGTGCTGGGTACTCCGGTGACTACGGTGTCCGTTGAACTAGCGCTTTTAGGCCGTAACTTTATTCTAATTTAAAACTCGCTATTAGTTAAACTAAACACAGAATAAATTAATCACCACTAGTTTGGATTTTTAAAATAATTAGTTATTAATAAGGCAAGGGAAACCAAATTGCCATCAAAGTTTAGGTTACGCCATCTCTCGAACTGCAGAGACAACACTAGAAGCTAAGTGCGTGCAGTACCCCCAACTCCCGTTAACAATTATTTCGTTCTGTCTCTTTACTGCAACGATTACCGGCAGAGCAGCGGCCAAAAATTATAGCTCGCCTTCAAATGTTGTGTCTACCGGTGATATGACACACACAGTACAACACTTACGGTCTAACATGAGTGACAGTACATACTTTCACGATTTATGGGCGTTAAAATGCGCATGGCTCCATTTTGCGCTTCCTAGGAACTACTAGAATTTGGATGCAAAATCCCAAGTACCTAACATTTATAGTTTCCAAAATCTGGACGTTCACACAGGCGGACATACAGACGGAAATGGCTAGATCGACTCGACTATTAATTCTGATCAAGAATATATACAGCCCTGTTCCAATTTTCACATCCAAAAGATTTGCAAGGAATCTAACTTCCCTCTGCTAATTCTTAGCATCCGCAAAAAACTCACGAAAACTTTTCGCCAAGCATTTGGCTGACAGATTCAGATCCGCAAGAACAGAAATTAATCATTTTAAAGTACTTTGCGATAACTCAAAGTGCAAATGAAATTTTTACCTTATTTTAAGAACATTGTTTCATAAAATATTTGGTTAATAGTAACATATTTGACTTTTTAAAAATTATTTTGTAATGGAACCACAGAATCGCTTTGATTCTAACCTACTGGAGTTTTGCAAATCCGCCGCCCCTGTTATAGTTTTCGAACGAATTTGATAGAAATAAAGTAAGGGTTGCCGTGGTACTAAAAAAAAACAAAGCGCTTTGTGTTGGGAGCTTTTCCATCGTCGTTGTCAATTTTGGTCCCGAACAATACTTGTGAAAAGTTTGCAACACTGGTGTCAAGCAGCTGAATCACGCACAAAATTTAAAATACAAAATGTATGACCCGGTTGCCAGGAAACGAAGGACTGTCGCAAGCTTGGTATCATGGTGTAGCGCTTGCTCTAAAAAAAGAAAGGCAAAGATACGTTTATGGCTTCATCTGGGAATGGAATTACCGCCATCTAGAGCTCGGCCGTAGAAGGTTCTGGCAGGAGTGAAATGTCGAAAGGAGAGCAACAGTGGCATGTGTCAACTTTCCCTATAATTCACCATAGATCGCTCTATAGGTTACCGCCAACTTTCCGGCGTGGGGTCTTTCCCATTTTGGCAGCAGAAGTGTAAAGTTTAAAGAAAAGTAATCGCGAGTGTAGCAATTCCAACGCCACGGGAAAATTTTGGATTCCCAGACGTTTGTGCAGTGGTCTGGGGTGAGTTTTTTTTTTTTTAAGAATAAAGGGGAAAGTAAAAGCAGTTCCTCAGTGGTTTTTTTTTATTAAATCAGGCGAGCCAATGGGCGAGAATACCAATGCCCAAGAAGCGAAGGCAAGGCTAGGAAAACCAGCAGTCGGCGCAGGCGCAAGCGTCGAGTCCAGCGCAACCAATTTAGTTGTGTAAAAGTTGTGTTAAGCGGGCATACGGCCATAACCTTATCTCTTGCGAGCGAGCTGAGCGGCGCTCGTATATAAAACCAATCGAAAATCCACACCGACAACGCACAAAGCAAATTAAGTTAAAACTACCCATGTCTTAAGTTCGACAGCTAAGGGGAGATGTTCGTTCGAGCGCAGCTTTAGTTTCGTTTCCCTTTTAACTCACGTCGGCGCGCGATCTGCTCTAAACAGAGATAAACCTTGAATTAGCAACGAGTTTGGGCCAAATAATGCTGTAATAATACCGGAAAGTTTGGCCGCGAAAACGTCCCAAGAGGGAAAAGAGATGACCTAATTCGGAAAAGTAAATCCAGAAATTAAGTGATGATTTTTTTTAGGTTTATTTATTAGTTAATTTTCCATTTATTTTATTGTGTACTTAAATTCTTAACACCTATAGCTCATCGCATCCCGAGGAAAGCGCTTTCGTCGTTGGATGGCGTTAATAATCGGTAAGTGAGAAAATCCAACTTGAATTCTGTATCATACAGAAAAATATTTATAATCGTGTCCAAAAAATAAAGAAAAAAAAAAAGAATGATAATTAAAATATTTTAACCTCAAACGTCTGCTTATTGCAGAAAGAAAAATGAGTGAGATCCAAAGCGCTCTAATGTAGAAGAAAAACTCAATTTTGGTTACGACTCCAATCGCACGGGATAATTGTTCTGCAGTCGTACTTTTTATTCGTATTTTTATACCCTTGCAGAGTTTATTATAGTTTCAGTCAGAAGTTTGCAACGCAGTGAAGGAGATATCTCCGACCCTATAAAGTATATATATTCTTGATCAGCATCACTAGGGGAGTCGATCTAGCCATGTCCGTCTGTCCGTCTGTCCGTCCGTCTATCCGTCCGTTTCTACGCAAACTAGTCTCTCAGTTTTAAAGCTATCTGCATGAAACTTTCCCAATTTGTCTTTCTATTGCAGGCAGTATATAAGTCGGAACGAGCCGGATCGGACGACTATAGCATATAGCTCCCATAGGAACAATCGGAAAAATAAATTTAAAAAAATTATAACTTTGGTGTTTTTTAATTTTTTTGTTAGTTCTTCGATATATAGTAATTGTTAAATATTTCAGAATTACGGTTTAAATTTCATCAAAATCAGACGGCTATAGCATATAGCTCCCATAGGAACAATCATAAAAAAAATAAAAAAAATTATAACTTTGGTGTTTTTTAATTTTTTTGTTAGTTCTTCGAGATATAGTAATTGTTAATTATTTCAGAATTACGGTTTAGATTTCATCAAAATCGGACGACTATAGCATATAGCTCCCATAGGAACAATCATAAAAATAAATAAAAAAAAATTTGAACTTTGGTGTTTTTGAACTTTTTTTCTAGTTCTTTGAGATATAGTAGTGTTTAGATATTTCAGAATTACGGTTTAAATTTCATCAAAATCGGACGACTATAGCATATAGCTCCAATAGGAACAATCGTATAGCGGCTATAGGAACTATCGAATAATTAAGCTGCAAATCATTATAGCTTCAATGTTTTTAAACATACAGGCAAGTAAATCATAATTTTAACGTTTTCAAGAGTATTTAGTTTTTGAAATAGCTGCAAGGGTATATGAACTTCGGCTTGCCGAAGTTTTCTTGCTTTCTTGTTTATTACAAATTTATCTTTTAACTAGAGCAACAATGCAAGTCCAGCGGAGTCCATTAAAACCTTTTGAGATTTGTAGAGTATTTAATTCTTGCTCAATTCAATGTTGTTAGAATCGCCACTTATTGCCACTTCTTAAGATATTAAATTATAATACACAATCTACAGTCTTGCAACAATGAGTTGTTTTTTATATGGATTGAAAAGGCAACCCAAAAAGACAAAGAAGATGCTATATTAATTTTTTTTTTATACAACGTCAGCAGCATTATTACATTGTCAAATAAAATACGACACCCGCCTTTGGTGATTTCGACATTGCGAACTTATTTGCTAAATTTTTCCAGTCTACATACACTTCATCCTACTAATACTCTCAGGATTTCAGATCCCGTTGACAAAGTAGATTTCAAAGCACATTCTCTAACTTTGTTCAGGTGGCCTCAGGTGTTCCGCAACTGACTTTCCTCAAGTAGTTCTCTCTTCTTATACTATGATGTATGCTGACGACGTAAAATTTCATTTGTCCATTCCCATTTTATTTCGAACCCCAATTCCAATGAACTTTAGCAAGCAGATCTGAACAATCAACTCGAAACGTAACTTTATGTCCTTTTATTGGAAGAGGCTTCTCACTACTTCATATTCTATTGGGTCGAATAATGTTGAACGCATAAATTTGGTTACAGACCTTGGAGTGTTTTTCAACCACAACTTAAGCTTCTCTGATCACATTGGCATTATAGTAAGTAAAGCAAAACGGATTTTTGCCTTTGTTAAACGGTGATCTAAAAAATTTCAGGACCACTATACCACCAAACACTTATACATTTTCTTGGTCCGCCCAATTCTTAAATACTGCTCGTGTGTTTGGGGTCCTCATAGGAATGATTTAGTAATAGTTTAATATTCCCGAGTTTCGGTTTTAATATTATTGAAATCGGGAAAACTATATCATAAAGCTTTCATTGATACGACACAGAACAGAGAGCAATCGTGAAAATTGGCACTACTAAGGAAATAATAAGCTTTTATTTTAAAGAAAAGAATATAAACACAAAACATAACAAAAATAACAAACAAACGACAGTACAAACCAACAAACGACGACAACAAACAGCAGAAGCACGCCTTTTTTAAAAAAGAGGTTAGGTTACCTTTTTGTATAACTGTACGCCTTTTCGCAAATTTCGGCACTTAAATTCAACATTCTTATATTCTTAAAATGTTTCAGAATATTATACAAAAAGATTTGTTTCTGCCAATGAATGCCATCACAACTAAAACTCTAACCAAACTCAGAAAAGATAAATCAAGAAAGCTCACAATTATGTACAACATATAATAAAAATAAATATAAGCAGCAGAAGCACGTTTTTTTTTTTTTAAAGAGGTTAGGTTACCTTTTTGTATAATTGAACCCCCTCCGCAACTTTCGGCATTTAAATTCAACATTCTTATATTCTTAAAATGTTTAGAATATTATACAAAAAACAAATTGTTAAAATTAGCAGAAACACTTTTAAAGGGTAGCACTATTACTTCCAAAATGAATGGTAAATCTTCCAGTCAACACAGTTAATGTTGACAAATCAGATTATAATTTAGCTGACCACGAACTTAATAAGCCGGGAAGTGTAGATCTGATTATTAAGACAGATTTATATGCTCACATTCTTCAGAGTGGAGTGGTTAAAGTAGATGGATGGCCTTCTAGGTCAAAAAACCAAATTCGGATGGATTGTTTCGGGAGGTAGAAATCAACAATTTTAGAAATCAGGAGCTGAATGTCAATTTTGTTTTTTATCTTCAGTTCATCGATAGCTTATTTTAATAAAATAGAAAAATCTGCAACTTTCCCATACATTTTATAAGAATAGGACTTCTATTATGGGTGCTCCACAAAGTTTTAACAATTTGCTAAACCCGAAGTCTTAAAAATACACGCCAGAAAACCGAAAACAATTTCGGGTTTTCTTAGCTTCGCGCCCAGAGCCACGAGCTGCTGGCTTTTTTTTTCCCTTTTCGGCAGTCATCGAGTGCAGTTCAAATTAATTGTAAGTGCAAGTTTAGTTAGTTGGTGCGGATTAACCTTAAATCGCTATCACTGTAGTGGCATCGAGTCAAAGTGACGGACAGAATTTCCGGATCAGCTTAAATACAGCGCTAAAACCTGTTTATGGGAAGGAAAAGAAACAATGCTCAGGAAATTGCAGAACCGAACGTTTTATTTTGGATTTAGGTGGGGCTCATTGTCAAATATTGGATCCGCCCTTTGCTTTGTAGAGGAAATAATACCTCAAGATACCCAAAGGAGTGCGAATTCATCCTACAGAAGGAAATTATTGTCACCAAAGGATCTTAAAGGCCTAAAAGTCACTCAAGTTTTATTTATTAAATCCACCTTAGTCGCTGGAAACCGAATTAGGAAGGAGAGAGGGGAAAAGAGTCAAAGACGTACAAAGCATAACGAATTAAATAATCCATAAAGGAAAAGAAAAGAGAGCGACATTATCATCTCTCACGACTCTCGAATTTATAAGAGAGATACATTTTGAGGGAAGGAAAACCACTCCATTTGATTTCGCCGAAAGTTCATCACTGCAATTTCTGTAATTTCCATAAACTCATTCTTAAATGTTATTTTTGATTTTAAATTCGTATTTCCATTTCATTTCGACTATATATTTATTAATCTAATTGTAATTCAAGTATTTATATTTTTATTTAATATCTCTTTTTATATGTTCTCTAGTAATAAGAAATTTGATTAGGTTTTAAATAAATTTTATAAAGATTTACTAAATTCTATTTTGTTTGCCTTCGACTAGGATGAGTGCCCTGTAAAACAGGATTCTGTGAAAGGGGCCATTCAATGATATTATGGGAGGTTTTCGGTGAAGAATGGCCAAGGCAGCGAGGGCAGGTGTAGTTGCTTTGAAACACCTATGTAAGGAGCACTGGGAATTCCGCGAGTGAAATAGCTATCCCTCTTCGTGTTTGTGTGGATTCATATGATTTTGCCTATCCTATACCACTCGTCGCTGCACGCAAAATTTGATAACATTTTAGAATTTAACTGGCTCATGATGAAGCACCAGACCACCCACCCCAAATATCCGAGAAGAGGCAGCTGGATCTATGCGCGTGCGTCCTTATCATCATATAGTAACACCCAAGCCACCTACCTGTTACATGTGCCGTTCATTTTCGTATTTCTTTTGTGCGTTTAAGTTGCTTTCAAACAGTACAGGAAAGGCACATGGAGAACGAGCACTAAAGCTTGCGCTGCAGACATGTATGTATCTGTACATTGGCTTCAATACTTGCAAACAAATGATTGGATTATTCAATTGGAAATCTTCGTGAATTTATAAAGGCTTTATATCAGTCTGCAATGAAGGAAATTGACGTTCAGAAACTCAGTCAAGAGAATAGAAGTTGTTATTGTCTTGTATCACAGTTGCTAACAATGAGTCTGCCTATGTTAAGTGGAAAGCATGCCGAGTTCGAAAGTTTGGGACACAACGACTCATCCCTAACAAATGTTGAAAAATTCAATCATTTGGTTTAATGTCTTACTGATAATGCAGTAGGAACTGTGAAGGTGTTTCAAATTATGGACTGTAATTATGAAATGGCGTTGGTAAACTTGAAAAATGTTTATGATAATAAGTGATTCAACTTATTCGATACAATCTTGCAATTATTCAAACAGGTACGACGATTCCCTAGTGTAGATAATTTTGTGGAGCATTGTCAGAGTTCCGCGCTTTTTTAAAGATTTAAAATCCAAATTATACATTTTATTGGCGTATTCGATATTGTGCAGTTCAGTTGATTTGGCGATATCAAGATCTGGTTGCTGAGGAGGCAACTAAGACAATGAGGAATAAGGAGCATTCAAAAACGTATTTTTCATGTACAAAAACAAATCGCCGCACTCAGTTAAAATGTCGACAATGCTCAACTGATGGTCATGGTTTGGGCAACTGTCAAGCTTTCATTGTTCTTCTTTTTATGCGACGTTTTGAATTCGGCAAACACATCCATTTATGCAATAATTGTCTAATCCAAGGACATCCAATAAAGAAGTGCAAGGCAGAAAGGTGTCGAGTTTGTTCCAAACGATTCTTCACAGATATACAGATATATCAATTAAAAACAACAATAAATGAACAACAAATTTTTTTTGTTCAAATATTTCTGAAAAAAGTTCTGCAGTACACGCGAAGATACCTTCTTTACAAGGGACATCCGGAAGTGGGGCCGTATTGGCTAAGTATTGATATTTTTTTAATTTTTCACAAAATCTTTATTAAACATATATATTTTGAACAAAAAAAATGAGTAAAATGTTTATTTTTTAATATAAAAAAAATATTATTGAAATTAGGCCGGTTTTTTGACCGAGGAACCCACGTAAGCCCTTAATAGAACATTCCAGCAAATAACGTGTCTACAAACCTGCAAAAGGTATATTTACTGATTGGTGCCGCTTTTTTTTAACTATTGGGTGTATAAATAAGTTCTTGCGGTTTTTACGAAAGTTGATAGCTTTATTTTAAAAATTAGTTAGTTAGCCACTACTTTTCGCCGTCTTTCTGGTAACGGAATCTACTGCTGTTGTGAAAGTACTGGATAAGATCCGCCAGTTCCAACATGCTCTGTTAGCTTCTGGCTATATAAGATAAATAGCTTCTCGCGGTGACGCCGAGAAGCAATAAGCATAGTTATTACCACGGTTGGAAAAACTGATTGAGAACTACGGCACAAAGTCCACACAACGGTTCATTCTCGCGTCAATTCTTATTTTTTTGACACCGAATTTGTCTTTGATATTCAATTTTTAAAACCTTGCAGAGGGTATTATAATTTCAGTCAGAATTTTGCAACGCATTGAAGGCCAACAAAGAACATTTTCTATTGAAAAGTCGTATTCATCGTACAAAAACGGCACGCTCTTAGGCAACACAAAACGTTCACTTTACGTCCAGCAGGCCTTGGGACAGCCACAGAGCAATATTGAATCTATGGTGATCACTTAGCAACAAAGTATCACGTTGACGTTATAATGCGAACCTACGTCTGTAACGAACCTAACAACAAATATAACTTTCAAATACGAGGTAACACGTTGTCGGAAGACGGAACCGGCATCTTAATAAGGGACCGCATCAAACACCACTTTCACCAAAGGTATGCACAAAATTTTTTGCTTATTCGATGTAGCTTCATCGATAAAGTTACAACTAGGCAACTGCAATCAAGCCATTGCCGCTTTTATTGCCCACCTCGCTTTTCGGTCTCTGAAGGCCAATTCATTGATTTTTTTAATTCACTTGGAGATCGCTTTACAGCAGCAGTTTGCAGTATGCCAAGCATACGGACTGGGAATCTCGCCATGTGATGCCTAAAGGAAGGCAACTATGTAACGCAATCATCAAAACATGGAACAAACTGGATTACATTTCACCAGGCACTCCTACATACTGATCCTAGAAAAATTTAATTGATTTAATTATTTTGCTGTGACGAAAAATATATCCCGCAATCTGATAAGTGCGAAATTGCTCCCAAACCTTTTCACTATGTAAGTTCCCATATTGAACTAACCCCGCAGCTCATCATCACGGAGGACATCAATTGTTGTGCCGACGCACTGGAATCTGTACTCGAATACTCCAAAATTGAACTCCCAAACTGTGCAGTTGAAGCCTTTTGAATATTGTCCAACGGGATCATAAGATATTACCGCGATCATTAGTAGGTCCAATTCGAGCAACAGCACTTTTAGCTGATCACCTCGTTGTAGTGAAGCAGTGGCTGTCAAACTCCTAAATAATACGTAGCTCCCACAAGCCGACGATGTAACGTATTTCGGCGTCCACCTTGACAGGCGACTTACTTAGCGGAGACACATCGAGTACATCTAAAACTAACAGTCCAAAGCGTTCACTGGATTTTAAGCAAGGTCCTGCTCTACAACTCTACGCTTAAGCCAGTTGGGACTTACGGCTCCCAACTGTGGGGGAACGCGAGCAGTAGCAACATCGACATTATCCAGCGCACTCAATCTAAAATCCTGAGGACTATCACTGAGGCACCATGGTAAGTTCGGAACGAGAAAACTCACAAACAAAAAGCGACTTATCACACCAAGCTAACCTTTCAACCAAACCATTTCGCCAGGGGCTTAACACGAGTTCTCAACCGAACCCGCCTACAACGCAATGACCTTCCAGCTTAGCAAAAGTTATTAGAGCCCCTCAATCTTGCGTCAGTCAAGGAGAAGGTTTAATAAATAAAATGTAAATGCACACAAAAAAAAAACATATGGTACAGTGCGCAAGTTTGTAGCGCATAGGTCTGTCATTTGCAGTGGGCTAGTATTTGTATATCCGGGGAAGAATATATTTTCCTCCTTATAAAGTAGATGTTTATCTATGATCAGTATACCTTCCGTCCGTCCGTGTCTCCGAAAACAAGTCTCAGTCTTTTAAAGCTATCTAGATGAAACTTTCCCAAAATCAATGGAAAAAATCGGAAAAATAATTTTAAAAATGCAAAATATGGTTGTTTTTATATGCATATACCGAGTATACTCCAAGATATATCTGATTTGACCATTTTTGAAAATACATATTTATTTTATATAATTTGGATGTTAATATTAATAAATAAAAATATTCAAAATATTCTTAATTAAAACGGAAAAACACTTTTTTTTTCAATCGGGCTATATGTTCATGTTTGTAAGTAATAGACAAATGAAAATGTTCTGTAATAACAGTTGGGGTCTCTGTGTAGATCTTATACGTTTAGAAACTGATCAAACTTTTCAATGTGTTCTTTTCTAAAAACTTTATATAATTGCATTAATAAAATAAACGCTAATAAAAATATATAGAATTGTTCATATCAATATTTAAGCTCTACAAATAACAGTGCAGCTAATGAGGAGCCCTTATCATTTAAGAACAAGTGAAGGGCTGAGAACGACCATTCAATGGGGAGTCCAATACCAACTGTCACATTAGTGCGGCGACTTATGTTTTCTTTGGTGATAACATTTTGAACAACACTATTCCTAGTCACCTAGGCCATAGCATTAACGAAAATTATTCATTTTAAACTTTCAGTTCCCACAAACAGTTTTCAGATTTTCTCTGATTCGAGGCACCTCATTTAAAGATGACGACAAGAACGAGTCCTTCTCGACAGTATAGAAACTCCACGGTGGTGAAGCATGATGTAAAATATAGCTTAGTAAATGTAGTTCATTAATTAGTATACATACTTGATATAAAAGACTAGACCTCTAAGAATTAGGTCAGTAATTTTAGGTAATATATACGGGTTTTACTTGCTTTAAATCAATAGAACGGTACGATACTTTTATTAAATTTTGTTTTGCCGTCAACAATACTTCGTTTTCGAGTAGCTTGCGCTCAGGGATCTTTAGGTAAGAAAAAAGCTTATTGCTGTTTACTTTGTGGCTTAAAGAAATCCGTTCGCACAAGTAGCTCCTGTTGCAGCATTAGTGTTGTTTCACTGAAGCTCTGAATGAAACATATAGCATTACAGCGGTTAAATCGGCGCGACCAGCATGATTTTACATTGGATTTAAGAGTTAAAACAACTTAAAAGTCGGCAAAACTGATTATTTTGAAATGTTTTGCACACATTCAATACAATCATAAAAGGTAATAACAAAAAGGTTTTTTTAATTAAATGTTTATACCTTTGCAGAGGGTATTATAATTTCAGTCAGAAGTTTGCGAGGCAGTGAAGGAGACATTTCCGACCCTATCGATCTAGCCATGTCCGTCTGTCCGTTTCTACGCAAAATAGTGTGTCAGTTTTAAGGCTATTTGCATGAAACTTTCCCAAAAGTTTTCTTCCTGTTGCATAGTACATAAGTCGGATCGGACGACTATTTCATATAGCTCCCAAAGGAATAATCGGGAAAATTTTTAAGTTTTTTTTAATTTTTTTTTAAATTACGGTTAAAATTTGGTCAAAATCGGATTGCTTTCATGGAAAAAGTCTTAATACTAAAAAGAAAAAAATGTTATTCTAAATCTAATTTTAAATATTTTTTTAATTCTTTTGGACCCAGTAATGGTATAAAATGTTTAGAATTTACGCATTCAATTTTATTTAAGTCGGAAAACTATATCATATAGCTTCCATACGAAAGATTGAATAATTGAGTGGAAGTATTTAAAAAAAAATAAAAACATGGAAATTGGAAACTGGAACAAATAAATATAATAAAGAAACTGTAAAAAATGGGCTTTGTGATTACCAAGGGAATTCGGTTATATTTAAAGTATTGTGAAAATTTAAAAAATTACCCTGTGAAGCTGTAATGGCTGTCAAAGACTGGCTACCACGCCCCTAAGAGTCAATCACATTTTTATTAAGATACTTCAAATTAAATTACTAGTACATATCATGAATATAAAATAAATTCTATAATATTGTCCACATTTAAATAACAAAATAACTGACCATTTAGAGAATGAATTGATATTGAGTACTTCAACTGGTATCATAAAATCAATATATCGGTAAAAACACTTTTTGTTAAATTGTCGCGTTGTTTCACTTATTTACTGACTTTTTATTATTTTTAAAAACGAAGACCGAATACTGAAAATCTTGATGGCAAGAAAATTAGTGGCGTTATAGCATAAATATTGTAAATGTTGTTATATTTTCGGGAATCGAGGCCCACAAAGGGGGGCTTAAACAAATGGGTTAAATAATTTGTTGTATAAATAAAAAATTTTATACAAACTTTCCAAACAAAAAGTTGTTATTTAAAAGTGTTTTTTTTTAATATATTTATAGCACTGATTTTAAACGTCGCATTTCTTAACATTAAACATATATATAGGAACTCGTAAGTACGCCCCTGTAAGTCGAATTATTATCTACAATTGATCAACAAAAGATTAATTTAATTTTGTTCTGTCAAAAATTAAATTTCTTATCTATGCTGCTCTCAAAACCTCTTACGGTTAAGTGAGATGTTGGTACTTTGACTTTTTTTAGAAGAGCCAATTGATCAGCATAAATTTATGTTTTTCGGTGTTTTACAGAAATAAATATATACAACATATATTTATATATATACTCACCCGTTTTTTACGAAAACTAGTGTCTCTGTTTTAAAACAAGAAAGAAAGCAAACTTCGACAAGCCGAAGTTCATATACCCTTGCAGCTATTGCAAGAATTTACTTGCGTATATGTTTAAAAACATTGAAGCTATGATGATTTGCAGCTCAATTATTTGATTGTTATTTTATATATTTTTATTGTTCCTATGGGAGCTTAATGATATAGTCGTCCGACTTTGATGAAACTTAAACCGTAAATTTGAAATATTTAACCATTACTAAATGTCGAAGAACTAAACAAAAAATTCAAAAACAGAAAAGTTATAATTTTTTTTCATTTATTTCTCCGAATGTTCCTATGGGAGCTATATGCTATATTCGTCCGATCCGGCTCGTTCCGACTTATATACTACCTGCAATAGAAAGACAACTTTTGAGAAAGTTTCATGCAGATGGCTTTAAAACTGAGACTAGTTTGCATATAAACGGACGGACAGACGGACGGACAGACGGGCATGGCTAGATCGACTCGCCTAGTGATGCTGATCAAGAGTATATATACTTTATAGGGTCGTAGATGTCTCCTTCACTGCGTTGCAAACTGCATGAAACTTTCCCAAAAGTTGTCTTTGTATTGCAAATAGTACATAAGTCAAATATGACGACTATAGCACATAGCTCCCATAGGAACAATCGGAAAAATAAATGAAAAAATTATAAGTTTGCTATTTTAACATTTTTTTTTAAGTTCTTCGAACTTTAGTGATGGTTTTTTATTTTAAAACTATGCTGAAATTTGATCAAAATTGGATTGCTCACATGGAAATCAACTTAATACTAAAAAAATCTAACAAAAACTGCACATTTTCTAATTTTCAATTTTTTTTTATTTTTTGGACGGAAGACGATATTATATAGCTGCTATACGAACGATCGAATAGTTGAATAAAAAATATAAACATCGAAATTGGTAACTGGAAAAAGCGTGCGAAAATCAGCAAAGAATAATCCGATTCTCAACAAATGATATAGCGATCAAAAAGTATCGCTTTTATAAGAGTTTGTACTCACTAGCCTTTTGTTCTCCTTATTATAAATCAGCAGTGCAACAACACTTATTGCCGTTAATTGTCCGTAAATTATTCGTATTTTAATATTTTGTTTAAACAGTCCCTGTGTTCTGAAAACTTAATATGCAAATTCCTAAAAAAAAAATGTGAGAAATATTTAAGTATAGTTTTGGTGTACCTTTTAAAAAGTGACCGGCAAATTTTTCTTTCACGTGTAATTTGCTAAAAAGAAGTTTATCTTTTGAAAGTTGTACTGCTATTTTTATGCACATAAAAAGAAGTAATACAAAATTTTATGTTCTATTGGGAGTTGGCTTTCTCGTTCATTTTTATGTCCTCGTAAATGAAAATATCCTCCCGCCAAGGCACAATGAGCACAATTGTTTTTGTAAATGCTTAGCTTGCTGGGCACGATTTGCTTAACACTAACAATTATTCGTTTCTTTCTTGCGGTCCAGTTCGTTACTGATAGGACCGGGGCAAGGCAACAATAATTTTAATGGTTTTTTTTGGATGAATGAGTCAAGTGAAATTTGTTTTTGTCTTTTTCTCGGCTCTACCATGGTCCAACTACACGAGGAGGTCTCATCAGCTCTGCACCGTAGACTCCACACTGACTTCGTTACTTGTGTTTGTGTACATTTTTAGATCTGTTGGTAAATACTGCCATAAGGCAGTTTTGAGCACCCGCATCTTAAAGTACTCTCTTGATTAGTAATAATTAACATTTTTTTTATTAATTATTTTTTTATTTTTGTTGAGAATATTCTGTACATATTTCAAGTCAATCCGAGTAAACCTAACGAAGTTAAAGCGTTTTAAATGATCGGCCGTGCTTAATGATCTGACCCTGCCCACTAGCCGTCCGGTACGCCTATAAGTAAGCAGCTGCTATTTCTATTTCAAAAAGATGCATTGGACATTTTAAATGACAGTGTTTCACTTCATGGAGCTGGTATTGACAATCCTTTGTAAGTAAATAATTTAATGGTATTTTCTTGATGGGTTTTTATGAATTTTCCTTTTTGAAAAACTTTAAATCGAATTTTCCGAACACGTTTTTAAAGTTCGTGAAACATTATTGCTGGCAGGGATCCTTGCTCTTTTTTAAAAACTGTGGTGGTGTCCCCTTCCTTGTCGTCCAAGTTGGCAAATCTCTCGATGGCATTATGGATGTCCTGTTGAGCATTAAAGATTTCCGTAAACTTGCACATATTTAATACTAGTTTCCTAGTATTCCTAACTAGTATTAAGCAATGAAGTCGCAAAATGCGTAAATATGTTTTATGAAATGTCTTACTTTACGAACGAACTTTTTAATAATTATTGCACTTTAATTAAGGAAAAAACTTGTTTGACCCGACTATTAAGTGGTTAGAAATCAACTTGTAAAAAAATAAGAGAAAAAAGTAAAAAAATGTACATCATAAAAGATGGTGCCATTTTTATAAATGGAAACAATATCGTTAACAACTCCCATTTAAACGGGTCATATTTAATAATATTTAATGGTACAACCAAAATTAATAATAGCTCGTATACCAATTTGGAAAACAAAATTCTTGACTACATAACTACGAACCACTTCAAAAATTATGAAATATCCGATTACATTTTATCAAATAACTCGGAACTCTTTAGATAATATAAAAATCTTAAAAACTTTCATTAATATCAAAAATACTAAAATATCAATTACCTTTATATTATTAATTTTAGTCATTATATATTAGAATTTTTTACTTATTATAAAATAAAAAAATGCTATATTTTTTGTAACCAAAAAACAACGGCCAGAACCAGAAAAATCTATTAACCAAAAAAACTTTTTAACAGAATTAAGAGATCAATTAAATGAATTTCATATTGAATCGGGATGATCCATTTTAGAAAAGGGAGAGTTATCCAGCCCGTGAAACCAGGCCACTTATGGCTTTTATAAACAATAATTTCAATCTCTGCATTTGCCCTTGTCTTTGCTTTTGGCTTTGAGGTCCGATCTTGGTTCCCCAGCTAAGTTAAATAAATAAAAATTACACTAACCATCAGCTTTCGTTCGAAGCCCAATCAATTGCGCCTTTTGCCTTCTTGTCCGTCAAATTGAAGAATTTGCAATCCCCTATGCGCGGTTATTGTTTCCATGATGCGCAGGGGGAAAATACTGTCAGGAAACAAAAACTTTTTGCGTTACGCGTGTACAACCCAATCCCTTGACTGTAAATGCCGACGATGGCAGGCTACAATCAAAGCTGTGTCTCTGCTGGCAATTTACTTCCAGGAGTTCCAGTAATGTCTTTGAGGTTATGAAATACGCGTGTGACGCTGTATGCTATTTTGAGGGAGCATTAAAAACGCTTGTGACAAATTAAAAGAATCAACAGCTTATCACCACAAGATTAAGCATAATTATAGTTTTAATAATTCGGCAACTCTTTTAAGAAATGATATTTGATATATGAAAACTGATTTTAAACAATGTTAGGCGCATTTCAACTAGTTCGCAGCAAGCTTCCAGAAAAAGAGAGCGGAAAGGGCCAACTCAAGTGTGGAGGACGCTTGCGAAAAATCCACAAATTGGTATTTTCGCATTTCCCGTTATTTATGTGATAAATTAGGGTGCTAAGACCAATGTTGCCAGATTATTTACTTATCAGACAAAATATGCTTAAATAAATTCTGGGGATGTGGCAACCAACTCCTTAAACAAAATTAACTTACTCCTACAAGTTTGAGACTTTTAAGTGGCATCTGTGAGGTAGGCTCCGCATCAACTGGTTTGGATGACGATAATGTCTCAGTCCTTTTCGGGCATTGGTCCTGCTCATGCTGCACCGCAGCAGTGGGTTTGACCTTCCTAACGTGACTGACTTTCCTGGTACACAACTTCCTATTTGCGGTTACCAGGGCCACATCCCCGCCTCGGCTGGTCACCTCGTAAGCCGTTGGATCAAAAGTTAGTGTTAGCTTGTGCTTAAGTTAGAAACCTGTCACCTTTTTTCATTCTGGCACATGTTCCTATTCCTTTCCTATCCTTTTCCATAATACCGGGAATTTTATCTCTTATCGTCCGATTGTACATCAAATGGCTTGAAGCTTCACTCGTTGTACTACGCGGCGTTACGTTTTACATTAAAACGAACTTTTGTAACTCTTTCTCATTGTTACTTCTTGGTGATGAACTAAAACGTTTAATTCCCGAGTTTGAGTGGACTGTATTATTTTGGCTGTAGTCTTATCACTAAAAAATCTCAAAAGTGTGGCGCAGCACAAATGATATATGGCACTTAAAATTTCCAAAACTTAAGTTGAATACAAATATATGAATTCAAAATAACGGCTGCAAAGCGTTCATCAACATCCCGGGCCGACCTGAAACACGGTTTCAGAATTAGGCAATACTGTCTTAAGTTTCACGCGCGTACAAATCCATCATATAACAGTTGCCAAGCTGCTGGTGGAAGATTTGAGTCCTTTACAAGCACGACGTTGTCCACTGAAATGTTGCGTTCCTTGCTGTTCCACTTGTGATGTTGCTGTAGCGATGTTAAGTATTCCTGGTGCCAGCGTTTCCAAAATCCTTGATACATGGATTGTAAATGTTGCCAATAGTCCATTCGATTGGTTGGCAAAAGAGTTAGATCACCCTCTGGAACAGATGTAAATGGGCGTCCAATAAGAAAGTGGGCTGACGAAAGGTATGTGAGGTCAGTGTCAGGTGTATAGCACAACGTTCTTGAGTTCACAACCGCGCTTATCTGGGCGATTAGAGTTTGCATTTGCTCAAAAGTCAAGATCGTCTTTCCAACCACGCGTCGAAGGTGCAATTTCACAGAACGTACCGCTGACTCCCATTTTCCGCCCCAGTGTGGCGAGTGTGGAGGTATGAAATTTCATTTTATGCCATCGGTGGCCAAAGTTTGCGCTACTGTATTACGATGCTCCTATGAAGATAAAAGTTGCTGCATTTAATCTAAAGCCTGCTTGGCACCAACAAAATTCGTCCAGTTGTCGCTAAAGATTTGAGAACATTTCACACGCAAGGACATGAAACGACGAAGACATGCTATGAAGGTGTCTGTGCTGAGATCGGTGGCAAGTTCCAAGTGAATGGCTAATGTTACGAGGCAGACAAACAGACATATGTAGCCCTTAGTTTTCTTTCCTTGAGAATAAATGGTCCAGCGTAATCGCAGCCTGAGTCCTGGAAGGGAAGTGCTTCTGTAATGCGAATCCCCGGTATATCGGCCATGAATTGTTGTGCTGTTTGATTTCGTTGGCGAAAACATTTCCTTATGAGGTTGCGTGCGCCAAAGATCCAAAATTTTTGGCGGATGACAAAAAGTGCTGAAACTCCAGGGTGCAGATTTGACTCATGCTCGTGTTCCAAAATCATCCTTGTAATGCTGTGCGATTTGGGAAGCAAAATTGGGTGTTTGACATCAGCTGGTAATTGTGAATTATCCAGTCGTCCACCGACTCGAAGAAGGCCATCCTTGCTAATGATCGGTGAAAGCTTGATGAGCTGGGAGCGGCTCTGAAGTGGCTTGTTCTCCATCAGTAGATTGTAGTCGTTCTTGCTGCATTTCTGAGCCTCTTGAAGGCAAAAAATGCGAGCAGCCTGCATCTCCTCAAAGGTGAGCCCCTTGCAATTTATCAGCGTGCCTGACTTAATAGCCTTGATCCTTTGGATGACAATAAGATGACCTCCTGAGTAGTCAGTGCGGTGGTCTTCACCTGATACCTGTTTTCTGAAATAGAAGAACAAAACCTTTGGCAGCTCAACTTTACCTCGAGTTTTTCTTGATCTTGCAGCCATGTAGGACCCATCCACCACAGGTCGAAATTAATGAGTTCTGCAGCCAGCATGCCTCGCGTGGCGCAGTCAGCAGGATTTTCCTTAGTATTTACATGATGCCAGGCATTGCGAGGTATAGTATCGAGTATTTCTGTCGTTCGGTTTGCCACAAATGTTTTGAGCTTCGATGGTGGGTGTGAAAGCCATGCCAAAACGATGGTTGAGTCGCACCACGCATGTATGACGATGTCCTTGTGTTGTAGATCATTTTTGATTGAAGAAATGAGTCGACTAGCAGAGCTCAACACAGCTCGAGGCGCGGTAGTGATTGCCGCTTCAGCGGAGCTACTCTGGTTTTTCCTACTATGAGTGACACAGAAACAGTACCATTCGCGCGTACTAATCTGCTATAGACAGCTGCCGAATACGCCTTGATAGAAGCATCCGTAAATTTGTGCAGTTCGATGTGATCTTGCTTGTTGTCAATAAATCTTGGCATACGTAGCTCTTGTAGTGCATTCAAGTCGTTACGGCATTTGTTCCACCATTCAGCGATTTTTGGAGGAAGTTCCGTATCCCAGCCGAGATCAAGAAGCCACAATTCTTGAAACAACATTTTGAATTATACCACCACTGGCGATAGGAAACCCAGCGGGTCAAAGATGCGTGCCACGTCAGACAGCACTTGTCGCTTAGAGTTCTTCGGATTTGAAATTCGTGTTGATGGTCGTAAGCTAACTGATCCAAAACTCGTACTGCCAAAAATGGTCCGCAAGACGTGCCGTATGTTACCGTGGACAGTTCATAGCGTTTGATAGGCGAACATTCATCATCTCTCCATACAATTCGCTGGTAGCTACAATGCTTGGCAGCCAACAAGATTTGTCTGTACATTTTCACGATATCTGCGAAGAAGACGAACTTAAACATTCTAAATCAGATACAAAATGAGAATAAGTTTCGCAGGATGCTGGGACCAATGTGTAGCGCGTCATTCAAGGAATTTCCGTTAGTATCCTTAAATGATCCATCAAAAACTACCCTTAACTTTTGGGTAATTACTGGATGATGGGGCAATTCTCGCATGTGACCTAAGTTGAGATACTCATGCATAAACTTTACATACTGTGAGCGCAAATTGGGATCTTGCATTAGACGGCGTTCTACTCCCTTAAATCTTGCGAGTGCTCCCTGAAGAGTATCCGAAAACTGTTTATTTGGGTCTTTAAACGAAAGTTCGACGATGTAACGCCCCTTGGGGTCCCTTGTGTGTGTCTTCAAAAAGTGCTGTTCAACTTCATCGTTCTCTGATTTGCGATGAAGTTCCTGGTTGACATCCTCCAGCTCCCAAAAGCGTCGAAGTGATGCATCAATGTCAATAGCCGTGTGCATAGTTGTAGTAGATGAGGAGCCTGTAGTCACAATCGAAGTATGGTCGAAATGGCGATGATCTTCCCCTGGCTGTCGAACAGCTTTTTACCAGTGAACACGGTCCAAACGCAATCGCTGCCCAAGAGAATATCTATTGGCGCCAACGATTCGTAGTCAGAATCTGCAAGCTCCTAGCCATCGAACGCCGTGCTGAGGCGTTGATATTGTGTCTTGGCAACGCGGAGGTAATTTTGCTGAGTACGTGGGCACGTACCTTCATTGTGTGTTCTGATATTCGCTCGGAGATATATGACAGTTCCGAACCACTGTGCAAAAGCACCCAACAGGAAGTGTGCGATCCTTTGGCGTTGCGAACGAGTACTAGAGCTGTGGGCAATGCGCTTTTCCGTAACCCTTGTGGCTGTGTAGTAGTAGCTGATCCGTTGTACGAAGATTCAGCGCATGGATTGTCTTGTACACGGCAATGTTGCTGATGGTCACCGTTGTATCCTCTGGAGCGCCGAGGTCGCGCTGCTCCTCATCCCTTGAATGTTTGCTGGTTACAGCGGCGTGTGCAGTAGAATCTTCTACGTGTAGTAGAGAGTGGCAACGATTGTGAGAAGTTCTGCATGTGAATTTGGATTCACACCTGCGTGACACATGCCCGAACTTCAGGCAATTAAACCACAAGGATTTAGCTTTAACAAAAGTGCGTCTCTGCTCGACTGATAAGTCCATAAACTTTGAGCAGATAAAGATATTGTGCTCCTTGGAGTTACATTTAACACAAGCACCGTTCTCCGTTGATACCAAGGCGTGTGACGATCGCTTGGCTTTGTTTTGCTGTGAGCCAACTTGAAAGATTTTGTCAGGCTCACTTTTGCTGAGCTCAAATTCCTCGCAGCGGCGGTCTAAAAACTTGAGTAGATCGTCCACAGTCGGCGATTCCAGCTCACGGCTGCTCTCAATCCACTTGCGTCGAGATTCCGCGTCAATCTTGACCAGAATGAAATGAATTACCCAGCAGTCCCTATTTGTTTGCCCTGCTGCATCCAAGCCACGTATAATCTCTGTAGCTCCGTCTGTTACTTTGCACAGTATTGATACATCTGCTCTGGAGGTCAAAGGTAAGTTTACAAAAGTATCCAGCAGAGTGTTTACAATGTGACGTGGTCTGTTATAGCGCTCAATCAAACAATTCCAAGCAGACTCGTAAGCTGCATCCGTAATTGGCATATGACGTATCAAGTCAGCTGCTTCTCCCGTAATGTATGTCTTTAAGTAGTGAAACTTTTGTATCGCTGTCAAATGCTGCTTGCTGTAAATCGTGCTCTCGAAGATGTTCTTGAATGCTGGCCACTCCTTGTAGTCACCAGTAAAAGACTGTGTGTGTATTTTTGGCAACTCGTCCTGAATTACGTTTGCTGTCGAGTTTGCCCGCCAAAAAGGAGTTTGTTGCTCGGCCAAACGTTCATTAAGCTCCTGTTGTTGTTGTAGAAATCGAACCAGATTTTCGTTTCCCAACCCTGATGCAATAGATGAGGCTTCATTAAGGATGCCAGACTGTCTTCCATTGTTGCCTTCCCCCTCGCTCTCCCTTGCTTGTTCGCAAGTCCGTTTTAGCGCGTGAAATAAGGTGTTTGCTTGCAAGTACTTGTCTTCGTACCGCTCGTTGTCGATGGCTGGATCGACATACCCCTCTTCCTCGTCGAAAAGGGCCATTTTGTCGCTGAGTGTCTTAAATTCCTTCCAAACGGTATTGAGCCTATCCAATGACACTGTTATTTCGTCCAGTTCCCAGGATGATCCCGCACGTGGATCTTGTGACGCCGTTATCAAACACGTGATGCTTGCCTTGGCACGGCTCCTTGCTGCCTTCAGTAGTTTTAATTGATCCATGCTAATCAATTACTTTATTTAGCGAAAAGGACCAAAGATATGGTGATTAATTAAAACGTTTAATTCCCGAGTTTGAGTGGACTGTATTATTTTTATTTTAACCAGACGGCTTCTGCGTATCCGACATGTTTGGCTGTAGTCTTATCACTAAAAAATCTCAAAAGTGTGGCGCAGCACAAATGATATATGACACTTAAAATTACCAAAGCTTAAGTTGAATACAAATACATATATGAATTCAAAATAACGGCTGCAAAGCGTTCATGAACACTTCTAGTAGCATAAACGATTTTTAGGCGTTTAACGATTTATTTATATTTTCCACATCGGCGTTCGCTTGTGGTCAATATGAGGGAGTTGTATTTGGCTCGATTCCGTTTGTTGTAAAAAATTCTTTGAATTCCGCGCTAATGAACTGTCAACGCTTGGGGTCAGAATTTAATTTTAACTTGTCAGAAACAAACTTGCACAGCGCCTCTGGCTTTGTGCTTACAGCGAATGTGCCAATATGTAACAATTTTTTGCTGGGCAATACTGCAAGTTGATCACAAGCGAGCGCCGAACCAATAATATGCTTCTTGTTGTTACGATTCTTTTTATTTTTCTTGGAGACAACCGAAAAGCCCTCATTGGGAGGGTTGTGATCTGACACAACGGGATTGGTATGATGGGAAGTAGATGAAGCCGGAGGTTTATTGGCAACTTTTTCCTTCATCCGCTTGTTGGTGTTAACATTAGCCGGGGCATCCACAGATTCAGGAAAAGCGATTTGAAACTTTGTATTTATGTGCAAGTATAGGCTTTTTAGTTCACGAAGTTCTTCAATGATTTCGTCTGTTTTTGAGTGCGAATCATTGCTCTCTACGCAGCTATCACATTGCCATTGACATAAAAGTTAGCAATTTTGTTGCCCCTTCAGGCAAATTAACACAAGAAGTGTGGATAGTGCGATGACAATGCGATGAACATCGAACCGCCTCAAAACCACGAAGTTGCGCATGCGTAACGGCAACATTGCACTCACAGCACGTAAATGGGGTCATAACGAAATGAAAAACGCGTCTGCTCGCAACGAAAGCTGATCAGAGACTTTTCGTAGGTTTGTGATCCAGAACTTGCGTCTTATTTCGTTTACAATGGTCTCATCTTTTTGATGATGGCATGTCTCATGGTACCTTTTCACAATTAGTTCGGTGAAACTATGTCGAGAAGGCCATATTTTTGGCTGCCGTTGAGTTCGTAGAATGTTAATGGCATAGTCCAACTACTAAAACGCCATAAGCATTCAGCTTTGGAGAAAGGGTGTAATTGGAACTACCCTTAGCCACAGATCCTGAATTTTGTAACTCTGCAACTTCTTCTGCGAATGCTTGATTTTGCACTACTTTGCACAACTTATCTTCAGCAAGAAATAACTCATCTGCGGATAATTCTCGTTTCTCTTTGCTTTGAAACTGATTCCGACAATTTGTTACGAATCTCAAAGACCATCCCATCATGCGCTCTAATCGAAAATAGTTTGGGAATCGGGTGATATCAAAAAACTGTGTGGTATGAACGTTCATGGAAGTTTTACACCTTCGATGCTGTCATCTGATGAAAAAGTGATGTCTATTATTGGCCAAGAATCCTTTTCAGCAAGCAAAAACTCTGAACCGTCTATCCACTCACTGTCAACAACGTATTTTGGACATTTGCTGGACTTTGTTGCCTTGTCTGCTGTGTTTAAATGCGTTGGAATCCAGCGTCAGTCACTTACTGATGTTGTTTCCAAAATCTCGCTAACCCGATGGGCAACGAAAGGCTTAAACTGCCGATGATCTGGTCGAATACAAGAAATGACTGTTCTAGAGTCTGACCATAGCGCTGTCCTTTTTGCGTTTACATAATGACTTTCTAAAATTGTTTTCATTAGACGCGTGCTTAACACCGCTGCTTGCAGCTCAAGTCTGGGAATGGAGAGCAATTTTAACGGAGCGCACCTAGTCTTTCTGGCAATAAAGGCTAATTTAACACCTTCACTACAAGCCACGCGCCAATATGCTACAGCTGCAAAGACCTGTTCGCTCGCATCCACGAGTATGTGCAATTCGATATTATCTTTGACTGACAAAAATTCTGGCAAATAGTATCTATTTAGTTGAAATTGTTTTGCTTGCTCTAACTGAACTACCGAAAGCTTAAATTTGTAAAATAAATTTTCCTGTATAATGTTATTCCAGTGTATCCCAGATCTCCAAACATCTTGGGTCAAGATTTTCCCGTGTATCATTAGGTCTGCTAACATTCCAAAGGGAATATAAACGGACATAACTAGACTTAGCAGTTGGCGTTTAGAAGGGCACTCATGCCTCTCACAATTTCCTAGTCGACACAGTTAAGATCGAATACAAACTTATCAGATTGATTTTCCCAACACATTCCTAAAATCTTATTGGTTGATTTGCTGTTAATTCAAACTGATTGTTGTATTCGTTTGGAATTAGAAACAAAACATCTCAGCTCAAACTTTCCCAAATTATGGTCCCGTTTGAATTCCTGCCTGATCTGAAAGGCTTCATCTTCGAATTTAAAACTGGCTAAAAAGTCGTGCACATAATGCTTTGTTTGAATGGCATCGACAATTTCTTCCCTGTAACTTTTGGCATTTTGTGCGTTAATGTTCTTTATGTGTTGACCACAACATGGTATATGTCGACGTGGGCATTTCGATTACCATGTCTCCAAAGAAACCTCAACGATTCCCGATCTTCTCTACGAACTTAAACTTGAAGAACATTTCCTTGATGTTAGCACATACTGCAACTTGGCCTTGCCTGAATTTAAAAAGAATCGTCAATGGTGGGTTTTCCTCAGGTCTCCTTAAAAGCATGCTTTTTAGAGAAATACCGTTGATTGTTTGTAGCTTGTTTATGTTTACGATACCGAAGTGAGTTAAGTACCATGTTCGTGGTCCAACAAGAGCGGCTTCACGATCAGACATTTTTACCGCGTATCCTTTATGTATGAAATCCATAACGGCTTTATCATATGCCTTTATTTTCCAGAGTCCGTTCATTTTGTTTTCTACGCTCTGTAGCCTCTTAAAAGCCATTTTGTAGTTGTCCGGGAATTTAATAACATCTTCTTTCCAAAGAAGACCAGTTTCATAACATCCATCTAGTCGTTTAGATGTGTTCTTTAATATATCCCTGGCTCTAGATAAAATTGCAGATTCTAAAGGCTTAATTGGAATATTAACACTAACATTTTCTGTACTGATGTTATCTTATATCATGTCATGTATTTCCTGTTTAGGGTTGTCTTCCTTGGAACAGGCGTGTAAGACTACAGAGAATAGCGATGATCCTTTGCCTGGGTCATCGATGGAGACATAAATAACTGCAGCTAGGTTTGTATCTAAGTATACACTTTTAATGTGTGCTATTAAGTGAAAGTTATTGATTCCAACAAAACTCAACTCTGTATATCCGTTTATGGAGAGTTTTCTAAATACTTTTTCGTAAGCTTCTCGACATCTACCGACTTCAAAGGTAGACACAAAGTATGAACTGTTTTTCCATAGATACGAAGCCATTTCTTATCAGCTCCATGGACAAAAATTCTTAAGCATGGTTTTCTTTCTAGTTCAAAGTCAATTTTCTTGCAGAGTGTGCCCGCGTCGAAGACAACCAAAATATAGGCGAAGAGTTTATATAATATTCCATTTTTCGGCTATATATGCCCTTAAATATTGTTCACAGTTATACATATAATTTTCGCACTGACATTGATAACATTCCTTCTTGTTCCCTTTAGGTGCTTTATTCGATGAATGTAAAATAGATTTCTGTCAGCCTTTGTCATTCTTCGCCTGTTTAATATTAACAGGGGCTGCAATGGTTGCCCGTACAATGCTTCTTGCCATAGTGCTCAGCCAATTGCTGAACATCTTCTTTAGCCACTCCTAAAAAAATTTTTTTGCAACCTCAAAAGGCTTTCCAAGTATGTATATCTATATATGCGTTCGATGATTCTCAAAATATGGTTGAGAATACAGGCCACGATTCTGGACTGCCATTGAACTCTGGTAAATCAAATGCTTCTCCAGAACCAGATGAAAAAGCAAGCAGCATAAAAGCATGCAAGCTGTGGCCTACCAGTTACCAGTCAAGCGGCGAATTCGTCTGTAGTATCGGTAGTGCGGCGAATGAGAGTGGTGCCCTGAGCACCAGACAAAGAAAAGGAAAAGTCAGAGAAAGTCGGCAATATAAGGGAGTAGCGAAGGGCCGTGTGCAAAAGGAAATAGCGGAACAGCACCGGACCGGCGAAAGGTCGAACGGTTCAACCGTGGACTTTGGACCAGGAGGCAAGGAGACACCGAGAATTAACGGTAAACAGAGGCCTATATGAGCAGGTCGGATGCTGGAAGCGGGATCAGTCAGACATCACTCAATCATTAAGCAGTTATCATCAGTGAAAGTAAATACGAGTACCAACGCGATTGAACAACACATCGAATAAACGTCACCAAGGATCAGAACCGTGCGGAGTCAACAAGAATCAAGATCGCTACGTCGAGACGTTCGGAACTTAGAGTTGAAGTCTCCGTAAAAAGATCGTCAAACCGGATCCAATGCCAGAAGGTGCCTCAACAGAAGATGAAAAGAAGCACAAGGAGAATAGCGACTTTTTTCTTAAGGCCAACAGCTACTCGGTGTACCACAAGATCATGGACAAGGAGACAGCACACGATACGTGGGAAGCCCTGAAAAATCAGTTGGAAGCAACAGGAATCCAGGTAACGATGTATCACCCACATACCAAAATTGCGAAGTCTATGGAACGATTTAAATCAAGCTTTGAAGGCTAAAATGAAACTGCCACATTTAATACTTGTTTGTAAAATGCTACATATTTTGCCGAAAACCTTTGAAGCGTTCCGTCAAAGTTGGATGCTCTTAACAAAAGAAGAAGAAAAGGCTATCGACGAATTAACCAATCAAATTGTCATGTTTAGAACAAAAGAAAATGACGAAAAGGAAAGCCAGGAGACTTTTTCTACCACAGCACAAAAGATGCATCGTCAGGATTCAAGAGCATATGGTCGGAGATTCGATACCTGCCGATATTGCAAGAAAAGGGGACACTGGATCAGGAACTGCATAAAATGGAAGAAGGATGGACGTCCGAAGCCGAGCTACCAGATTGCTGAACAAGGAAATTGTGCAGAACCAACGTTAACTCTCGTCTCAGTCCACAATAGCGTGTTTGCAGCAGAAGCAAACTCAGAGGTCGACTGGTGGATAGGCAACGGTGCAACAAAACACGTTGTCAAGACTGCGAAGTATTTCGAGCATTTTGAGAAGTTTGAGAATCCGAGTTGGATCAGAGCAGCTGGAAATGAAACATTGTCAGCTTTGGGCCAGGGCACAATCAAAGTCAAAACAATTGTCAATGGAAAAATTCTTCTTCTTTCTTTGAAAAATGTATGGCTTGTTCCCAATATAACGAAGAACCTGTTTTCAGTTTTGGCTGCCCAAGACAATAATCCAAGTAGTCCTTTTGAGTCGTCAGCAACCAAGTGCACCCTCAAAATAAACGACAAGATTGACCTCGTTGGAGCCAGAGAATTTGGAGGAACACTCTACAGAGCAGCGATCGAGCCCATACTTCCAGAACGAAACGTCGATGTCAACGTCGCACCTTCAGGAACTTCAATTATCCAACTCAATCACGAGAGGTGGGGACATCAGGACAAGAACCACATCAAGGACATGCTCAAAAGAAAGAGAGAGAAATGGGCATTCAAGTCAAGCTTGAGATTAGCTTTTGCGAGCCTTGCATCCTTGGAAAGGCGCATCGATTGCGATTTGGAACGAAGAAACCAACGATGAACCCAGGGGAACGGATGTCAGGCGATGTTTGCGGCCCATTTGAGGATTCTTTCCAGAAGAAGAGGTATCTAGTAGTTTTTAAGGACCATTTCACCAGGTTTCGATACGGGTACATCGTCAAGCAGAAATCAGATGTCAAGGACGTGCTGCGAAACATGGTTTTTCACGCCAAGCAACAAGGGCACACAATTCGAGAATTCCCGAGCGAAAATGGAGGAGAATTCGACCGTTCAGGAGTGAGAGAAACTCTTCAGGAAGCTGGTATAACTTTTCGACTAACCGCTCCCTATACTCCAGAACAAAACGGTGGTGTCGAGAGAGCGAATCGAACGATAGTCGAAATGGCGAGAACTTTCAAGTATTCTAATCCAGAAATAAAATTTCCAGAAGCAATTTGGGCCGAGTTGGTCAGCACAGCAGTCTACGTTATCAATGGGACGGGCAAATCTTCATTGAAGGGTCTGAGTCCTTACCAACTTTGGCTGGGAAAGAAACCAAGAATCAAACATCTTCGAATCGTAGGATCGACATGCTATGTACACATTCCATGCCAAAAGGGGAAGAAGATGGACAAAAAACCTGAAAAGGAGTACCTGGTGGGTTACGACGGAAATGAGAGATATCGTATTTACTTACCAGAGAAGGTCAAAGTAGTCGTGTCGAGGGACGTAAAATTTCAAGAGAAATTCAGCAATTGCGAACCAGGCGTCAACCTACTTTTTCAAGATTTTGAATCCAAGGACGTAGTAGAAGACAAGGAAGAAGAAGACGTGAGCTTGCACCAGAGCGAGGACGAAGACAAGGAAGAAGAAGACGCGGATTTGCACAAGAGCGAGGACGCAGACACACTTCAGGAGCAAGACTTGAAAGAAGACACAGCCGAAAAGGGAAGCGAAGACAATTACGAAACCGGAGTAGAAACAAGCTTTGTCGAAGAAAACAATAAGAGAAAAATGAAACCAATGCGGTTGAGGGATCGTTCGAAGTCGAAGAGACCGGAGCATCTGGATGACTACGTAGCAGCAGCCGAGAATTTTGTGCTGGAGAGTCCAGATTCCTTCCATGAAGCCATCAACAGCAACGTCGAGTGGAAAAAGGCAATGGACAGGGAAATTGATTCCTTACATCAGAATGAAAATAGGAGCTTGACAAGACTCCCCAAAGGATCGAAAGCACTTCCGTGCAAGTGGGTCTATCGAGTCAAAACCCACCCCGACGGAAGTATCGACAAATACAAAGCTCGCTTGGTCATCATAGGGATCGCCCAGAGACGAGGGATTGATTACTACCAAACTTTTAGCTCTGTCGCAAGAATGGAAACAATCCGCTCAGTGTTGAGCGTTGCATTCAAAAATGATATGTTTTTATGCTTTTCTATATGGTGAATTGGACAACTAGGAGATTTACATGCAACAACCTTAGGAATACGAGCAAGGACAGGGGCTTGTGTGCAGATTGAAGAAGAGTCTCTATGGACTTAAGCAAGGGCCGATATGTTGGCAAGAACGCTTCAGAGGTTTCCTGCGGAAACACAATTTCAAAGTCAGCGAGGCAGATCCATGTCTCTTCATCAGGGAAAGGAATGGCAAAAAGATTCTAATCGTTGTTTACGTAGATGACGGAGTCGCCGCAGCAACAAATACGCAAGATTTGGAAGAATTTTTGGACGAGTAAAAATCACAGTTCAAAATTGTCTCAAGCAAGGCTGAGTGCTTCTTGGGACTCGAAATCAAGAAACAAGAAAACGGACTAAAAATTAGTCAACAAGGATATGCCACAAGGATTTTGGAGCGATTCAGATTCTCGGATTGCAAAGCTGTTTCAACCCCACTTCTCAAGAATTTGGAAATTACGACAGCAGGGAAAGAATCAGAGACGACTGCGTTCCCTTATCGCCAAGCTATCGGAGCTCTCATGTACCTCATGCTTGGAACTAGGCCAGATTTGGCTTTCAGCATCGGATTTCTTTCAAGAACGCTTGAAAATCGTGCAAAAAAACAACAGTGCACAAGTGAAGAGGGTTTTCCATTACATTTCCGGAACAATCAACGTTGGGATAGTCTATCGGATACAGAAGAAGGGAATCCTCGAATGCTACAGCGATGCTGACTTTGGTGGCTGCACGAAGACTGGGAGGTCTACATCAGGGATCATCACCATGTTTGCCTCAGGAGCCATTTCATGGAGAAGTCAAAGGCAGGCTATGGTGACCATTTCTACTACAGAGGCTGAAATCGTAGCAGCCAATGAAGCTGCAAAAGAAATAATTTGGCTTAAAAGATTGTTTCAGGAAATCGACAGATTGGACCGAGCCCCGATTCTCCAGGTCGATAATGCTGCTGCCATGAGACTGGCCCGAACAAGCACTTCTTCATCAGGGACAGAATTGCTGAGGGAGAATTTGGGATCAAACAAATCCCGACTGCGGAACAACTAGCAGATATGATGACGAAACCGATCATCAATACTTGTCTCCGGATTCATGATTGGACTCTTCTGAAGGAGAAAAGCACCATTTATTTTTGCTTTATATAGAGTCATAAAATTTTCCAGTTCAATTTTATTTGTTATTTGTTATTGTTATTGTTGCTATTTTTGAATTCTCACAAGGGAAAGTGTTGAAGATAAATATTTCAAATTCAAAAAGATATACCATATGTGGTATATTTAACTTTTCCAGCCTGCGGTCATACTGGCCGAATATAACCTAAAAAGCTGTCAAAGAGAGTAAATAAACAAGTGTTTAATTTTCCAGAATTTTTGTTTATTTACCTAGTGGCCTAAATAACTAAAGAAGTAAAAGTTATAATACATGAGCGCCAAGAACGTATGCTCCTTCAGTAGCGCCAAGATCAGCTGCGTCTCCGTTAGCGCCAAGAATGTGTGCGCCTCCGTGCGAGCCGGGATTGCCTGCGACTCCATGAGCGCCAAGATCAGCTGCGCCTTTTGTAGCGTCAAGAATGTGTGCGCCATGTATGACTTGGTTTGCTTGATCACCACTTAGGCTATTAAATCGTGCAGTTAATTCTAATTGACCATCTTTTATGCTTTTCATCATGTCCATCATAATCCACTTTGACAACCAGCTATTACACATTTAATAAAGATTTTGCCACACCATGTGGCAATAGACAACAAAAACACCAAGTTGGCGAAAGACAATAAGCAATTATTATACAGATGACAAAATACGAAAAAAATTATTAAATTGTGTTGTCGTACCGCCAATCTCACATATACTGCATTTCCGATGATGAGCGACGCGATCTCGTGATTCGTTGCTTAAGAAATATCGATAGTGGGCTAATAAGTTGGACTTGAGCCATGGCAACAAATTTGAATCATAACGAACCACCAACAGTATGTAAGAACATTAAAAATGTTCCTATTTTCTTTACGTTGAATTAATACTTGATAACAATTAACCTTATATTTTTAACTTCGGCAAGTTCATTTACCCTTGCAGCTATTGCAAAAACGAAATATTCTTGAAAACATTAAATAAGTGATTTACTTTCGTATAGATTTAAAAACATTGAATCTATAATGATTTGCAGCTTAATTATTTGGTAGTTCCTATGGCAGCTATATCATATCGTTTTCCGATTTAAATAAGATTAAAGGCGCAGTTCTGAACTGTCAAAATTTTAATAAGTCAAAAAAAATTACAAAATAGAAAAGTTACATTAAAAAAAAAAAATTATATATATTTATTGTTTCTATGGGAGCTATGTCTTGGTCCTCAAGAACTAGTGGGATGGTTCGAAGGGAGGCTTAGCTGAGGCCACCAGGCGGGTCGCAGCGAACGGCCTTCTGGGAAGTTTAGTTGTGAATAAGCGCAAGCAAATAAGCAACCACGGACAAACAGCGGGTATACCGATGGAGGTATATCTACAAGACGCTTGCTTGGCCGTCTTAACACCGTAACCTTACACACCCCCTCCCTTACAATTATCTACCTCCATCCTATCCCCCCACATCTCACCTCGGTGCCGGACTAATGTGTCATTCGACCCGTGCCGATAGTCAGCCTGGCTGGGGGCCCGAGTTAACAAATAGTCCAGTCGCAAACGGAGGGTTCAGGCAACTGACGACCGTCTGTCCTAACTACGCTTTACCCGGGTACGACGGATCTCTGCCCGGGCGGATTATATACTTCTCCGCAACTCGTGGGACCCCATGATGAAGAAGACGAAAAATTTAAAAATCCCGCAGGATATCCCTGCAACCGGTGTCGCCAGACACTTTGAGGACCGATCCCTCGACGGCGACAGACCCCAGGCGGCAGCGCACCCGCCTAGGACTCCACCAGCATCTCAGGCGAGAAGACCTGCGCCGCAGGCATTCCCAGCCAGAGAGCGTGGTGTGCCAGCAGGAGCTACCCTGCCAGCACGCCCACCTCTTGCGTCTGATAGGCCAAAATCTATCAGACAGATGAAGAAGCAGGAAGCTCTTCGCCCTAGGACAGCCCGGAGGACTAGACGACCCCAACTGGCGTGGTCTGCCAGGGTCGAAGGTAAAGTGGTACCTTAGGTATCTCATGCAGGGCATGACACCGGAGGAGGCCTTGAAGAAGGCAAAGGAACCGAGGGAGCAGCCGGCACTGGGGGCAACACCGGCTGGCAAACGGCTAAACACCAGCCGCACACCACCAACAGATACCCCCGAGAGGTCTAGGCACGGCACAGGGGCTAGTCCTCACGGGTCCGTTGGCTAGAGGGGCCTAGCACATCAGCAGCAGCAGCGGCAGAATAGTCAAAGTTGCAGGCGAGGAAGATACCTTCCCAGCCCCGCCAAAACCAGCAGTCGGCAACCGCCGGAGGACAACCCTCGAACGCTACAGAGTATGGTTATATTTTAATAGTTCGATTGATTAAGACTACGTTTTCTAACTATAATTATATTGAGCGTGATACTGCTTGATAAGTGGCGTCGGCGCTGCTGAAGGTCCGAATGTGGTACTGCTTGTTGATATCGACGCTGCGGAAGGGCCGAGTGTATCGCAGCTCGTTGAGTATTGCACTGCTTTGTGTTTGGGATCGGCGCTACGGAAGGGCCGTATGTAGCACTGCTTAATGCTGGCACTGCGGAATGATTCGAGAAACTGCTTGGAGCTGCCAATATGTGATGGCTGAAAGCACTGCTTGTTGTCGACGATGCGATATAGCGGGGTGCACTGCTTGGTGTCGACGCTTCGGAAGGGCCGATTGTGCACTGCTTGATGTCGTCGTGTCTCGTCGTTCGAGTACGTCGGGTTCGTAGTGTTCTGGGTCGTTTTAGAGGATCGTCCTACTTGGATTTTCTAGTAGGATGTGGGAATGAGGGCATCGTTAGTTTCGACCTGCCGTTTTATTCCGTATCGTTTCCGGGTCGGAAGCCGGAAACGTGCCTTCTGGAAGGAACTCACTGAGATGGGCCGGAATAACGCAAGCCGTGCCGGGCTCAGCGATCACGACCGGGCCTGTGTGTGTATTCCAAGACCACACCGGGCATCGGTGATCCTCACTAGGTCGTAGAGCCGACTTCAAATCGAACTCTTACGGATCCACCACCAATACCAAGACTAACTACGAGAACACTTACCTGGGTATTCCCCCTAGTTGTTGTTTCCTCGAGAATCGTCGGAACGCAAGTGACTGGTCTGGGGCTGTGTCTCCGCTTTTAAAGGCGCTGCTTAGTGTGACCAGGTCGGACGTGATTATAATCCCGCTTTGGGTAATCGGGTTTTTTGGGCTATGATTATCGGCAATCGATAACTTCGTCGAATAAGCGTGACCGGGTGCTGTTGGCTTTGAGCGCGCGTTTGAATAATAAAAGGCCAGTATTTGGAATGTTCTTTTTAAGTTTTAATGTGAAAGTTGAATTTTATATATTTGTGACGGTGGGTCGTCACAACCCCTAGAAACCCGCACTGGAGCAGACATCCCGGCAGCTTACAACGACACGTTGTTCTGCTCGAGGAGCTCAGACCGGGCCAATGAGGAAATACTAGCCTTCATTGGTTTCCAAAACCGTGTCGAGACGGACGCCTGGAAAGTCATATCCAGGAAGATCGACGGAGCTGGTGCACTCCTGGTCGTAGGGATGGACCAGACCGGAAGGGATGAGATAGTGGAGCGTGACCACAAGCTCAACTTCCGGTTTGGCCACGTCACCGTGAGCCGTCTGAAAAATTCTAAGAAAGCTCCGGAAGAGACGCCCAGTGACGACATCTGCGAGGCTGTCGTGGATACCCTCGAACCACTGAATGTGAAGCCGACGTCGCAGAGTGGGGAGCAGGACGGACAATCCATCACTAGCATGGACATTGGGGACGACCAAGGGGATGGACACCCTATGTCATCCCAGGAGCTGGCCCAGGAGCTCCTCCTGGATGACAGTTGCGAGGAAGCTGAGGTTACCGTGATAGACGGTGATGGAGAGACTTGCTCTCTCTCTCTTCACCAGACATCACGGAGCACCAAACCTCAGAGTGATGACTGCAACAAGCAGCACTCGGCTAGCCCAAGTAAACATACCCGGGCTCGTGGACCACTGCCGGACGAACAAGATCCCCTCATCATAGGATGTGATGCCAACACTCATCATGTGATCTGGGGCAGCACGGATGTCAACAACAGAGTTGAGCAATTACTAGAATTTATTTTAAGCAATAACCTAGAGATCTGTAATGTAGGCGCCAGGCCGACATTTGTTACTAGGGTACGAGAAGAGGTGCTAAACATAACTCTGGCCACCAATTCATTTAAACCCCACATTAGGAACTGGCATGTGTCACCAGATGAATCCATGTCCGACCACAGGACAATTTTGTTTGAGGTAGCCTTCAATACAAAAAGATGTAACCCTAAAAGAAACCCCAGAAAAACAAACTGGGACAAATTCAGGTCAACTCTTGAGCTCAATCTTTCCAAAGAACCGTCAGGATACCCTAGACATCCCTTGGAATTAGATAGAGCGGTAGACAACCTAGGTCACGAAATAGTGAATGCCTTTGAAGACAGTTGTCCTCTAGACAGACAGAAGCGGGAAACAGACGCACCATGGTGGAATGCTAGTCTTGAACGACTACGAGTAACCACTCGGAAGTTTTGCAACAAACCAAAAACTGATAGGAACTGGGAACTATACAGGTAAAGCCTGACGCTCTACAACAAAGAGATCAGGAAAGCCAAACGGAAAAACTAAAGGAACTTCTGTGAGGCAATAAGTAACGTCAACGAGGGCGCGAGACTGCACAAAGCAATGGCTAAAAGTGCAACGGATAGTAATTTAGCCCTGAGGAAACGGAATAACACCTTCACCGCCACGGATCGGGAGAAATTAGAATTTCTATTTGACACGCATTTCCCGGGAAGTACTCCCACTACGAGAAACATAATGCGTGATCAACATAGAACCCCTAGGACAGTAGCTAGTGACTGGGCAGCAGCCAAGTCTATAGTTGCGCCCGAGAAACTCAAATGGGCTATTGGAACCTTGCAACCATTTAAATCACCGGGATTAGACATGATCTCTCCATCTTTCTTACAGTAGGGGCAGGAACTACTCATAACCCGCCTAAGAAGACTAATGGTGAGCAGCCTAGCCCTTGGATGCATCCCAAGTGCATGGTGCAGCGCTAGGGTGGTCTTCATCCCCAAGATCGGGAAGAAAGATATCACCAGTCCAAAGTCCTTCAGACCTATCAGCTTAACTTCGTTTTGTCTTAAAACGCTGGAAAAACTGGTAGACTACAACATCAGAAGAACAGCTCTCAGAGACTGTCCGCTGCAAAACACACAGCATGCATATAGAGCAGGCCGTTTAACAGACACTGCACTTTATCAACTATGTCGCACCCTAGAAGGGGCAATTGACAGCAAAGAAATAGTTATCTGTGCCTATCTAGAAATAGAGGGAGCCTTCGACAACACATCACATGATGCGGTTCGAGTCTAGAAAGAACATAGATGTTACTACGAGCAAATGGATTGGCAACCTACTTGAATCCAGGCAAGCAACATGTACACTGGGCTCGGACAGCATGACAATTACAACCAGCAGAGGCTGCTCGTAAGGAGGAGTACTCTCCCCTTTGCTATGGAGTCTGCTAGTAGATGAGCTTCTCAGCAAACTTGCTGAAAAAGGAATCCAATGTCAGGGATATGCCGATGACATCGTAATAATCGCCAGGGGCAAATTTGAAGCGATATTCTGCGACATCGTCCAACTCGGACTAAAGACAACGCTAGACTGGTGCAGGGAGGTTGGACTCAACTTAAATCCTGGTAAGACAGTCATCGTTCTCTTCACAAGGAAGTAAAAACTACAGAGAATGAGACAAATCTCACTGCTAGGAACTCCTATAGAAACTAGCCGAGAGGTTAAATATCTAGGAATCACCCTGGATAGTAAGCTGAACTTCGCTTCGCATGCCCAAAAGACATTGGAAAAGTGTTACAGAGCACTCTATACCTGTCGGAAAATTGCTGGGAAATCCTGGGGAACTTAATGATTGTGAGACCAATCCTCACTTGCATGGGGTAAACGAGCTAAGCTCACCAGCATGCAAAACCAGCTAGGAAAGTTGCAAAAAATTGCCTGCGTATGCATGACAGGGGCAATGAGGACCTGTCCTACAACTGCCTTAGAAATTCTGATGGAGCTAACACCACTCCACTGTGTAATTGAAATTCAACGCAAAGCTACACTCCTGAGAATAAACACTAAGGGCACAGGTAGTGGTTGCATTCTAAATAACAGGGATGCGACTAATCTGTTAGGTGAGGTGTCCCTAATACTCCACCCTAGGGATGAAATGACAGTCGAATTAATCTTCGAGCAGAACTTCACAGCACAGCTAGGCAATAAGAAAGAGTGGACCACACTGTCTGAAGTGCACCCTATGGCTAAACACACCATAGCATGGTACACAGATGGATCCCTGACACAACAAGGCACGGGCCTTGGAGTGGTAGGGCCTCGCATAAAATACCATGAATCCCTTGGCCAATATACCAGCATATTTCAGGCTGAGGTATGTGCCATTGACCGTTGTGCAGAGCTCAACATACAGCGTGGATACAAGGAAAAGGACATATCGATCCTTTCGGACAGCCGAGCAGCAATTACTGCTTTACATAGTAACAAAGTCACCTCGAAGCTAGTCCTAGAGGTGAAGAGTAAGCTAAATATATTGGGCAGCCGAAAAAGGCTGGTCCCTTAGATGGATTCCGGGACATATCCGGAATGAACTTGCCGATAAAATGGCAAAACTAGGAGCCGAACAGCCCCTGATAGGACCAGAGCCCTAATGTGGCATAGGGAGGCACACTATAAAGGAATACTTTAGGAAAGAGGAAGGCGGCATGAGGCAAGAACACTGGAGGAATACCCCAGGCCTAAGGCAAGCCAAAACTCAAATAAATAACTACAACAAGAAGAGGTTCAAGGAACTTATTCAACTAGGGAAAAATTCACTTAGGAGCGTTACCGGATTACTAACCGGGCACTGTAGACCGAAAAGTCACCTAGGTAAGATGGGAATAACCAGAACTTGCAGATTCTGCGACATAGAGGACGAAACCTCTAGACACATCATCGCAGACTGTCCGGCATTAGCAAGTATAAGATGTAAAATCTTAGAAATCAGAACTCTTACACCTGAGCTCTTAGGAAGAATCAACCCATTAAAACTCCTCGACTTTATTCGAGGAAGTGGGTTGATATCTGAGCTGTAGGCTCTGAATGGGGGTACAATAGGTCTTATAGGTCGCGGTACACTAAACACCCCGATACTAATAATAATAATAATAATGGGAGCTATATGATATAGTGTTCCGATTTTGATAAAGTTTAAACCGTAATTCCGAAAAATTTATCCGTTACTAAATGTCGAAGAACTAAAAAAAAACTAAAAAACAGCAAAGTTACAATTTTTTAAAATTTATTTTTCCGATAGTTCCTATGGGAGCTATATGCTATAGTTGTCCGATCCGCCTCGTTCCGACTTATACTACCTGCCGGCTTGCCGAAGTTTGCTTCCTTTCTTGTTTGGTTTTATATTAATTTTTACAACTATCTTAGAATGACTTTACAAATGTACCCTATATCCATTGTACGTGCACATACAACTGATTTCAATTCTTCTTTAATTACATAAACATATACATTGCACATACAAATTAACACATTTCTTCTCAGCACACCATGTGCTCTTAATGTGGTCTGAGTTCTGTTGAGCCAGCTTCGTCACAAAGTGAAGTATATCTGGTCTTGTAGTTATAGCCAAATACATGGACGGCCCTATCAGGGACTGATATTCAACCTGATATGCTCGCAAGCACTCCTTCTCGTTGGATTGGAGTTGATAGCCAGCTTCAAGGGGTAGATTGGATGACTTACAGTTTTGCATTCCTTAGTCATCCTAAAAGTCCTCTATGTACCGCTTACGGCCCACCGAACGATGCCAGCTTCGCCATCGCGATCAATTTCCATTCCTAAGAAATGTTAAAGGGTTATATCATCAACAACATCGGACCTTTTTGATATTATTTACTTGATCTCGTCCAAGTCAGCTTTCGTGTCGCTCACTACTATGAGGTCAGGAAACCATGTTTGTAGATCGCTTGGGCATGCTGAGAACTCTAGCTCCAGTATGACGTCGTTCAGTTTGCCATTCCAATCTCGACCACTTTGTTTTTAGCCGTAGAGCGATTCGTGCAGCTTAAACACCTTAAGGACCCTAGCTGCATTTCGTCAAGAAATCCCTCAGGTAGCCTTATATACACCACGTCGTGGAGTTGACTGTTGAGATAAGAACCACGTTCGACCGCTAGCAAAAATCTATCTTATTGATGAATATCTTGCCACTGGCGAAAACGTTTCAAAGTAATTGATGGCATATTTCTGTCCCAGCCCTTTGGTACAGGCCGTGACTTCAAACGCTCCACGTTGCCATTTTTATCTCGCTTCAGCGCGGATCTACGCGTCCAACTTGCATCTAATAGCCTTCTCGCATTCAGGTAGATCAACAAGCGTTCAGGTTTTTCTGTCTTTCAGTCTAGCAATCTCTTGTTTTATGAAATCCATCCAGTCTTCTGTGTATTTGGATGTAAGTGCATCCTTTACGCTTGTTGGAACATTAACATCATATTGCGTTATGACATTGATAGTCTGGTACATTTTTCTTGGTCTCTCACACCGGCCAGATCGCACAATTTTGGGTCACCCTGGACCTCGCTTATCTTCCGGCAGCACCTCTGCTTCTGCCAGCAATTCAACTCTGCTTCCGGCAGTACCTCTGCATCATGGAATTCTTCTTATCCCTTCATTTTGTTAAACGAAACTAACATCAGCATATTCTTGCGTCTAAAAGTACTCCAACAACATAACGTTTTGCAGCAGATGGCTTACACAAACCGTACGCCGCAACCGTATCCAAATACCCAACTAGTTCTCGCCGTGTTCCATTACTTACCAAAAATGACGAAAATTCTCCACCTTAATATTTCCGTCCGTTGTCGCTGCGAAGAGATATCTTTTAACTTGTTGAAAACTTCCTCTCGGGTCTTCAGGAAACAAACATGCATATATTGTGAATTATCATCTATAAATGTAACGAAATACCGAGATCCTCCGTTTGACTTTTTCTTGTTCGCGCTATTTTCCTCAACCTTGGGAAAAGGCTTCACTATTATTTTACGTTTAGCACACGTCTGACACACAAGATCTCGCGTGTTGCACTGATTCACCTTTAATCCACAAACGACGTTGTCTTTAATAATTTTGTTTAAGCTTCTAAAATTTAAGTGCCGCATAACATAGGATCTTCTTGCTTTCAAATAAGAACAAGTCATATTTACTATTGGCACTCAAAATAAAATAATTTTTTTTTTATAGTCTGCGCACTGTTTCCGGCAAACTCTGGGCGAAATCCATTTTCAACAGCTTTCGGATCGGACAAAAAATTACACTGCATGTCTTTAACATAGATTACGCCTACGAGATCGATCGTACTTTTCTTCCAGCATATGCGCACATTTCCAGAACTTCCCGCCATGATACTATTCCTTCCGAACAACGTAATTTTTCCTGTGTGTTCCTTTATGTTTACAAAACTTGCGCGTTCGCAACGCAAATGCGTCGTCGCCCCACTGTTCAAGCACCAAATGTTCTCTCGGTGTGTTCCGAATTTACTTGCTCCTTAAAAAAAAAAAAACAGAACAATTGCTCGCATTCTCCTCTTTCTTTTCATGTTATCCTTTGTCGGACAATTTACAGCCTTGACGACCGCACTTCAAGCACGTTCTCTTGCTTTTCCCTTTGGTTTTCCATTCCGTTTTCACGCTAATTTATTCACTTCGCAATGTGAACATTCTAGTTTCATTCTCGCCTTATAGCAATTTGATTTTTAGGACATGCAACGACGTCATTCTGTCGCGCGTCTCGACAGCAACAACAATGTTCTCAAAGGCGTTACTTAGGCCAGACAATAAAGGAATAACACTACCTTCTTCGGGTAACACTAGATCTCGCTCAACTTTTTGAGAGTATCGTCAAAACTGTTAAGATGTGATCCGATATTGTCTTCTTTCTCCATTTTCATCCGAAGCTGTTGCCTAAGTAGAAACACATGTCTCGCTGGCCTGTTGGCCTATGTTCTTCTGCTGCACTCACATAATGTTTCACATGGTTCATTTAAGACGGATTTATTTGCAACATTATGCTCGCCAGAGCTTTTTTATCTTTGGTGTCAAATGCAGCCTTCACCTCTTCACTGTCAATTTCTCATTTTATTACAGGACGGCAAACCACTTCCCACAAATCTTCGTATATGAAATCGCTTTTTATTTGCACAGCCTTCGCGTAGTAACTCTCATCGTCTACTCGTTCTATAGAATATATACTCGGATACACTTTTTAATGTTTTTAGCCGCGAAGCCACCGACTTGGCCTTAAGTCCAGAACTTTCCACGCAGTAAACTATTTATATTTCTCCCACGCATTGCATGCACACTGGGCCCATAACCTGTTAGAAATATTACTTCTTTATTATCAGTAATAGGAATAAAAAATTAGGACGCGTCCACTCGCGCCGGCAATACAAATCAGAATCATCATATTAATCTTTATATTCAACAAGTTCCCTAACGGATTTGCGCGGCACAGTCCTGCAGTATTTACTTTGCTGTCTATAAAAAATGAAACTAAACTTTCCTCATCGAGCTTAATCTAGCTGCTACTCTCCATCAAACTATAGAGAAACTCATTGCATTTCTCTTTTGGCTGCTTCTACCTCCGTCTCAAAATTTTATGTATTTTAGTCGAACATAACTTTTTCCCAAAAACCTGGTTCGATGCTTCTTTTAGCTCGATCCAACCCCAAACTCCTATAATACTTCAGATGTAAAGCTTGGCTGCTCCAATCAGAAGCTGTTTGGCATAAGTAAATTTCTGCAAGCTATCCCAGCTCACCGTAACAGCATCGTCCTCGAATGCAGACTGCCAGGGATTGACGTCCTCTTGGTCAGAGACCGAAAACGAAGACACCCTGTCTTAAATAACCCGTAAAATTAATCTTGAGCTTACATGTTTGATGAAACACTGACGCTAACATAATGTTCAATGCATCGCATTGCATCCCTCATCCGTTGCAGACTTTTGCGTATCTTTTCTACTTTGTAATTTTTTTAAAATTCTTTTGTCTTATTAATAATTTGACAGTTCAGAACTTCGCTTTTAATTTTATTTAAATCGGAAAAAGATATCATATAGCTGCCATAGGAACTATCAAATAATTAAGCTGCAAACCATTATAGCTTCAATGTTTTTAAACATACATATACGCATGTAAATCACTATTTTAATGCTTGCAAGGAATATTTCGTTTTTGCAATAGCTGCAAGGGTATATAAGCTTCGGCTTGCCGAGGTTTGCTTCCATTCTTGTTTTTTTTAATTTACATTTTCTATTTTGTATGTTTTTTTCAATAAGTTTTGACTTATTAATGATTTGACAGTTCAGAATAAATTATTTAATTCTATTAAAATCGGAAAGCGATATCGTATAGCTGTAATAGGAACGATCGATTAATTGAGCTGAAAATCCTCATAGTTGCAATGTTTTTAAACATATACACATATAAATGAAACTTTAAATGTTTTCAAGAATATTTAATATTTGCAATAGCTGCAAGGGTATAAAAAAATTTTATAATTCCACTTATTAAGATGAAATGAACTAATGCCTTCAAAGTCATTTATTTTAAGTGTGTTTTTTGGGAACATTTTAGCAAGTAAATCATTATCTTAATGTTTTCAAGAATATTTGGTTTTTGCTGTAGCTGCAAGGGTATATAAACTTCGGCTTGCAGAAGTTTGTTTTTTTTTTCTGCGGGCTAGCCTCCAGAAATTTGTAGGGTAGTACAAATTAAATATTGTTCATTTATTTCGGGTTTTTCACAAGGTTTCAACTTAAACAATCAAAAAACAATTTTCCGGTCTTACGCCTTTCACACAATGGATATATTGACCTTATTTGTTAATCATTCGGCATCAACAGAACTTGGCGCGGAATTTGCGTGAGAGAGAGTAATGGATATATAGATCCCATTGATGGAGAAGAATAAAGAGTGGTGTCCCATGAGGATTAAGAAATTACTCGCTTCATTATGAAATCTATTCTCATAATATATTCCCATCTCTGAGACATGTTTAACTTTAGTTATTGTGTTTTGGTGTCTACATAAAAAAATAATAATTGAAATTCTCTTCGACAATCACATTTACATTTGATATTTACAAGAAATTTAAATTTGCACCACTGAAAATGGTTTTCGATTTCTCTCTCCTTGAAAATTTACTCAATGCGAGAACAAAGCAAGATTGCGACTAAAGTTCCTTAGCTAGAGGGAGATGTACTTTTCGAAATTTAAACAAGAAAGAACGCTTAAGTCTAGCTAAGGTACCCGTTACTCAGCCAACAAACTTCAAACTAATAATTCCCCAACAAAGCAATCGAAGTTCAGGTGGCGCCATATGTCAAACTGCATGGCCAACACTTCAAGCTAAGAGCGTGTAGCCGCCCCTCAACCTCCGGTAACAGTTCTTTCCTTTTGTCTCTCTGCCTCAGCAATCATCGGCAGCGCAGAGGTAGAGCGGCAGCAGAGGAATGAATAACTCTATTCGGTCATCAATTCCTTTTATTGTTATTAGAAATGGATCATTCTTCAACTTTCCCATACATCTTATAAGGATAGCTTTCTTACTATAGATGCTGTAACTCGAGAAAGTTTGAATAAATTGTTAAACTAAAGTTCCAAAAACTATAAAACAATAGTTTTAATGCGTTTTTTCTTCATTTGGGGCCTACTCTTTTGTTGTAAGAAAATGTGTAACATTCGTCCTAGAAAGACACATTATGTCTCAAATTAAAGATATTGCAAAACAAAAAAACAATATTTAGGTAATTTTTTTGGCTTTTTTATAAAAATGACAAGAAATAAAACAATTAAGTCCATCTCCTGTGAGGAGTCTTGAAACTCCCTACAAATCCTGATGCAGGAGAGCTGCATAGTAACAGCGAAGGAACCGAAAATCCCGGAGGAGTCAAGGGCAACAAGGTCAAACTGTGAACAACGGACCTTGGACCCAGGCAAAGTGGAGACACCGTGAACTAACGGTACCGCGCTGGGCATTGGACCCCCACACAGCAAGGGTAACAAGGCCGAACGGTGAATTGGCGGACCTCGGACCTACACAAAGAGGACGCACCGTGAACTAACGGTGCCGCAGTGGACCTTGGACCCGATCACGAGAATAGTGCGAGAATCAAAGCGAGTGCGTGTACGCGAGACCAGTAGCAAGTAAATCAAGTGCCGAGTGCCGTACAAGACCCCAAAGTCGAGATGCCGAACGACGACAGTCTACAAGGCTGAGACTACAACGCTGAGATCTAAGGGGTGCTAGGTCGTGGTTAATTCGAGCTCAGGAAGTCCTTGCGTGGAGTCTGCGATAATGGTGGCTGGGCGAGAAGAAAGAACCCAGTTATACCTGCTAGGCGAAACACCTTGCCGACACAATCTAGACCGATCTTAGGGAGCCTGCGATACAGGTGGCTGGACGAAGAGGCTGAACCTAGTTCTACCTGCTAGGCGAAACACCTTGCCGGACTGTCGGAGGTTCGCATTACATCCAGAGTCTCGGTGAAGCCGTCACGAGTCAGACTCCAGAAAGCAGTCGGCGACGAGGAGCTACGCCGCAAAAGACAGCGAAGAGGTGCGACGCTGCAGAGGACAACAACGAGGAGCAGCGGTAGCAGTAGCGGAAGAGCTGTGAGGCTATATTTAAGGAGACGAATAAAACCTTTACGACCCCAACACAACCCTTGCGTTACCTTTTGGTCAAAGGCAATATCCCAATATAAATTTGGTGGAACGATCCCACAACAAATCAGGTCGTTACACTCCCTGTAACAAAAGGCAAGCTGAAGTTTGTATACCCTTGTAATTCTTGCAAAAATTCTTTAAAAATATAAATTTCGAATTATAGGCATATACAAGAGCCGACAAAGACAGGCAAAAAATTTTAGTTTCCTAATTTTTTTTAATTGTGTTTTTTGTTTGTAGAATATTTTTAGATGCGGAGGATTTAATTTTCCGATCGCAAAACCGATATGGCACCTTTATCAGCTTCAGTCACTTTCGACATGTTTAACTTTTTTTCACCAAATGCTTATGATTTACCAAATTAGACAATATATTATTACATTAATTGCTAGCCGGCTCGAGGTCAGGATGTTGAAAAAAACACAAAATTATTTCAATTTTGGTAATTTGTCAATATATTTCGGTTGCTCTTCGGCAACCGTCTTCAGGACAAATTTAATTTACACGTCTGCGTCAAGTGACGTGGAGTTGTTAACTAATTACTTATTATTATTATTATTACTTAAAAGATAAAACAAAAAAAAAAACCAAACCGATTTAACGTATTTTTCATGTTTTACGCCCGTTCAAAGTTTTGCATATACAGCCCATACCGTAGGTGTCCGTTTATTATTCCTATGACATCTATATGACAATAATATATTCGTTACTCGTAGAGTAAAAGGGTAGAAGAAATCGTTTCTGACGATATAATTATATAATATTCTTGTTCAGGATCAACAGCTGTGTCGATCTAGCCACATGCGTCTGTCCGTATGTATGAGCGTCGTTATGAACTATAAAAGCTAGAGATTTGGGACTTGGCATACAGATTCTATTAGTTCCTAAGCAGCGCAAGTCTAACGCCCACAAATTGTGAAAGTATGCACTGTCACTCTAAGACATGTTAAAACCTGTTGGTTGGTTTTGTGGGTGCGTTCGTATCTATCGGTAAACACAAACATTTTTAAAATCAAGCTATTATTTTATAAGTTATGGGTTAAGGAGTTATATGCCGCCTCTCTGCCGCTGCTTAGCCACTGATCGACTGCTGTTCTGCCGCTGCTAGCAGATGAGAGAGAGAAAGATAAGGAGAAAGAGAATTACAGAACTGTTAGCGGGTGGTTGTGTGTGCTGCACCCTCTTAGCTTCCAGTGTTGGCCTAAACTTTGATTGGAGAAATACTAAGTTTTAATAGTAGTCGGGAAACGTGAATATATGTAGCTTTCTCTCTTGTTTGTTTATTCATTTAATCGCAATAACAAGTTTTCTGGCAACACTTTATAAAACCTAGGAGCCCGATAAGTATGCTTATGGAAGGCGTAATTAGTCCTACAATTTTTAATTAAGGAAGGTTAATAAGAACGTGAAATTCTGCATGGCACGAAAAAAATCTTCTTTAAAAACACACTCAGGGCAATCTATGCTGCCAGGTTGACCAAAAAACGCAAAATGAATATAAAAAGCGCCATTCTGAATTATTAAATTCATAAGTAGAGAAGTTAACATATTTTTTCAATTATCTTTATACCCTTGCAGAGGGTATTATAATTTCAGTCAGAAGTTTGCAACGCAGTGAAGGAGACATCTCCGACCCTATAAAGTATATATATTCTTGATCAGCATCACTAGGCGAGTCGATCTAGCCATGTCCGTCTGTCCGTCTGTCCGTCCGTTTATATGCAAACTAGTCTCTCAGTTTTAAAGCTATCTGCATGAAACTTTCCCAAAAGTTGTCTTTCTATTGCAGGTAGTATATAAGTCGGAACGAGCCGGATCGGACGACTATAGCATATAGCTCCCATAGGAACAATCGGAAAAATAAATGAAAAAAATTATAACTTTGCTGTTTTTTAATTTTTTGTTTAGTTCTTCGACATTTAGTAGTGGTTAAATATTTCCGATTTACGGTTTAAATTTCATCAAAATCGGACGACTATAGCATATAGCTCCCATAGGAACAATCGGAAAAATAAATGAAAAAAATTATAACTTTGCTGTTTTTTAATTTTTTGTTTAGTTCTTCGACATTTAGTAATGGTTACATATTTCCGATTTACGGTTTAAATTTCATCAAAATCGGACGACTATATCATATAGCTCCCATAGGAACAATCGGAAAAATAAATGAAAAAAAATTATAACTTTTCTGTTTTTTAATTTTTTGTTTAGTTCTTCGACATATAGCAATGGTTAAATATTTCAGAATTATGGTTTAAATTTTATCAAAATCGGACGTCTATATCATATAGCTCCCTTAGAAATAATAAAAATGTATAAAATAACTATCCAATAATTGGGCTGCAAATCATCATAGCTTCAATGTTTTTAAACATATACGAAAGTAAATCATAATTTTAATGTTTTCAAAAATGTTTAATTCTTGCAATAGCTGCAAGGGTATATGAACTTCGGCTTGCCGAAGTTTGCTTTCTTTCTTGTTTTTAATTAGCTTTGTGATATAGCCATGAGATTCGGCTCGTTTCGACTTATATACAACCTGCAAAAGGAAAACAACTTTTGGGAAAGTCCAATGCGGATAGCTTTAAAAGTGAACAAATTTGCATAGAACCTGATGGCTGTACGGACAGACGGACATGGCAAGAAAAAAAAGCAAACTTCTGCAAGCCGAAGTTTATATACCCTTGCAGCTATTGCAAAAACGAAATATTCTTGAAAACATTAAGATAATGATTTACTTGCTAAAATGATCCCAAAAAACACACTTAAAATAAATGACTTTGAAGGCATTAGTTCATTTCATCTTCAGTTAAATAAAACATTTTTTTAGCTCATAAGTTGAATTATAAAATTTGTTTATACCCTTGCAGCTATTGCAAATATTAAATATTCTTGAAAACATTTAAATTTTCATTTATATGTGTATATGTTTAAAAACATTGAAACTAAGAGGATTTTCAGCTCAATTAATCGATCGTTCCTATTACAGCTATACGATATCGCTTTCCGATTTTAATAGAACTAAATAATTTATTCTGAACTGTCAAATTATTAATAAGTTAAAACTTATTGAAAAAAACATACAAAATAGAAAATGTAAATTAAAAAAAACAAGAATGGAAGCAAACCTCGGCAAGCCGAAGCTTATATACCCTTGCAGCTATTGCAAAAACGAAATATTCCTTGCAAGCATTAAAATAGTGATTTACATGCGTATATGTTTAAAAACATTGAAGCTATAATGGTTTGCAGCTTAATTATTTGATAGTTCCTATGGCAGCTATATGATATTGTTTTCCGATTTCAATAAAATTAAAAGCATAATTCTGAACTGTCAAATTATTAATAAGTCAAAAATAATTTAAAAAAATAACAAAATAGGAAAATTACATCTAAAAACGAATTTTTTTATATTTCTGTTGATTTTTAATGGGAGCCTTATGAATGCTGAAGCTTACGGATTGAACATAAAGCAAATGTATGTACAGGCTCGTGCCAAGATAACGAATACAGCAAAATTGCTTTTGGATTCTACTCACTTTACACACATACACCCAGATGCGGCTTTTGCTGGAGACGGAGTTTAGTCGCCAATACGTGTGCAGCGCGGATCTTCGAAAAAAAACGTAAGCAGGAATCTTTTCTCGAGTATCTTTTGCAGATGAGGAAGATTGCAGCACTTGGCAGCATAGATGCACGTTCTGAAATACGCTACATTGTGAACGGCCTATGTCTGAGGAGCGACTTCAAATACTCTCTCTAAAATTACAAATCTTTCAGAGAGCTGCAGAAGCAGTATGAGGTTTTTGAGTGTGTAGCCAAAAAGGGAAATAAGCCGTTCCCGTCGAACGACAGTAGTTGGTCCCCAAATCAGGAAAAGCAGCACGAATTTAACGACAAAAAGAGTCATTGCCTTAACTGTGGATCTGCCGATCATTTTTGCAACAAAGAGGGTCATATGTCTAGAAATTGCCCTGGATTAGCTGCTGGTGTCAAAGTTGTGCGCAGTGCGAATCGCATGAAGAAGGTCACCCTTAACGGCGTCGAAGTGGAATGCCTGGTATATACCGGAGCCGATGTATCCGTATTGAGAACGTTCATCTTCATCAAAATTCCTAATGTTACCTTGGAGAAAAGTGAATCGAAGCTGCGTGGTCTGGGAATGAAGATCACATGCCCAGTTGAACGTTTTTTTGCTGTTGTCGCGGTAGATGAAGTGACGACTTCACAAAGCATCGTTGTCATAGACGATGAAGTTATTGAATATGATGCGCTGCTCGAATATGATTTCGTTTCTAACTTCAACCTGTCATTCTCTGCGGAAGGATACAAGTTTTCTTCCCTGCAAGGGGAAGAAGTTTGCAAGCAAACTTCGGCAAGCCGAAGTTCATATTCCCTTGCAGCTATTTCAAAAACTAAATACTCTTGAAAACGTTAAAATTATGATTTACTTGCGTGTATGTTTAAAAACATTGAATAATGATTTGCAGCATAATTATTCGATAGTTCCTATGGCGGCTATACGATTGTTCCTATGGGAGCTATATGCTATAGTCGTCCGATTTTGATGAAATTTAAACCGTAATTCTGAAATATTAAACCATTACTATCGAAGAATTAAAAAAAAAATTAAAAAATAGCAAAGTTATAATATTTATCCGATTGTTCCTATGGGAGCTATATGATATAGTCGTCTGATTTTTAACTATTACTGCACGTCGAAGAACCAAAAAAAAATTAGGAAACGGAAAAGTTATATATTTAACTTTAAATCTGAGAGACCAGTTTGCGTAGAAACGGACGGACAGACGGACGGACAGACGGACGGACAGACGGACGGGCAGACGGACATGGCTAGATCGACTCTCGTATAGGGTCGGACATGTCTCCTTCTTTGCGTAGCAAACTTCTGACTAAAATTATAATACCCTCTGCAAGGGTATAAAAAATTACAAAGTAGAAAAGTTACATTTAAGTAAAACAAATTTTTATATATTTTTATTTTTTCCATGGGAGCTATATGATATAGTCGCCCGATTTTGATGAAATTGAAACCGTAATTCTAAAATATTTGACTATTACTATATGTCGAAGAACTAAAAAAAAAATTAAATAACAGCAAAGTTAATTTTTCCGATTGTTCTTATGGAAGCTTTATGATATAGTCGTCCGATTTTGATGAAATTTAAACCGTAATTCTGTAAAATTAAACCATTACTATCTATCGAAGAACTAAAAAAAATCAAAAACAGCAAGGTTCTAATATTTTTTTATTTATTTTTCGATTGTTCCTATGGGAGCTAGGGAGCTTGGACGCCTATAGCATGTCCAATCCGGCTCGTTCCGACTTATATATTACCTGGAATAGAAAAACAACTTTTGGGAAAGTTTCATGCAGATAGCTTTCAAACTAAGAGACTAGTTTGTGTAGAAACGGACGGAAAGACGGACGGACGGACGGATATGGCTAGATCGACTCTCCTAGTGATGCTGATCGAGAACATATTTACTTTATAGGGTCGGAAATGTCTCCTTCACAGCGTTGCAAACTTCTGACTGAAATTATAATACCTTCTGCAAGGGTATAAATATGAAAAAATATTTTAATTTCAATAGATAAGAAAAGTTTATTGCAACTTGCCACCAAAAAAAAAAAGTTATTTGAGTTTTTGGGTGCATTTTTGGAAGCTTTTTTGAACTTACTTTTTATTTAATAATTCTTATTTACGATCCCAGAAAATTATTTTAAAATTATTATTACCCTCAATAATAGGTTAATGTTTTTTAATGACTCAAAAGCCAGTTACCAATTCTTTCTTGCGCAAGTGGTAATAGTTTAAAGAATGGTCCATCCTGAAACATAAGCAATATTAAAGGCAAGGCAAATATAAAAACAATGAATTTGTAATGTGTGTAAACATGTATATTTATATTTATTGTAACAATTACTCTAGTTCGATAAATATAACAACTCTAGTTTTTAAAAAAATAAAAGCATTCCTTAAGCTCAGTTGACATTTGAGTATGTGGAAAGTCAATTGGGAGACAATCATCAAGAGTCGATATAAATTTTCCAGTATTGTCATATGAAGTAGTTCTTTGTCGAAACCTCGTTGCCGAAACACTGAATTTTTTTTTTTTTGCATCGAAAAACATATTTAATTCGTCAAGTTTGCTAAATAAATTTTCAAGATCTCGGTCCACGCTTTTAAGAAATTTACATCGTATAGTAAAGCTTTTAGACCTAAAACAATTAAAAATATTTTGGATGCGAAACTCTAACTGTTTTAAAATGTATTTGACATTAATTTGTGTCACGGCATAAACGTCATATGCAAAAATAAGATGATCCCCAGCAGCACATTTAAAAATCTGAGCTGAATGTTTTTGTAAAAAGTCAACATAAAGTTTGCAGCACTCCAGATTAAGCTTCAGTTTCCAATTTTGCAGAATTAAACTTTGAGTATCAGCATAGTACAAAAATATGTTTTTAATCGCCCTTAGGGTTTCTATTGTGTATTCCAGAGCTTCGTCTATAATTTCTGAAAAAAGTACGTGAAAAAATTCCATTTCCGCAAAATAATTTGTAAGCAGAACTTTAACGAGTGTTGGTTGAGCTGTTGGGACTTGTCGCAGCTTTAACAAAAGAGCATGACTTGTATTTTTCGTTATTTCATATAAACTGTCAGTATCAACAGCGAATTGTTCGAAAGAGAATGATGCTTTATAAAAAAATGTCGACAATTCCTGCATTCTAATTATATAGTCTTCAATATTCGCAGCAGTATTGTCCGAGTCACTTAACACTGACGACATGGTCAAATTTTGTTGAAGTTTTTCCAGGAAATGTCGTAACTTATGTTGAAGATTTTTTTTACTGCCTTCGGACTTTTCGATTGCTTTATAAAATTCCTTCGGTATTTGTTCTCCTTTTAAGGATTGCGGCAAATGGTATGATCCGGCGTGGTGCCGATTAGCACTGACAATTATTTGATTGGCTTGAATAAACCATATTTGCCAGGTAATAAAAGTAAAACAGAACCAATTCATTGCAACTATTACGATAAAGCTCGCGCTGCCTTGAACTACTACAAAATAGAGAATTAAAAGAACTGAGATGAAATGCAGACGCTGCTTTTAAATTTTTGTTAGTATATGAATGATACATAAATAGCTCATAAGATATTTTCACAAACTGACAAAAGTTGCTACATATAGACAACCTCATTTATAATGGGCACAGCTGAGGTGAAATCGTAAGAGGCATAGTAATTTGTACCCTAAGGTTTTAAATCAGTGGGGTATATACACTTTGTCGAGTATATGCTCATTAATGTTATATTAAATAAGTAAATACTGTTTTCTTCTAGTTTCCTTTAAATATTTTGTGTTTTAATTGAGTAAAAATCCCATATAAATTTAGGTTCCATCGGCTAAGGGTTCCGCGACAAAGCTAAGAATACGGAAATTCGATGTTTGACGACATTTTTAATTATGCTTGGAGGTTCATAATTTATTTTTGCTGATAAAAACTTTTAAAACTCCTCCACATTTCAAAAAAATTAACCATTATCCCTTTTTTTAATTTTATTAAAAAAAACAAATTTTGAATTTGCAAGAATAACATTTGTATATAAATAATCAGGTTTTATCAGTGTTTTATCTACTATTAAAACAGAAAAAAGGTCGTTTAGAAAGTTAAAGAGAATTTTTCATATATAATAGTAGTACTTCAATTATAAGAATATATTTTATTTGTTGCGTGTATGTAACGGGTAGAAGGAAACATTGTCGAAAGTGCTTGTATTCTTGGTCGTGTGCAGTAGCCGTGTCGACCTAACGATGTCCGTTTGTCTGTCAGTCCGTATGAACGTCGATTTGGTATTTAATATGCAGCCTACAATTTGACCACCTTACAAAGCGCCAAGATATTGTTAGCCAAACTATTTAAAATAATATTGTTTTTATCATAGTCTTTTACAAGATATTGGATTGCAGCAATTACAATTTGTGACATTTTTTTTTATTTTATATTGCGTTTAACGAGTTTTTCGATTCTCGCTTAAAAAGTTTATACAGGCCACAGTTCGAAGGAATGAGTTGGCCTTTATGGAACGACTTCGACCTACAAACGGTTCTGTTTGAAGACTAAATCCTATAAAAGCTACACATTTTTTGTGTTTAATACTTTTTGAAAAGCTTAAAAGTAAAAAAAATCTCACGGTTTGTAATTCTATTATTGGACCACAAAATATGAAAAATTGCACTTACTTTTTAGTCATTTGAATAATAAACTCGAAATAAACTTCGCAAGCCGAAGTAAATATACCCTTGCAACTACCAAAATAATCAAATATTCTTGAAAACATCTATTTCGAATTATTAAGCTTTAATGATTTCCAGCAATATTATTCGCACAATATGCTTAAAAACATTGAAGCTATGCTGATTTTTGGCTCAATTATTAAGTTCTTCCTATGGCAGCTATATGATATCGTTTCCTTTTTTAGTCAAATTAAAAGAGTAATTTTTAATCATTATCAAGTTACTTATCCAAAAAATGTTTTAAAAATATATATTGGAGAATTTTAATTTATTTATTTTTTTAATCTTAATATTTTGAGTTGTTCGATTTTAATAATATGTAATCCGTAATTCTTAAGAAACAAACCACTACTAAATATTAAATAGCTACAGAAAATATTATAAAACATGTGACGACCCACCGTCACAAATATAAAATTCAACTTTCACATTAAAGCTTAAAAAGAACATTCCAAGTACTGGCCTTTTATTATTCGCGCCAACAGCCCCCGGTCACATTTATTCGACGAAGTTATCGATTGCCGATAATCATCGCCCAATAAACCCGATCACCCAAAGCGGGATTATCATCATCGTCCGATCTGGTCACACTAAGCAGCGCCTATATAAGCGGAGACACAGACCCAGACCAGTCACTTGCGTTCCGACGACTCTCGGGGAAACAACCAACAGGAGGAACCGTGGTGGACCCGTAAGAGTTCGGTTTGAAATTCGGCTCTACGACCTGGTGAGGATCACCGACGCCCGGTGTGGTTTAGGAATACGCACCTAGGCCCGGTCGAGATCGCTGAGCCCGGCACGGTTTTCGTAACTCCAGCCCATCTTAGTGAGTTCCTCCCAGAAGTCACTTTTCCGGCTTCCGACCCGGAAACGATACGGAATAAAACGGCAGCTCGAAACTAACGATGCCCGGCAGCTCGAAAGCACTCAGCCACCACACATCGGCAACACCAAGCAGAACCACACTTGGTCCTTCCGCAGCGCCGATATCACCAAGCAGAACCACACTCGGCCCTTCCGCAGCGTCGATATCAACAAGCAGTACCACATTCGGCCCTTCAGCAGCGCCGACACCACGTAGAAAGCAGTATCACGCTCGATATTATTATAGTTAGAAAACGTAGTCTTAATCAATCGTACGATAAAAATATAACCATACTCTGAAGCGTTCGATTTGTGTTATTATTTGGGGAAAGGGAGGTAAACCGATAAAAAGAGGAAATAAATTTCTGTCTCGAACCCTGGCCACGGCGAGCTATACCGCCTCCCAAAACAGGGTCGCTACAGTGGCGCCCGAGCAAATTGAACACAAAAAGACAGTATCCTCAAATAGAAACACCAAAGATCGTTTACCCTCTTCCTCAACACAACACAACATAATACAATGGCAGAGAAGTTAACTCGAGGCTGGATAAACAATGCCAATAAAGCCCAACTGGAAGCCTATCTAATAGAATTCGAGGTCAAACCAGAAACACTGTGCGAGGACATGCGAAGACAAATGTCAGATTTTATAAAGAACGGCAACCACGGCGAGGAAACTATCAAACGCCTCTTGGAACTGGCTCAGAAACACGCAAGAAGCCTATCTCCAGCACCTAACGGAACGGTAAACCAACTGAAAGGCATTAGCGAGACAACCGACACAGAGGAACACATCGAGGAAAAACATAAATATCTGCAAGTGCCGAACACGGCGGAGTTTGTCGAAGGAAAACCTGGACCTAAGCCCACAAGGACAGAAGGAAATAAAGTGGCCACGATGGGAGTAATACGAAGCTGGGGAGAAGAATACGACGGAACTGGAAACCCGGAAGAGTTCATTAGCAGAACAGAGGAATTAGCAGAGGCATACGGCATAGATCTAGATCATGCAGCAGGAGCAATGGTAATACTTCTCAGAGTTGGATTGGTGGCAAACCCACCCAAACCCGATGCCGTCATGGAGCACCTTCCGGAAAGAATTCCTAGAGTATTACAGCTGGCATGAGGAGAAAGCTATGGAAAGCATCACACATAGACACCAGGACGAGAACGAGCCAGCGAAGGAATATGCGCTAGAACTCAGGAAAATCATGCGATTCACTACGCTCACAGAAGAGTAAAAACTGGAGTGGGTGTACCGAAACAGTCGAGTGGAGTTCAAGCGATATGCCAAACGTGGAGAATGCCAAACCCTAGCGGAATACCTCCGACTAGCCGAGGAATTCGAAGCACTCCAACCACATGGGCACACAGCACAGCAGACAACGCAACAAACACCGGAAACTCGCTTGGGACACCAACCACCAGGAAGTTACTGAAGACCACCAAGAAACCAATGGAGACCCCAAGAAACACAACCAATACTTAACAGAGACGTCACAAGATCTTGGGACATGAGCAATAGATGCTCGCGGTGTAAAGCAGTGGGACACATAGCACGCGGATGCAATAACCAACCAAGACTGTTTTGCTGGGTATGCGGACAGGATGGAATATGAACAATTCATTGCTGCCGCAGGAATGAAACGACGGGAAACGGAAGACGCCCATGGGATCAGAGCGGGCACCCAGGGCACACACCACACCCGCAACATCAATAAAGTTCAACGGCCGACATCTACTAGCACAAGTCATCATACGCAGCACAAGAATTCGCGGTGCAATTGACACAGGAGCCACACGGAGTTTTATCGGCCAAGAACTAGCCAGTAGAATAGCCAGACATGGGAAAAGAAAACAAGTAATTGAAGCCATAAGACTTGCAGACGGAACAAACAGAACGGTCACAGAGGCACTAGAAGTACCAATACAACTCGGGACACAAACAAACACAACAACACAATTAGTCCTCGACGAAGTCATCGGAGACCTACTGTTGGGAATAGACTTCTTGGAACAATGCAACGCTACACTAGAATGCGGAGGCATCACAGCAAAAATTGGAACAATGCAACGCTACACTAGAATGCGGAGGCATCACAGCAAAAATTAAAAAAAAAAGAGGAACCAACGCAGGAGCAAGAAACGCGAAAGACGCGTCGGCATCGGATCTCTAGAAACAGGGGATTTATCAGACGCACAGATCCAAGAGACCCTCAAAAGGGAGTTAGAGATGATGAGCCAAATTAAAGGAGTAAGTCACATTGCACGCCACAAAATCTTCATGAAGCACGACCGCCCAATTAAACAGAGGTACGAAACCCAGAAATGCAGTCTATAATAAACAAACAAGTCGACGAACTCATAGCACAGAACCTCATAGAACCCTCGCACTCCGCTTACAGTTCGCCAGTGGTAATCGTGGAAAAGAAAAACAAGGAATGGAGGCTTTCCATAGACTATAGGCAACTGAACGAACACTCTGAGCGAGATGCATACCCAGTACCACTAATGGATCACATTCTCAACCAACTCCGCGAGGCAAAATACATACGCACACTGGATCTGAAAAGTGGCTACTTTCAGATACCGATGGACGAAGAGAGTAAACCGTACACTGCCTTTAAGGTACCAGGAAGCGGACTGTTTCAGTGGAAAGTAATGCCTTCGGACTAATCACAGCACCAGCGACGTTCCAAAGAGCGCTAGACTCAGTCATCGGACCAGAGATGGAACCATTCGCGTTCGCATACCTGGATGACATAGTGGTAATCAGACGCACGAAACGGGAACACCTGGAGAAGCTACAGGAGGTAATAAGGAGACTCCGCAAGGCAAATCTAAAAATCAACACAGAGAAATGCCACTTTTTTAAGGTGGAACTGAAATACCTAGGACACGTAATTAGCGCAAGAGGTATACACACCGACCCGGAAAAGATAGCCGCGATCCTCAACATGCCAAGCCCACAGACAACGAAGCAAGTACACAGCTTCGTAGGGGTGGCCTTCTGGTACAGAAGATTCGTCCCGAACTTCACTGAACTAGCGCAACCACTGTACAACCTGGTCAAGAAGGGGACAAAGTTCAAATGGACCGAGGAGACAGAAGAGGCGACCAAAAACCTAAAGAAAGCCCTAACCGAAGCACCGGTCCTGGCTTGTCCGGACTTTGAAAAAACCTTTGTACTTCAGACTGACGCCAGTAATTACGGACAAGGAGCAGTACTGACCCAAGAGTACGAAAACGGAGAACACGTTATTTCATATGCCAGTCGTAAGCTGACAAAAACAGAACAAAACTACTCGGCAACCGAAAAAGAGTGCCTGGCAATATACTGGGTCATCCAGAAAATGAGGATGTATCTGGAAGGGGACCACTTCGTCGGATTCACGGTCCACCAAGCACTTAAATGGCTTAACTCGATCGAGAGCCCTTCAGGACGGATTGCCAGATGGGCATTGGCAATGCAGCCATACTCATTCGAAGTACGCTATCGCAAAGGCAAGCTTAACGTCGTGGCAGACGCATTATCCCGGATGCTCGAGGAAGAAATACACGGAGCCGAAGTAGAGGAGGACGAGTGGATAAAACAGAAATTCCTTGCAATAGAAAAAGAACCAGAGACATGGAAAGAGAACGAGTGCTACGAGAAAACCACAGCGAAGCTACAGCAGGCCACCTTGGAGTTAGGAAAACGAAGCATCGGGTAATGGCATCGTACTACTGGCAAGGGATGCACAGAGACATACAACAGTTCGTACGTTGCTGTGAAACATGCCAACGGTACAAGACCTCACAGCAGCAGGCAGCAGGGCAAATGCTAACAGAAATAGTAAAAGCACACTGGGAAACACTCTGCATAGACTTCGTTGGTCCACCACCAAGGTCTAGTCACGGCAATAACATGCTTCCAGTGATGTTCGACAAGTTCTCCAAGTGGGTGGAGCTAGCAGCCGTCAGAAAAGCAACAACAAAAATTGTATTAAAAGTCTTACGGGAACAGATCCTCACACGATATGGTACACCGGAAAAACTCATCTCGGACAACGGGGTACAGTTAACCAGTAATAAATTTAAGGCACAGCGCCATACACCCCGCAAGAGAACCCAGCCGAGAAGGCAAATAGGACAGTAAAAACTATGATAGCTCAATTCTCCGGAACCGAACACACACGGTGGGATGACTGGCTACCCGAAATAGCAATGGCCATTAATAGCAGCAGGTCAGAATCAACAGGATACAGCCCGGCGTACCTACTATACGGACGGGAAATACGACTACCCGGGAACCTGTATAACGAGACCACACCTGGATCCGGAATGGTAAAGTAAACGATAGAGGCAAGGATGCAACGCATGATAGAAACGAGCAAACTAGCACATCGGAACATGCAAAAAGCAGCACAAGACCAAGCCAGATCATGCAACTTACGGGGGGGGAGTGTGACGACCCACCGTCACAAATATGTAAAATTCAACTTTCACATTAAAGCTTAAAAAGAACATTTCAAATACTGGCCTTTAATTATTCAAACGCGCGCCCAAAGCCAACAGCACCCGGTCACATTTATTCGACGAAGTTATCGATTGCCGTTAATCATAAATAAACCCGATTACCCAAAACGGGATTATCATCATCGTCCGATCTGGTCACACTAAGCACCGCCTATATAAGCGGAGACTTAGCCCCAGACCAGTCACTTGCGTTCCGACGACTTTCAAGGAAACAACAACTAGGAGGAATACCCGGGTAAGTGTTCTGGTAGTTAGACTGGGTAGTGGTGGTGGATCCGTAAGAGTTCGGTTTGAAATTCGGCTCTACGACCTGGTGAGGATCACCGACGCCCGGTGTGGTTTATTAATACGCACCCAGGCCCGGTCGAGATCGCTGAGCCCGGCACGGTTTTCGTAACTCCGGCCCATCTCAGTAAGTTCCTCCCAGAAGTCACGTTTCCGGCTTCCGACCCGGAAAAGAATACGGAATAAAAGGGTAGCTCGAAACTAACGATGCCCTACATTCCCACATCCCACCAGAAAATCCAAGTAGTTCGTTCCTCTAAAACGACCCAGAACACTACGAACCCGACGTACTCGAACGACGAGACACGACGACGTCAAGCAGTGCACAATCGGCCCTTCCGAAGCGCCGACACCAAGCAGCGCACCCAGCAACGTCGACAGCAAGCGGTACCCTCAGCCATCACACATCGGCAACGCCAAGCAGTTCTTCGAACCATTACGCAGTGCCAGCAGCAAGCAGTGCAACATACGGCCCTTCCGTAGCGCCGATCCCGCACACAAAGAAGTGCGATACTAAACGAGCTGCGATATACTCGGCCCTTACGCAGCGTCGATATCAACAAGCAGTACCACATTCGGCCCTTCCGCAGCGTCGATAGCAACAAGCAGTACCACATTCGGCCCTTCAGCAGCGCCGACGCCCCTTATCAAGAAGTATCACGCTCGATATAATTATAGTTAGAAAACGTAGTCTTAATCAATCGTACTATTAAAATATAACCATACTCTGTAGGGTTCGCTTTGTGTTATTCTTTGGGGAAAGGGAGGTAAACCGATCAAAAGAGGAAATAAATTTCTGTCTCGAACCCTGGCCACGGCGAGCTATACCGCCTCCCAAAACAGAGTCGTTACAGTGGCGCCCGAGCAAATTGAACACAAAAAGACAGTATCCTCAAATAGAAACACCAAAGATCGTTTACCCTCTTCCTCAACACAACACAACATAATACAATGGCAGAGAAGTTAACTCGAGGCTGGATAAACAATGCCAATAAAGCCCAACTGGAAGCCTATCTAATAGAATTCGAGGTCAAACCAGAAACACTGTGCGAGGACATGCGAAGACAAATGTCAGATTTTATAAAGAACGGCAACCACGGCGAGGAAACTATCAAACGCCTCTTGGAACTGGCTCAGAAACACGCAAGAAGCCTATCTCCAGCACCTAACGGAACGGTAAACCAACTGAAAGGCATTAGCGAGACAACCGACACAGAGGAACACATCGAGGAAAAACATAAATATCTGCAAGTGCCGAACACGGCGGAGTTTGTCGAAGGAAAACCTGGACCTAAGCCCACAAGGACAGAAGGAAATAAAGTGGCCACGATGGGAGTAATACGAAGCTGGGGAGAAGAATACGACGGAACTGGAAACCCGGAAGAGTTCATTAGCAGAACAGAGGAATTAGCAGAGGCATACGGCATAGATCTAGATCATGCAGCAGGAGCAATGGTAATACTTCTCAGAGTTGGATTGGTGGGAAACCCACCCAAACCCGATGCCGTCATGGAGCACCTTCCGGAAAGAATTCCTAGAGTATTACAGCTGGCATGAGGAGAAAGCTATGGAAAGCATCACACATAGACACCAGGACGAGAACGAGCCAGCGAAGGAATATGCGCTAGAACTCAGGAAAATCATGCGATTCACTACGCTCACAGAAGAGTAAAAACTGGAGTGGGTGTACCGAAACAGTCGAGTGGAGTTCAAGCGATATGCCAAACGTGGAGAATGCCAAACCCTAGCGGAATACCTCCGACTAGCCGAGGAATTCGAAGCACTCCAACCACATGGGCACACAGCACAGCAGACAACGCAACAAACACCGGAAACTCGCTTGGGACACCAACCACCAGGAAGTTACTGGAGACCACCAAGAAACCAATGGAGACCCCAAGAAACACAACCAATACTTAACAGAGACGTCACAAGATCTTGGGACATGAGCAATAGATGCTCGCGGTGTAAAGCAGTGGGACACATAGCACGCGGATGCAATAACCAACCAAGACTGTTTTGCTGGGTATGCGGACAGGATGGAATACGAACAATTCATTGCTGCCGCAGGAATGAAACGACGGGAAACGGAAGACGCCCATGGGATCAGAGCGGGCACCCAGGGCACACACCACACCCGCAACATCAATAAAGTTCAACGGCCGACATCTACTAGCACAAGTCATCATATGCAGCACAAGAATTCGCGGTGCAATTGACATAGGAGCCCCACGGAGTTTTATCGGCCAAGAACTAGCCAGTAGAACAGCCAGACATGGAAAAAGAAAACAAGTAATTGAAGCCATAAGACTTGCAGACGTAACAAACAGAACGGTCACAGAGGCACTAGAAGTAGCAATACAACTCGGGACACAAACAAACACAAAAACACTATTAGTTCTCGTCGAGGTCATCGGAGACCTACTGTTGGGAATAGACTTCTAAGAACAATGCAACGCTACACTAGAATGCGGACTCCGTAATCATCTCGATGAGCCAAATTGAAGGAGTAAGTCACATTGCACGCCACAAAAACTTCATGAAGCACGACCGCCCAATTAAACAGAGGTACGAAACCCAGCAATGCAGTCTATAATAAACAAACAAGTCGACGAACTCATAGCACAGAACCTTAATAGAACCCTCGCACTCCGCCTACAGTTCGCCAGTGGTAATCGTGGAAAAGAAAAACAAGGAATGGAGGCTTTCCATAGACTATAGGCAACTGAACGAGCACTCTGAGCGAGACGCATACCCGGTACCACGAATGGATCACATTCTCAACCAACTCCGCGAGGTAAAATATATAAGCACACTGGATCTGAAAAGTGGCTACTTTCAGATACCGATGAACGAAGAGAGTAAACAGTACACTGCCTTTACGGTACCAGGACGCGGACTGTTTCAGTGGAAAGTAATGCCCTTCGGATTACACACAGCACCAGCGACGTTCCAAAGAGCGCTACACTCAGTCATCGGACCAGAGATGGAACCATTCGCGTTCGCATACCTGGATGACATAGTGGTTATCGGACGCACAAAACGGGAACACCTGGAGAAGCTACATGAGCAGACTCCGCAAGCCAAATCTAAAGATCAACACAGAGAAATGCCACTTCTTTAAGGAAGCACTGAAATACCTAGGACACGTAATCAGCGCAAGAGGTATACACACCGATCCCTAAAAGATAGCCGCGATCCTCAACATGCCAAGCCCACAGACAACGAAGCAAGTACACAGCTTCCTAGGGGTGGCCTTCTGGTACAGAAGATTCGTCCCGAACTTCACTAAACTAGCGCAACCACTGTACAACCTGGTCAAGAAGGGGACAAAGTTCAAATGGACCGAGGAGACAGAAGAGGCGACCAAAAACCTAAAGAAAGCCCTAACCGAAGCACCGGTCCTGGCTTGTCCGGACTTTGAAAAAACCTTTGTACTTCAGACTGACGCCAGTAATTACGGACAAGGAGCAGTACTGACCCAAGAGTGCGAAAACGGAGAACACGTTATTTCATATGCCAGTCGTAAGCTGACAAAAACAGAACAAAACTACTCGGCAACCGAAAAAGAGTGCCTGGCAATATACTGGGGCATCCAGAAAATGAGGATGTATCTGGAAGGGGACCACTTCGTCGGATTCACGGTCCACCAAGCACTTAAATGGCTTAACTCGATCGAGAGCCCTTCAGGACGGATTGCCAGATGGGCATTGGCAATGCAGCCATACTCATTCGAGGTACGCTATCGCAAAGGCAAGCTTAACGTCGTGGCAGACGCATTATCCCGAATTATCGAGGAAGAAATACACGGAGCCGAAGTAGAGGAGGACGAGTGGATAAAACAGAAATTCCTTGCTATAGAAAAAGAACCAGAGACATGGAAAGAGAACGAGTGCTACGAGAAAACCACAGCGAAGCTACAGCAGGCCACCTTGGAGTTAGGAAAACGAAGCATCGGGTAATGGCATCGTACTACTGGCAAGGGATGCACAGAGACAAAAAACAGTACGTACGTTGCTGTGAAACATGCCAACGGTACAAGACCTCACAGCAGCAGGCAGCAGGGAAAATGGTAACAGAAATAGTAAAAGCACACTGGGAAACACTCTGCATAGACTTCGTTGGTCCACCACCAAGGTCTAGTTACGGCAATAACATGCTTCTAGTGATGTTCGACAAGTTCTCCAAGTGGGTGGAGCTAGCAGCCGTCAGAAAAGCAACAACAGAAATTGTATTAAAAGTCTTACGGGAACAGATCTTCACACGATATGGTACACCGAAAAACTCATCTCGGACAATGGAGTACAGTTTACCAGTAATAAGTTTAAGGCACAGTTACAGAAATGGGGAATCGTCCACCAATTAACAGCGCCATACACCCCGCAAGAGAACCCAGCCGAGAGGGCAAATAGGACAGTAAAAACTATGATAGCTCAATTCTCCGGAACCGAACACACACGGTGGGATGACTGGCTATCCGAAATAGCAATGGCCATTAATAGCAGCAGGTCAGAATCAACAGGATACAGCCCGGCGTACCTACTATACGGACGGGAAATACGACTACCCGGGAGCCTGTATAACGAAACTACACCTGGATCCGGAATGGTAAAGGAAACGATAGAGGCATGGTTTCAACGCATGATAGAAACGAGCAAACTAGCACATCGGAACATGGGAAAAGCAGCACAAGACCAAGCCAGATCATACAGCCTACGGAAAAGAGACTGGAGACCGAAAGTAGGAGATCTCGTATGGGAACGACAACACCCATTGTCAAAGGCAGCTATTGGGTTTGGAGCATAGTTAGCACCGAAATACGAGGGCCCATTCAAAGTGACGGGTTTCGTTTCAACAATGATAGCGACAATAAGACATACGGCGACTGGGAACACACAGAGCATACATCAACGAACTTAAACCTGTGGTAGAAAACGAAGTGGCAACGTCAGCGTGACGACCACGGGAGCCACGGCCTCCTAAACGGGGGAGGAGTGTGACGACCCACCGTCACAAATATAAAATTCAACTTTCACATTAAAGCTTAAACAGAACATTCCAAGTACTGGCCTTTTATTATTCAAACGCGCGCCCAAAGCCAACAGCCCCCGGTCACATTTATTCGACGAAGTTATCGAGTGCCGATAATCATCGCCCAATAAACCCGATCACCCAAAGCGGGATTATCATCATCGTCCGATCTGGTCACACTAAGCAGCGCCTATATAAGCGGAGACACAGCCCCAGACCAGTCACTTGCGTTCCGACGACTCTCGAGGAAACAACCAACAGGAGGAATACCCGGGTAAGTGTTCTGGTGGTTAGTCTTGGTAGTGGTGGTGGATCCGTAAGAGTTCGGTTTGAAATTCGGCTCTACGGCCTGGTGAGGATCACCGACGTCCGGTGTGGTTTAGGAATACGCACCTAGGCCCGGTCGAGATCGCTGAGCCCGGCACGGTTTTCGTAACTCCGGCCCATCTCAGTGAGTTCCTCCCAGAAGTCACGTTTCCGGCTTCCGACCCGGAAACGATACGGAATAAAACGGCAGCTCGAAAGCACTCAGCCACCACACATCGGCAACACCAAGCAGAACCACACTCGGCCCTTCCGCACCGTCGATATCAACAAGCAGTACCACATTCGGCCCTTCAGCAGCGCCGACGCCCCTTATCAAGAAGTATCACACTCGATATAATTATAGTTAGAAAACGTAGTCTTAATCAATCGTACGATAAAAATATAACCATACTCTGTAGCGTTCGATTTGTGTTATTATTTGGGGAAAGGGAGGTAAACCGATCAAAATAGGAAATAAATTTCTGTCTCGAACCCTGGCCACGGCGAGCTATACCGCCTCCCAAAACAGGGTCGTTACAAACATTTAAGTTATCATTTTTTTTTAATTTTGGAGTGTAATAGTTTTTTAATGAGATAACGCAACATATGTTTGTCTATTTGCAAAAACACTTTCACCCATACAGCAATACAGCAATAGCCCTTGGCTATTATGAATAGTTAATGGTAAAGTTAGTATACCCTTGCAGGGCTAATACACTTTCAGTCAGAGTTTGCATTGCAGTGAAGGAGACATTTAAGACCCTATACAATAAATATATTCTTGATCAGCATCAACAGGAGAGTCAATTTAGCAATGTCCGTCTTTCCGTCCGTCATCAGCATAGTAATGGTTAAAAAACTCTAAATTACGCTTTTTATTATATTAATATTAGTAGTGTGCATACATACAGAGTACCCACTGTACCATCGTCAAGAATGTTAGCCAAATTAAAATTCAAGTGCAAACGTAATTTAACCACACACGCCATCAGCGAGTGATAAGTTGCGCGAGCTTATTCCCACAGTTTGACAAATGCAACAATTTGATCCATATATACACATAACATTCCTTCTCTCTCTCTCTCTCTCTGAGCACCGCTCTCAGAGATAAACATAAGCTAACATAAGGCTGACTGCGCAGCATAGGGCTTAGCTAAAGCTAAGACTATAAAGGCTCCTTTCTCGATAGATGACCGAAAGCTTACAATGCTTAAAAATAAATAAAAACAAATACTGAAAAAATAACTCAAAATATATCAACCCAAAATATACCAACGAAACTAAAAAAAAATGGGAGAAATATACCAAAAGTGTCAATAATGAAATTATACTAGCAACAAAAATAAATCGGGAAACACCTAAATAAAAAATAAACCATGTGCGACGACCAGCACCGGCACCGCCCTAGTCCAAAGGGTCCCGGACCACTAAGAAGAAAAAAAAAATAAAAAAAAAACCTTGTGCCAAGACGAGTAATTGTACCACCCGAGTCTAAAAGGCCCCGGACTTCAGATGCAAAAACAAAAATCACAATCTTTAAAATAAAATCTTCTGCGAAGACCAGCACCGGCACCGCCCGAGTCAAAAAGGCCCTGGACTTCAGATGCCGAAACAAAAATCAAAGTTTTCAACAAAAGGTCCAGTACCGGCACCGCCCGAGTCAAAAAGGCCCCGGAGCCCGGACGACAGGACGAAAAACAACTGCAGAAAAAAATTTAACAAATGTGTATTTTATGAATACACTACAAAATTGTAAATCTGAGCTGTACAAGAAGACGGTCTGATTAGATAATTTTTTGTAAGACAGGTAAAAAGAAATATAACTGCCAAAAGCCAAAACATGAAAAGATTTTAAGATATAACAAGCAAGATTTTAAATATTATAATTTTAAGAAATCAATAGAAAACCTATTTTTATACCCTTGCAGAGAGTATTATAATTTCAATCAGAAGTTTGCAACGCAGTATAGGAGACATTGCCGACCCTATAATGTATTTATGTGAGCTGAGAAGGTTAATCTCAACTCAACTATTTTTATTATGTAAAGTATATATGGAAATAATACAAAATGTTTGACTTAGTCGGCTTTGTTCCTACGGCGTCACTTTTTCTCTCTGCTTCTGCTGAATTCCTCCTTCTAGAACTGCCCATTCTTCCATCATCAAAAAAATTCATAACGCATTCTGCTTCACTGCTGATATGGTGCTCATCCTACTGCTTCTCTGCTGATATTCCGCTTATGTTACTTCACAATCTTACGTTCGGCCATTCCTGATTAATTATCTGTCCCAGATGATTAAGCATCCTCGTTAACCTTCACGTAACGCCACATCTTCATGTAGTCACAACTGGTTGAAGTGTTGGATGGGCTTTCTACATCAGCTGCCTTCCGAATATCGTATCGTCCATTTCTCTTCACTTTAGAAACTCCATACGGGCCCAAGTATTCTCCAGCCAGTTTCTTTCCTGCGATGAACTGTGTCCGGCGTATAGCAACTAAGTCTCCAACTTGATAAATTACTTCTGGTTTCCGCTCCAGATCAAAATTCTTCTTGTTTGAATCCTGTGCCCGCTGAATATTGGCCTTTGCCTCTTGCCTGAGTTGCTGCCGGTTCTCATTGAAGTATAAATATAACTCCTCCTCTAAAAGCTGTATTATACGATAGCTGGGCTTATTGTTCATCTTCGCGCCAAACATTAACTCGAACGGTGACTGGATCCTCTGCCGAAATCTTGGAGATTATCAATAAAACTGGGCGATTTACCCTATCTAACTGCCCATTTCCTCTGGGAACTCCGGTTTTGCTCCAAACGCGATCAATTCCGCTTTCCTTCATGTGCTCTGCACACAAGTTGGCTGTGAAGGCGGAGCCTCTGTCGGAGACAAATACGCACTGGGTTGCCAAAATTTCGGACCAAATTTCGAGCTTCCACAGTGTTTCCTCACAGCTTGTGGTTTTTTTTTGAAAAAGCCATATAAACTTCGTGAATAAGTCCACCATTGCAAGTATGTATTTATATTACTTTCCAGACGCATCCATGGGACCCAAATGATCAACGTGCAGCGTATGAAGCGGCTGATCACCTTAGTTAATACAGTTTAAAAATCCTTCTCTTTTGCCGAGTTTCTTGTTAAAAATTATGCATCTTACGCAGTTGCTTACAACCTGCTGAACCTTTTCCTCCAGATGAGGAATACAGTAGAATTGTTGAACATCAGTTTTTTGAAGAGCAAACTGACCTGAATTGTGGGCGTCTACAATATTATCTTTTTCCATGAATTTTGGGACTACATTGGTCATTACCGTTTATCTCCTTATAGACAAGTCCACCGTTCACCTTGTATCCCTCATAAGGACGGCTGGCGAGATTTTTCATTATTGCCTTCAGCATTTCGTCGTTACCTTGAGCATTTTTAATTCGAGCTGTGATTTCTAAAGACACCAGCATAACACGATTGGGAAAAACGACTAAGACAGTCAACGTGCTTAAGTCGTTCAACTGCAGCTGAAAGTCCTGCAGTCCTGCAGATAAATTTATCCACTGCGTCACTGCTCTTGGCACATCCGCCCTTGTGGGGTTTGCTTGAATGCGACGCAATCTGTTATCAACCTAAACGGCGATCCCAGCAAATAGTGTCTGAATTTCTATACCCGTAGATATACGGCTTTTGCTTCTAGGATGTAACTGTGCTGGCGAGACTCAGCTTCGGTTGTCTTTTTGCTACAATACTGAATTGGGTGGAGTCTGCTATCCGACCACTGCATTAACACTGCTGCAAATCCGTCGTTTGATGCACCCGTGTGTAACTCAGTTTTTGCTCCTCTGATATACAATTTCAAAACCGGTTCCTTTGTCAGTGCATCTTTCAAACTCGGAAATTTATTCATCTGAGGCTCAGCCATTTGAAAACGAACATCTTTTCGCAGCATGTTAGTTAATGGTCGAGCAATCTGGGAATAGTTCAAGACAAATTTCCTGAAAAATGCAGTCAACCCCAGGAAAGCTTGGAATGCTCTGACATTCATCGGCCCCGATAATTTGCTGACTGCTTCCATAGGTTTCCGTTTTCAATGTTGTGGCCCAAGAAGTAAATCCTTTCCAGCAAGAAGTGACATTTTCGTCACTTGATCTTTAAGCCAAACGCTCCAGCTGTTTTGAAAACGAGTGCAATCTTTTCCAAACAATGTTCTGCAGTTTCGGCGTGAATTATATCATCCATGTATAAATCAAAAATTTCCTGCTTCATCAGGTCTTGAAATACGTGGTTTACATAACGAATACAAACAGCGAATAAAACAGTTTGCAACGCAGTGAAGGAGACATCTCCGACCCTATAAAGTATATATATTCTTGATCAGCATCAGTAGGAGAGTCGATCTAGCCATGTCCGTCTGTCCGTCCGTCTGTCCGTCCGTTTCTACGCAAACTTGTCTCTCAGTTTTAAAGCTATCTGCATGAAACTTTCCCAAAAGTTGTCTTTCTATTGCAGGTAGTATATAAGTATAGCATATAGCTCCCATAGGAACAATCGGAAATTTAATAAAACAAAATTATAACTTTGGTGTTTTTTAATTTTTTTTTAGTTTTTCGAGATATAGTAATGGTTAAATATTTCAGAATTACGGTTTAAATTTCCTCAAAATCGGACGACTATAGCATATAGCTCCCATAGGAATAATCATAATAATAAATTTAAAACAAGAAAGAAAGAAAACTTCGGCAAGCCGAAGTTCATATACCCTTGCAGCTATTGCAAGAATTAAACATTTTTGAAAACATTAAAATTATGATTTACTTGCGTACATGTATAAAAACATTGAAGCTATGATGATTTGCAGCTCTATTATTAGATAGTTATTTTTTATATTTATATTATTTCTTAGGAGCTATATGATATAGACGACCGATTTTGATAAAATTTAAACCATAATTCTGAAATATTTAACCATTGCTATATGTCGAAGAACTAAAAAAAAAATTAAAAAACAGAAAAGTTATAGTTTTTTTTCATTTATTTTTCCGATTGTTCCTATGGGAGCTATATGCTATAGTCGTCCGACTTTAATGAAATTTAAACCGTAAATCGGAAATATTTAACCAATACTAATTATCGAAGAACTAAACAAAATATTAAAAAACAGCAAAGTTATAATTTTTTTTCATTTATTTTTCCGATTGCTCCTATGGGAGCTATATGCTATAGTCGTCCGATTTTGATGAAATTTAAATCGTAAATCGGAAATATTTAACCATTACTAAATGTCGAAGAACTGAACAAAAAATTAAAAAACTGCAAAGTTATAATTTTTTTCATTTATTTTTCCGATTGTTCTTATGGGAGCTATATGCTATAGTCGTCCGATCCGGCTCGTTCCGACTTATATACTGCAATAGAAAGACAACTTTTGGGAAAGTTTCATGCAGATAGCTTTAAAACTGAGAGACTAGTTTGCATATAAACGGACGGACAGACGGACGGACAGACGGACATGGCTAGATCGACTCGCCTAGTGATGCTGATCAAGAATATAAATACTTTATAGGGTCGGAGATGTCTCCTTCACTGCTTTGCAAACTTCTGACTGAAATTATAATACCCTCTGCAAGGGTATAAAAATTATAACTTTGGTGTTTTTAATTTTTTTGTTAGTTCTTCGAGATATAGTAATGGTTAAATATTTCAGAATTACGATTTGAATTTCATCAAAATCGGACGACTATAGCATTTACCTCCCATAGGAACAATCATAAAAATAAATAAAAAAATTATAACTTTGGTGTTTTTATCATAAAAATAAATTTAAAAAAAATTATAACTTTGGTGTTTTTTAATTTTTTTTTTTAGTTCTTCGAGATATAGTAATGTTTAAATATTTTAGAATTACGGTTTAAAATTCATCAAAATCCGACGACTATAGCATATAGCTCCCATAGGAACAATCGTATAGCCGCCATAGGAACTATCGAATAATCAAGCTGCAAATCTTTATAGCCTTAATATTTTTAAACATACACGCAGGTAAATCATAATTTAAACGTTTTAAAGAGTGTTTAGTTTTTGAAATAGCTGCAAGGGTATATGAACTTCGGCTTGCCGAAGTTTGCTTGCTTTCTTGTTATTAAATATATTTTAAATACTCATCTGATTTGGTTCCTCACAAGCTTTCTCCCCTTGCAGGGAAGAAAACTTGTATCCTTCCGCAAAGAATGACAGGTTGAAGTTAGAAACGAAATCATATTCGAGCAGCGCATCATATTCAATAACTTCATCGTCTATGACAACGAAGATTTGTGAAGTCGTCACTTCGTCTACCGCGACACCAGCAAAAATACGTTCAACTGGGCATGTGATCTTCATTCCCAGACCACGCAGCTTCGATTCACTTTTCTCCAAGATAACATTAGGAATTTTGTTGAAGATGAACGTTCTCAATACGGATACATCGGCTTCGGTACATACCAGGCATTCCACTTCGACGCCGTTAAGGGTGACCTTCTTCATGCGATTCGCACTGCGCACAACTTGGACACCAGCAGCTAATCCAGGGCAATTTCTAGACATATGACCCTCTTTGTTGCAAAAATGATCGGCAGATCCACAGTTAAAGCAATGACTCTTTTTGTCGTTAAATTCGTGCTGCTTCTTCTGGCTTGGGGACCAACTACTGTCGTTCGACGGGAACGGCTTATTTTCCTTTTTTGGCTACGCGCTCAAAAACCTCATACTGTTCCTGCAGCTCTCTGAAAGATTTGCAATTTTAGAGAGTGTATTTAAAGTCGCTCCTCAGACTTAGGCCGTTCACAATGTAGCGTATTACAGAACGTGCATCTATGCTGCCAAGTGCTGCAATCTTCCTCACCTGCAAAAGATACTCGAGAAAAAATTCCTGCTTGCGTTTTTTTCGAAGATCCGCGCTGCACACGTATTGACGACTAAACTCCGTCTCCAGCAAAAGCCGCATCTCGGTGTATGTGTGCTGGATTCGTATCTTGGCACGAGCCTGTACATACATCTGCTTTTTGTTCAGACCGTAAGCTTCAGTAGTCAGCCCAAAATTGTCAAACTAATGCTTGACCGGTATGGATTCACCGTCAAACTCAGGAATGGTTTTTGCAAAGCTTTCCGCAGTAATTGAACTACTGGTATTGTTTTGCTCGTCTATTCCTATTTTTAAGGCGAGGAGCTGGACAAGATCCTTCAGGGTCCTTGTATTCTCGGCGATCGTACAGCTTTCAGTAGCAATAGCTCCGAAATTCTGACCACTACTTGCTTCTTCAAGTTTCTGCTTCTTGTTGTACGGATCAGTCATTCTTAGATTTTTTACTGCTGTGGCAACTGACCCATGTGTATTACGGCTTTCTCCCTTTTACAACTGGTATCTTAGGAGGCTCCCGCCTTTTTTGCCTTCTCACTCATCGACGTTCGTAGCTCGCGTTTTATTTTATCTGAGAAACCTCGGGACGGCGTAGTCACTTGCACTTTCCAGACTAGGATGAGCCCCAAAATGTGAGCTGAGTAGGTTAATCTCAATTTGCTTTTTATTAATATTATTTAAAGTAAATATGGAAATGATACAACATTTTTGACTTTGTCGGTTTTTTGGCTTTTTTACTACGGCGTCACTTTTTCTCTCTGCTTCTGCTGAGTTCCTCCTTCTAGAACTGCCCATTCTTCCATCATCAAAAAAATACATAACGCGTTCTATACATTTCTGCTGTTGCTTTACTGCTCTACTGCTTTCTGATTTTCTGCTGATGTATTGCTTATCCTGCTGTTTCACTGCTGATATACTGCATATCCTGCTGCTTTTCTTATGTAACTTCACAATCTTATATATATATTTTCGATCAGCATCACTAGGAAAGTCGATCTAGCTATGTCCGTCTGTCCGTCCGTCTTTTCGTCCGTCTTTTCGTCCGTCTGTCCGTCCGTCTGTACGTTCGTCTGTCTGTTCGTCTGTCCGCTCGTCTGTCCGTCCGTTTTTACGCAAACTAGTCTCTCAGTTTTAAAGCTATCGGCATGAAACTTTCCCAAAAGTTGTCTTTCTATTGCAGGTAGTATATAAGTATAGCATATAGCTCCTTCACTGCTTTGCAAACTTCTGACTGAAATTATAATACCCTCTGCAAGGGTATAAAAATTATAACTTTGGTGTTTTTAATTTTTTTGTTAGTTCTTCGAGATATAGTAATGGTTAAATATTTCAGAATTACGATTTGAATTTCATCAAAATCGGACGACTATAGCATTTACCTCCCATAGGAACAATCATAAAAATAAATAAAAAAATTATAACTTTGGTGTTTTTTAATTTTTTTTAAGTTCTTCGAGATATAGTAATGGTTAAATATTTCAGAATTACGGTTTAAATTTCATCAAAATCGGACGACTATAGCATATAGCTCCCATAGGAACAATCATAAAAATAAATTTAAAAAAAATTATAACTTTGGTGTTTTTTAATTTTTTTTTTAGTTCTTCGAGATATAGTAATGTTTAAATATTTTAGAATTACGGTTTAAAATTCATCAAAATCCGACGACTATAGCATATAGCTCCCATAGGAACAATCGTATAGCCGCCATAGGAACTATCGAATAATCAAGCTGCAAATCTTTATAGCCTTAATATTTTTAAACATACACGCAGGTAAATCATAATTTAAACGTTTTAAAGAGTGTTTAGTTTTTGAATTAGCTGCAAGGGTATATGAACTTCGGCTTGCCGAAGTTTGCTTGCTTTCTTGTTATTAAATATATTTTAAATACTCATCTGATTTGGTTCCTCACAAGCTTTCTCCCCTTGCAGGGAAGAAAACTTGTATCCTTCCGCAAAGAATGACAGGTTGAAGTTAGAAACGAAATCATATTCGAGCAGCGCATCATATTCAATAACTTCATCGTCTATGACAACGAAGATTTGTGAAGTCGTCACTTCGTCTACCGCGACACCAGCAAAAATACGTTCAACTGGGCATGTGATCTTCATTCCCAGACCACGCAGCTTCGATTCACTTTTCTCCAAGATAACATTAGGAATTTTGTTGAAGATGAACGTTCTCAATACGGATACATCGGCTTCGGTACATACCAGGCATTCCACTTCGACGCCGTTAAGGGTGACCTTCTTCATGCGATTCGCACTGCGCACAACTTGGACACCAGCAGCTAATCCAGGGCAATTTCTAGACATATGACCCTCTTTGTTGCAAAAATGATCGGCAGATCCACAGTTAAAGCAATGACTCTTTTTGTCGTTAAATTCGTGCTGCTTCTTCTGGCTTGGGGACCAACTACTGTCGTTCGACGGGAACGGTTTATTTTCCTTTTTTGGCTACGCGCTCAAAAACCTCATACTGTTCCTGCAGCTCTCTGAAAGATTTGCAATTTTAGAGAGTGTATTTGAAGTCGCTCCTCAGACTTAGGCCGTTCACAATGTAGCGTATTACAGAACGTGCATCTATGCTGCCAAGTGCTGCAATCTTCCTCACCTGCAAAAGATACTCGAGAAAAAATTCCTGCTTGCGTTTTTTTTCGAAGATCCGCGCTGCACACGTATTGACGACTAAACTCCGTCTCCAGCAAAAGCCGCATCTCGGTGTATGTGTGCTGGATTCGTATCTTGGCACGAGCCTGTACATACATCTACTTTTTGTTCAGACCGTAAGCTTCAGTATTCAGCCCAAAATTGTCAAACTAATGCTTGACCGGTATGGATTCACCGTCAAACTCAGGAATGGTTTTTGCAAAGCTTTCCGCAGTAATTGAACTACTGGTATTGTTTTGCTCGTCTAATCCTATTTTTAAGGCGAGGAGCTGGACAAGATCCTTCAGGGTCCTTGTATTCTCGGCGATCGTACAGCTTTCAGTAGCAATAGCTCCGAAATTCTGACCACTACTTGCTTCTTCAAGTTTCTGCTTCTTGTTGTACGGATCAGTCATTCTTAGATTTTTTACTGCTGCGGCAACTGACCCATGTGTATTACGGCTTTCTCCCTTTTACAACTGGTATCTTAGGAGGCTCCCGCCTTTTTTGCCTTCTCACTCATCGACGTTCGTAGCTCGCGTTTTATTTTATCTGAGAAACCTCGGGACGGCGTAGTCACTTGCACTTTCCAGACTAGGATGAGCCCCAAAATGTGAGCTGAGTAGGTTAATCTCAATTTGCTTTTTATTAATATTATTTAAAGTAAATATGGAAATGATACAACATTTTTGACTTTGTCGGTTTTTTGGCTTTTTTACTACGGCGTCACTTTTTCTCTCTGCTTCTGCTGAGTTCCTCCTTCTAGAACTGCCCATTCTTCCATCATCAAAAAAATACATAACGCGTTCTATACATTTCTGCTGTTGCTTTACTGCTCTACTGCTTTCTGATTTTCTGCTGATGTATTGCTTATCCTGCTGTTTCACTGCTGATATACTGCATATCCTGCTGCTTTTCTTATGTTACTTCACAATCTTATATATATATTTTCGATCAGCATCACTAGGAAAGTCGATCTAGCTATGTCCGTCTGTCCGTCCGTCTTTTCGTCCGTCTTTTCGTCCGTCTTTTCGTCCGTCTGTCCGTCCGTCTGTACGTTCGTCTGTCTGTTCGTCTGTCCGTTCGTCTGTCCGTCCGTTTTTACGCAAACTAGTCTCTCAGTTTTAAAGCTATCGGCATGAAACTTTCCCAAAAGTTGTCTTTCTATTGCAGGTAGTATATAAGTATAGCATATATGTAGCTCCCATAGGAACAATCGGAAAAATTAATAAAACAAAATTATAACTTTGGTGTTTTTTAATTTTTTGTTTAGTTCTTCGACATATAGTAATGGTTAAATATTTCAGAATTACGGTTTAAATTGCATCAAAATCGAACGACTATATCATATAGCTCCCATAGGAACAATCGGAAAAAAAAAAAATAAAAAAAAAAAAAAATATAAACTTGCTGTATTTAATTTTTTTTTAGTTCTTCGACATATAGTAATGCTTAAATATTTCAGAATAACGGTTCTAATTTCATAAAAATCGGACGACTATATCATTTAACTTCCATAGAAACAATAAAAATATATAAAAATTTGTTTACTTAAATGTAACTTTTCTACTTCGTAATTTTTTAAAAATGCTTTTTGTCTTATTAATGCTTTGACAGTTCAGAACTTCGCTTTTAATTTTATTTAAATCGGAAAACGATATCATATAGCTGCCATAGGAACTATCAAATAATTAAGCTGCAAATCATTATAGCTTCAATGTTTTTAAACATATATTCAAGTAAATCAATATTTTAATGTTTTCAAGAATATTTCGTTTTTGCAATAGCTGCAAGGGTATATAAACTTCGGCTTGCCGAAGTTTGCTTCCTTTCTTGTTTAGTAATTATGCTATTTTGACCTGTTAAAAAAAAGGCTCAAAAAGATTATAAAGAGGCAAGGATTTTTGTATAAAAACAATTATTATAAAGACTTAAAATAAAAAATAAAATAAACGAGCTTACATATATTTCAAAAAGTTTATATTTTTAAATAAAAACGGTTATAAAAATGTAAAGTCAGTAACCAGAAAACAGAATATAAAAAAAATCTTAAGATCTTCAAAATTTAAATTTAAATTAACAAAATTTTTTTTTCTTTCTTCTCCACCGATGCAAGACTAAAATCATAATGGGTTGGTTCGGCTCAAACGACACCTAGTCTAGCAAACGTTGTAAATAATGTTGAAATAGTTGACCACACGGATGCTATTGAGGCATTGTGGATATTACTTCTGATCCTGAAAAAAGCTGACATTATACGTTTAACATAATAAAATAATAAAAAGGCGTTATATTAGTAGAGCCAACGACTTGAACAGAATTTAAGAACAATTATTTTTTTCGTCTCCAACAGAGTATTAACCCACCTTTTTTTTCTCTTCAAAGTTTATGTATTTATATATATTATTTATATTAAAATGATGGACAAAAAAGTTAAAAATAATAAAAGGAATGGAGGATTAAGAACAAAAGCATTCAAAAGAATAGCCTCTAATCGACAAGAATTAACCGCTAATGTTAAGCCATCATGGGAACAAGCATGCGAACTTCATTCAGAGCTAGACGCCTTAAAAAAACTTGAAAGCTCTTAGCTCAATAAAACTTCAGGACCCGAACAATGTTACAAAATTATTGTAATCATCGGGGAAACTGTTGAGAAAAGCGCCCCAGAAGAGAAATATCTGCCAATACTTAAAAAGGAGTTCCCGACAGACTGTCTAGGCCCATTACGGTCACAATACTGTGAATGCACACGAAATTATATACATTTTTTTTTTGTATTATGGACACAAACAGATGTATAGAAAGAACACGGGAAAGGGAACCCATCTCAGGGAACGGACTAAAAATTGGATATGTGGAAAAATTCAATCTTACTAATTCCCCAATAACACGTTGCAATAATACGCAAAAAGCTTTAATATTATCTAAAATAGATAAATGTACTGTTTTTTCTGTCATTGGCAATGTAATTCTCTTTAATTTTAACTGAAAAAAGCGTTAATGGATTGGAAAAATATTTCTGATAAACTAAAATAATTAAGAACAAATTTTGACCGGTTGTACAAGTGTCTGTCACAAAACAGAAATGTTACGGGAACAACCATACAAAAAAACGGGAAAGTTCTAGTAGAAAGCTTTAGTGATGCGCGCCTTATAATTTAATAATAGCCTGATTCCTGTAGAAGTAACCCAATCCAAAATAGTTGGATCAACATTGTATGATACAAAGTACAGAATAAAACAACTATTAATAATATTGTAAGTAAACTTCAGGCCACTATAAAAGCAAATCTTCTGATGTTGTAAAAGCGAAATTATTAAACATAAGGAAAAACGGCAACGCAATTTACAACTGAAGTAGATTATCTAGGGACGAATGATTAAGTGCCGAACATGCAGACACGTTCAGCACAAAAGAAGCCATTTCTACAATGATAAAGAATTGTGAAAATGCTAAATTAAAAACCATTCTGGAGGCCGGCACGTTCAAAACAACGAACGAAGTTGTTCACGGAAATCACAGGAAATGCGAACAAAAGTATTTTATACAAACAAAAATGAATACTTCCGAGGTAATAACTATGGAGAATATTATCGAGGAAGAGGATATTATCAAAATATTTATAACAACTATAAAAATTTTGATAATAACAACTACAATAATTATGAAAATAGCAACGACATCCGAGGTCAAGGAAATAATCGGGCTCAAAACCGCTGTAATAGAGGCCAACAAGGCAATAACACAACTTATCCCAACCAAAACAATAGAAATAATACCATTAGAATGGCCCAAACTAACTCGAAAAACGAGGAACTCCCTTAAGAACTCAACAACAAAAAACAATACAGTTCACACTAATACTATTAATTTAAATTCGTTAAAGTAAAACATAAACCTACACAAAAATCACTCAACTTTTTGGTAGACACCGGAGTTAATATTTCCCTCATTAAAGAAAATTCCGACATCTTCGTTGATACGGACATCAATAACACAATACAAATTATAAAGAATAGGCAAGGGCTCAACCACCATAAAACTAGCATTTATTGAATTAAGAACAATCAATTTTTCAATACCAGTAGACGGAATAATCGGAATAGACTTCATAAAGAAATTTAATTGTCTATGATTTTAATCAAGATAATGATGTTTTCATTGTAAGACCTGATATTTATAACTTCCCATGAAAATTCCAATTCTTTACAACAACGAAATAATTATAATAATAATAATATTAAATTCAATTTTTCTATGTAAACATATCGTTGTTTTCTTATTTAAATCTTAAAGTAAATTCATCATACATAATACAAATTTTAGATAAAGCTTTCAGATCTTTAAAAAGTAAGCTTTCGATCAGCTGATTTCCGAATAAAAATTTTCGTCAAAATATTTAGTTGCTTTATGTTGTCACACGCGTTAAAATGGTCTACAAAATTCAACTAAATTATGGAAAGCAATCTTCAAGGTATACACAATTTAATGTATATTGTTATTTTTGTGTAATTGTAAGGATTTAGTATTTTGTAATGCCCAATTTATGTTTATTTTTTAGAAAACTAACATGCTTTCGCCGTGTTTCGTGGAATATAACTGTTCCATGCTGAAAGCAACTAATTGGTCCATGTTATATTTGTGAGTGTTGTCTTTAACCACAACCCAAAAACTCGTCCCCGTTCGACCCTCTTTTCTAACATTTTGATAGAATAACGTTTAGTCACAGCAAACTTTTCGAAGTATGGCGCAGCAACAATCGAAATATTCAATGTCTCCGATACACATTGAATATAAGTTAACAGAGGCAGTTCCCAAGAGAAGAAACTGCCGAGTTGCAGACCATATCCGGTGGCCTGCACGCGCAGCGAAGAAACCGCTGACCGCGCGTTCCGGGTGCAAGTGCCCGGAGTCAGAACAGAGCACTCGCGGAGCGAACCCAGAACACAGAAGAAATGCAGGCTAAACAAATTGCGAGCATGGAAGCTGCCATAGCCTGCGCGCTCCAAAGGCAACAGGAGTTATTCGATAAGAAATTAGCCAAAATTATGGGGGAGTTATGCTCATTAATGGATAAAACTCCGAAAATTCAGACTTTTCTGGAAATATAAATAGAACCGGGAAAAGAATGTAACGAACCCCTGTACATGGTAAAATCTGTCCCGGAGTTCGACGGGAAGCAGGAAAACTATGTTTCCTGGAGGCAGGCTGCTACTGCAGTATATAGGGTATTTGAGCCATACAAAGGCAGCAGCCGACATTACCAGGCTGTAGGAATACTTAAAAATAAGGTACGGGGCGCGGCAGCGGCTGTATTAGCCTCATTTAACACAGTGTTTAACTTTCATGCCATACTGGCAAGGTTGGATTTTACGTATGCGGACAAAACTCCAGCACACGTAATTAAACAAGAGTTAAGTCTATCAAGACAGGGAGAACTGCCCCTTCTTAAATACTATGACGAGATCGAACGGAAGCTAACGCTTCTTACCAACAAAACAATCATGACACACGACGACACCGCGGCGGCAGTCCTAAATGAACAGCACAGAGATGACGCTTACATGCGTTCATATCTGGCCTAAAAAAGTCATTGAAAATAGCCGTTTTTCCGGCGCAACCAAGAGACTTACCATCAGCCTTGGCATTAGCTCAAGAAGCTGAGGCAAGTAATGACAGAAGCGCTTTCGCAGCCACCTTCGCCCGCCACAGCGAGGAAAAGATATTTAGGCCGAGCAACCAGCGACAAATACAAATACTTAAACTATAAACAGAACCAAAGCCAGGGGGCGATAAAAAAGAACCCTCACTTTGTCAGGACCCAAAAGGGAGCAACTAATCAGAGCGGTTCTTTTAAACAAAAACCATATAATAGCGCAGGTCCAAGCTAACCGGCACCAGAACCAATGGAGGTCGACACCTCCTCCAGGTTCAAGCAGCCCACGGCGTGGCAAAGGGGGTCGACACGATCCCAACAAAAAATAAACTTCATGCCGGAAGAAAAAACCGACGATGAGGAATATGACTTCGTTGCGCAAGCAAGCACCACGGAGATAGAGGACGAGTTAGCTGGAGAAGACTCCTGCAATTTTTTAGAATAAAATCCCTGCTTCCTTACATTACACGTACGGTAGCAGGAAAAGAAATAAAACTATTAATCGACACAGGCACCTCTAAAAATTACATTACTCCACTCCCGGGGCTGAAAGGCATCGTGGCAGCGGATAAACACTTCACAGTAAAGTCGATCTTACTAAAATAGATAAAAAATGTCTAGTTTCAGTGTTCAACGTAAAAACACCCTTTTTCAATCTTAACGACCTTAAGGATTTTAACGGCAATATCGGACTCGACTTACTTAAACAAGTGAATGCGAAACTCGATTTTACTAAAAATGTTCTGCACACTAGCAATGGAACTGAAAAGATCCAGTTTGCTAAAGCGGAAAATGTTAACTTCATAAAAATCGATGACGAGGACGTTCCTCTGGCAATTAAAGCCACCTTCGATAAAATGATTGTAAAAAATCATAAAGCCTTCGCCGATCCGGACGAAGCGCTGTCTTTCAACATAAACACATTGGCAACGATTAAAACGGATGGAGAACCGGTATACTCTAATTCATACCCGCACCCCATGGGTGTAACCGAATTCGTCAATGCAGAGGTAAACAACTTCTTGCGGACGGCGTAATTAGGCCATCCAAGTCCCCATATAATAACCCTACCTGGGTTGTGGACAAAAAAGGAACTGACCAAAATGGGGTTAAAAAGAAGCGATTGGTTATCGACTTTAGGAAACTCAACCAAAAAACCGTAGACGATAGATACCCTATCCCTACCATCTCGACAATACTGTCGAATATGGGCGAGACGAAATTTTTTACGACACTCGACCTCAAGTCAGGCTTTCATCAGATAGAGCTGGCAGAAAAGGACATGGAAAAGACAGCCTTTTCAATCAACAACGGCAAATACGAATTCTGTAGACTGCCATTTGGACTTAAAAATGCCCCGAGCATTTTCCAGAGGGCCGTCGACGATGTCCTCCGGGAAGGAATTTCAAAGATATGCTATGTGTATGTCGATGACGTTATAATATTTTCCAAAACAAAAGAGGACCATGTTAGGGACGTGGATTGGGCCTTAACGAAACTCTTAGAGGCGGGCTTGAGAGTGTCCCAAGAAAAGTCAAAGTTCTTCAAAAAAAGCGTCGAATACTTGGGATTCATAGTGTCTCAAACAGGGCTACGAACTTCACCTGAGAAGATCAAAGCAATATAACAATTCCCCCCGCCTACAACGTTATACGAACTCAGATATTTCCTGGGACTAGCAAGATATTATAGGTGATTCATAAAAAACTTCGCGACTATCGCAAGACCCTTAACGAATATCCTAAAGGGAGAAAATGGTAAAATTAGCATAGATATGACCAAGGAACAGAGAGAAACGTTGGACAGGCTGAGAGAGATCTTGGCATCAGAGGACGTTCTGCTATCCTGCCCGGACTTCAAAAAGCCATTTGACTTGACGACTGATGCGTCAGGCTCTGGATTGGGAGCAGTACTATCACAAGATGGCCGCCCCATCACTATGATATCACGAGCGCTGGGGGACAACGAAAAAAATGATGCAACCAACGAGCGAGAGCTCCTCGCTATAGTTTGGGCACTGAAAAATCTCCGGAATTACTTGTACGGAGTGAAAGGCTTGCAGATCTTTACCGACCACCAGCCACTTACCTTTGCCGTCTCGGACAAAAACCCTAACGCGAAACTAAAACGCTGGAAGGGGATTATAGACGATCACGGCGCGAAATTAGTTTATAAACCTGGCAAAGAAAACCTTGTGGCAGACGCGCTGTCTCGCCAGAATATAAACGTCTTAGAAGACGAAATAGAATCAGACGTAGCAACCATACACAGCGAACAATCACTGACATACACCATAGACACGACGGACAACCCAGTAAACTGTTTCCGGAACCAAATAGTAATTGAGGAAGGAAACAGCTCCTCTGTTGACACATTCATCTTGTTTAAAAGCAAGGTGCGACACGTAATAAAAATTTCTTATCGAGAAAATCTGTTTAACACTTTACAAGATTTAGTTAATGCTGAGGTGGTAAACGCAATATATTGCTCCCTGCCGATCTTGGTATTTATTCAACATCGACTAGTCGAATTGTTCCCCAGCACGTCATTCAAATATACGAAAAGCTTCGTGCAGGACATAACGGATACAACTGAGCAAAGGGAAATTGTCATAGCAGAACACAACAGGGCTCACCGAGCAGCACAAGAAAATGTAAAGCAAATCTTGAGGGACTATTTTTTCCCTAAAATGCTTCGGTTAGCAACAGAAACAACTTTGAATTGCAAGACCTGTTCAATGGCAAAATACAAAGGCCATCCATCTAGCAGAAACACCGATACCTTCTTTTGTGGGGGAAATTCTCCACATCGACATTTTTTCAACAGATGGAACCCTTTTTCTAACATGCATCGTTAAATTTTCAAATTTCGCCACGGTGCAGGCTATCGCATCGAGGGCCATAGTGGACGTAAAATCCCCTATACTGCACATAATCAATTTCCTTCCCAAAATCAAAACAATTTATTGTGATAACGAAAGGTCGTTCAACTCCGAAACAATTAAATCGATACTCATGAATCATTTCAATAACACCATCGCCAACGCCCCGCCCCTACATAGCACCGCAAACGGTCAAGTAGAAAGGTTTCATAGCACCCTGGCGGAAATAGCCAGATGCTTGAAAATAGAGGGCAACTTAAGCGATACGACCGAACTAATTCTTTTGGCAACCAACAAATACAACAATTCTTTCCACTCGGTAACCAACAAAAAAACCAATAGAGATTGTTCACTCAAAACCCGCGGATTTCGAAAGCAGAATTAGGAAGAGAATCCAACAGGCTCAAGAAAAAGGGCTATCAAACTGGTGAAAAAGTTTTCTTAAAGGCAAACAAACGCATAGGAAACAAGCTCTCGCCACTATGTTCGGAAAAAATCATTGAAGCAGATCTGGAGACCACGGTCCAAATTGAGGGGAGGGTGGTCCACAAGGACAATCTACGCTAACCATCTTCGCGAGATTACTGAACCCCTTTTTCTATTATTTTTATATTTTTCTAGGTTAGGAAAATTAGTCTTTGTTTTTGTACTTACGGCTGTCAAGACGGACGCGACAGTAAAACTTAATGACTACACGAACGCAGACTACATCCCGATAGAAAAAAATATCGGGAACCTACCTGGTAACCTATTCTAACAAGGTAGCCCTCAACGGAACTTGGTTCGTAAATCAATTGGGAAGTTCAATGAGATAACCTGCTGTGTCGGCCATGGCCATAGTCAACATCACGGCCCACCAGAACCGGCTGAGTCTCCCATTTCTTCACGAGCTGAGTCTGAGCAATCTCCACCACATCGGGACCCTCAGAGAAGAACTTACACTGGGGTCCTTCCTCAGCAACTCCTTTGCCCTACTTGCTACCTTCTTTCTGTGTTCCACCATTTGGCTCGGCTATCGCTATCTAAGGGCCAGAAGTCACACCAAACCAAGAACTGACAACGATGTAGAACGAGCGGGTCCCCGGGACGTCGACCACTTGAAGGGGGGAGAAGTTAACACAGGCAGTTTCCAAGAGAAGAAACTGCCGAGTTGCAGACCATATCCGGTGGCCTGCACGCGCAGCGAAGAAACCGCTGACCGCGCGTTCCGGGTGCAAGTGCCCGGAGTCAGAACAGAGCACAGAGTGATCGCCACGGGCAGGGACAAAACACTGACCCGGCACCTTGGCGACAGCGCTGCATTCAGGCAAAGGTCTCAAGCTGCAGTTGGATAGGTTCTTTAGTTTAGTCAAAAATTGTACTCCAGAGAACTAACTCTGTATAAAATACCTATGCCCTTACGGGCGTATGGAAATAAATAAAAATATAAAATAAATACCCAACGGTTTTATAATTTATACACCAAAATTAATAAAAACACTGTGGAAGCCAAGATAATAAAGGAAATAAACAAAAAAAATCACTAATAGTTACATTCATAAATATCTTTCCAATTGTAACTACATGCTTGAACGATTCATGTCTGAGCATACTGTATGGTTGGCGTCCAAAATACCAATTAGTATTGATGAAACTTGCCAAACACCACATCAAGTCCAACCTTATCTTACACGAATGCGAGTACAAAATTAAAAAGGAAATTGATTGTGACACGAATCTCCTTGCACATGCTGCAGCAGTCCCTGTAAAAAAACAAAGCGAGAAGGATACGTTCTGGAGATATAAAAGTTACGAAAACAACCTCCCAAGTATCATTCAAAAAATCATACTGCGCACAGAATTATTAAAGTGCAAGCCGATGTTTTATATCAGACTGTAATTAAACGAATATGCAGCTATGGATTTGATGGTTCAACGGGTCATTCGATATACAAGCAGAACTTCGCTACCAAACACCTGGCGAACAGCTATCAGATCACTTCATTTTTTTTAATTCTGTTATACCCATAAAAAATTATAGACTCTTTTGATCACAACATATGGAATATTACAACACCGCAATCTTTACAATTTTGCAGACCTCTAAAAATTCAACAAGTAAAAGAAACTACGGCCCACATAATGATGGAAAAGAACCTTTTACATTCGCAAATTTATAATCTCAAACCTTCTGTTTATAAACTGAATGAAAATTGTGATATAACAGAAACGTATGAAATGCATATGATACTTATTGGCAAAGTGCTAAACGCTTTAACTGGAACTAAATCTACTCAATGTTGTCCAATCTGTGGTGTCACTCCAACAAAAATATTAGAAATAACAAATTTTAATTCTGAACTTTTTGTCTCAAAGCCTGGAACTTTGCAGTTAGGAGTAAGTCCATTGGATGCCTGCATCCGGCTTTTACAATTTGTCTTGAACGTTACATATAAAATTGATTTAAAAAAAAAAGCATATAAAAGATGATGATATGTTCAAGAAAAATTTTGGAACGAAATGGGTCTTCGGATAAGCATATCAAAGCAGCATGGAAGCGGCAATACCAATGATGATCGCCATTTCTTTCAGTTATTATATAAATTCGGAAAATTTCGCTCATTATGTGAAACAACGTTTTCATCATATATGCGTAGCTATCCTTGGTATAGGTCACCAACAATTCATAAAATATTGGTTCATGGTTACCAGATTAATAATTCGAGCTTGGTTCTTTAGGCGAAAATGCTTTTGAAGCACGCAACACAGTTTAGAAAAAAGATAGATTGTCGCATCTAAGGAAAAATAATCGACTCAATACTATGACTGATATATTTCACATAGCTTTAGATTCCTTGGAAGAGAAAGAAAAAGAAAAAAAAACACTTCTGGAAAGATGTATTAAGTCTTTTGGACCATCCGTCTACAGCTGAAAAAAAAAAAACGATCTGCGGTGCGATTCTGATGACAATGAGCATATTTATAATATTTAATTGGATGAAGAAGAAAATTGCATTTAAAAAATAAGTAAGTGTTGTAACAAAATACGACAGAAAAAAATATATATTTATTCTAAATCAACTATCAATCAGTTTGCAGGGCGGCAAGCGTGGGAGTGGTCGTACTGACACCATTTTCTCTACACAATAAATAAATGCCATAACAATAAAATGTGCGAAGTTTGAACCATGTAGCTCAATTTTTCGACTGAAAAACTTAACAAACGTCTCTGACCTTTGCAAAAAAAATAATCTTAAACTCCATCCGGAAAAATGCTAATTTTTCATGCATAACGTGACCTTTTTTGGCCACAAAAGGACAGACCAGTCCTCACGGACGCTGATAGCGTTCGCAGATATATTTTGCATTTTGCAATTATTATCGTCGATTCATCAAAGACTTTGCAAATTATTTCCGTCACATAACCAGATAATGCATAAAAGATGTTAAATTTGAGTGGCCATCAGAATGCCAAACTGCTTTTGATTACTTAAAGAAAAAAATAATGAGTCCAACATTACTCCAATACCCCGATTATTCATATGAATTTTGCATAAACACGTAAAAAAGCTTGCAAAGACCTCCTTACGCAAGAACATAATACTATACAACTCTTGTATCTTGTGCATCAAAATCATTTACTAAAAGAGAATTTACTAAAAGCACAACGGAACAAGAATAATAAGCAATACATTGAGCAATTAACTACTTAAGACCTTACATTTATGGGCGACATTTCCTAGTTAAAAAAAAACCATAGACCATTAACATTTCTTTTTTCTATGGTTAATCCAAACTCTAAATTAACAAGAAGGAGATTTGATTTGGAAGTGCACGAACTTACAGTTGAGTATCTTAAAGGAAAGGACAATTACGTTGCTGATGCGTTATCTAGAGAATTTTACAAGTCACTACAAGCAATCAGTACAGACAGAATAAACTGTGCGCAGGGAAAAATCAAGCACAGCTGCCTAGGCAATGTGTTGGAAAAGCTTCTACGTCCAAAACATACGACTTCCTTGACAACGTCGTGGTCAAGAAAGTAGTGAGCTTGTATTTAACTAATTTAAAATGCCTTATTTAACATGGGAAAAAAGGTAATGTAAGAATAAATGTTAGCGATCTATATACCCATGGTACATTTGATTTAGGTAAATTTTTCCAAAAGCTTGAAAAAGAAGCCGGTATATGCAAGATTAGTCAACTTAAAATGGCACTGTGTGAGGAAATCTTTGAAAATATTTCAGTTGATTCGTTAAAAAAAATGGGCAATAAGATATTTAAGAGTAGCGCTACTCAAACCAGGGACAACAATAAAATAAAAGAAGATAAAAAACCTATACTGGTTGAAAACCATGACGATCCACTACAAGGCGGCCATACCGGAATAGCAAAACCTTCTCAAAAATGACACAACATTTCTATTGTTTGTAACGACCCTGTTTCGGGAAGCGGTATAGCTCGCCGTGACCAGGGTTCGAGACAAATCTATTCCCTCTTCAGATTAATTTGTTAAATAATATTTTTAGAAGCTAGAGTCACAAATTGAAGTTAAAGGTACATAATATCTAAGCACATTACAAAAACCTTTCTTCCTTGTTGACTCCGAACAAAATTCGAAAATTTCGATTTCTTTAAAAGACAAGAAGGAAGCAAGATTCGGCAAGGCAAAGCTTATATACCCTTGAAGATATTGCAAAAATTAAATACTTTTTAAAACATCTAAGCCTCGAATTATATTAGTATATGTTACGTCGGTGTATTAGTACCCAGTCCAGTTGCAGGAACGCTGGGTGCCGGCTCAGCTCGCCGCATGGGGTGGGTTCTTTGGAAACCACTCCCTCCCCTACATAACGAGAATAAATTTATCGTGCCTTAGGAAAATGATAGAGATCGTTCAGTTCGTTTTGTCATTTGACGTCGCTGCCCACAAGCTTCTCAAGTAGCTAGTTCGAGCGCTTGACCGAATTTCGATCGGCAGCGTGTAGCTGTTTTACCCTGCCCCTTTATACCTCCCGTATGCCGATGGATCGTCGCCGGCCACTGCAATGCGATCCCCTATTGTCAATGTCGTCAGTCGAAAGATACATCATTGTTCTTGACCCGAGTTTTTCCATTTGCGCCAGCTTCCCCTTTTATAAACGTTTAACAAGACATTATTGAGTTCTGCTTCATTTTATAATTTATTGAAAAGATTTTTCAGTTAATAGGCAAATAAAAGAGTAAATTAGGGTGCCAAATTAATTAAATTGAGAAATATTCTACGAGGTGTATATAGTATTTCTATTAACGTATAATAAAACTGTTGAGAATGAATAAATTTTTAAAGAATAATATTTTGAGTTAATTTATAAAAATAATAATATGGATCTTACAGGACTTTAAATTTAATGTATAAGGATTCGATATATATCTAAATGTTTAAGTTGCACATAGATCTAGGTATATACGCATATGTTTAAATATATATCTATATACTTTTGCTGGACAGTAAGTCGAACGCAACTCGCTTACCCCTTTTTATTTCCATCGACGAGAGCTCTCATTGTGGTATTCTGGGTTTGGGAAATTAATTATACACATATGCATAAATATATTTATATTAGTGCAAATTCACTTAACATTATTACTAAAGTGTTGGATTAATTTATAAAAAAAATTATGTTAATTGTCATTTCTTGGGCTATTGCGCGATGTTGGTCTTATTTCACAAACAGAAGAAAAAAACTTATTCGCTTTATTGCGATACAAATTGCGAGGAAGAGAAGAGTGAAAACGGCACTCGCGACGGTTGACGGTAGCACTTCTAGCTGAGGTTTCTTCTGGTGGCTCCAATTACAAATAAAAACTTTGGTCTTTGGCTTGCATTTAATGGTTTGTTTATTACTGATGGGTGTTGTTGATTGTTTTGCCGAAATTGAAATAGTAATAATGAAGTAATTGTTATTTTTGCACGGGTTGATATGTTAGTGGTGGCTCCTTTCTGGCCAATTGGCGGTGGCAGCTATGATTTTCTCCAGCTCGTGTCAGGGGTCCCGACGACTCTGCACAGATCGCTTGTACATCCGTAGGAAGTTCAGAATCAACATAAGGATCAAGAGTCCAGTGATGAGGCACAAAACATTGTAGACTTTGGTTATGTCCTCCTTGTGGTCTACAATTTCGACGTTGTTCACCACGTTTGCCGTGTTGTCGGATGCTTTCGAGGTTGTAAATCCCATGATATATAAGTTATATTTCTATCGGGTTCTAAGTTCGATCACTCGGATAAGTCCTCCGCGATAACTGTTTTTGCCAGAAGAGGACTTAACGCGGTTCCGCGGTCGTTTCTGTCTCGACTCCCGATTCTCAATTATATTGGACTATGACTGCCCGATTCGCAATCATCTTGGACTGTCATCTTGCCTGCTGTATGTTCTCATGAATTGCTTACTCTGACCAATTCGTTGCTGGTTACTGTATTGGCCAATTTCAGTGTTTCTCCACCTGCACTTCACAGTGTCTTCTGTCTCTGGTTATTGTACCTATTCCTTTCTTGTTTTATTTCTTACCTCGCTCCCGTAACATATATGAAAGAAACATTGAAGTGTGAGGATTTGAATATGTCCCCACCTGGAGTGTCGTGTGCAACAGGAAGTAACGGGACCGTGGACTTTGGAGCAGGAGGCAAAGTCATGACGATAACTAGCGGAAAACGGATGCCTATATAAGCAGGCCAACCGTCAACTAAGAGCAAGATCGCTACGTCGAGACGTTCGGGAGTTAGAGATTGAAGTCTCCGAATTGAGACACAGAAAGCTGAGGTCCTCAAGGCATCACACGCCTAGGTCAAGGCGCTTTGTTGCAACGTGTCAGGTAGAGTTGCACAAAAAGAGGCCTTCGAAAAGGATCCGAGGGCTAAGAATGGAAGTTGTCTAGAACTAGCTGCCTTGCTACAAGGATCGCATTGGCGAAGTCCGGCGGGTGGACGAAGAAGGCCACAGAGTTAACCATTTGTCATTATCAGCCCCAGGCCGAGGGTCAAGTCGGCAAATAAAGATCCTTTGTATACCCCAACTTGCTGTGAACAGAGAAAATTAATCAATTATATTGCACTCAATCTGAGAATCATGAACCATGAAGGACGATCAGCCGGTCAAATAGCGGTACTATCCGAAGAATCCAAAAATGCCGGAACGCGAGAGCGGGACAGGGAGGGTTAAAAAGCCGTAGGCTCCGTTACCGGCTAAACGCACACATGCACGGGTTGCGGAGGAGGCGTGTACACGGAGGGCACCGTTACTTTTAAACATTACACGGGCACAGAGCGGAGAGCGAGTCCCGTTACCGGTACACGTCTCCGCGAATAACGGAACCGAGGATACGTGGAGGAGCCGAGGTTTCGTCAGCGACGGCGCTGCACGGAGCAGGTCTTTCCGAAAAGATAGTCATCATGAGCGCACGCAGCAACAGCACCAAGCAACAAGTGGAGCACGAGGTAAGGGAGGAGCGGGCCAGGGAACAGCCAGTGGCCAAGTGGAGTCGGGACTCCGATTCCGTCCTCCAGCTTCTGGCGTCCCCCCTGGTGTCGCGATCCACGTCACCGGTCAGCGAGGCTGACGCGGAGTCCACCGGCGAAATCTCGGACGTGGAGCTGCCGTCCGAGGAGGAGGACGCAGGCCCGAACGCGACGGAGATCGCAGAGGTCGTTCGGATGGTCTTCCGCCGGTTGAGCAGGGCAACGGCAGGGCTCGGGCGGATCTGCCTAGGGCAGATACCACCGTCGGGCAGCAGACGGTCATGTGGACGTGGCCCGCGCCGGACGATGCGGCGGAGGAGACCCGGTTGTGGGAGGCAATCGAGGCCATAAATTGGCAGCGCCCAACGCCGATGCACCCGCGCGATCCGCGAGCCGAGTCGGCGAAACGCTTCGCGGAGACGGCCGGTCGCGAGGAGCTGAAGGCGACGCCCGAGGAGGAGCGCGAGGCCCAGGAGCCCACGAAGGTTCTGGAGAAGGGGCCGTGGGAGTAGCCATCACCGCCGGAGACGTCGCGGGACGCGGCGCCACCCCCGAAACTCGCGCGGCAGACCTCTTGCCCGGAGCCGCGAGCCCCACCGGCGAGGCCGACGCTGCGGAGGCAGCAGTCGGAGGGCGTGGAACCGTGGGCGGAGGTTGCGGAGGCCGAGTGGCCAGCTCAGGTGGCCGAAGAAGCGCAACGGCAGCGAGGGAGGCGCAGGAAGGACAGGTGGGCCAAGCTCAAGCTGGAGGGCCAAGATCGCTACCGGATAAAGGTAGCAGGGGGCCGGGTGCGGGTTTTTAGGGCCCAATAAAAGTGGGTCCCATCCCTTTAGAACAGCATTTGTATTTATAGGGGATCACAAGACAGGAAAAAAAGTGGTCAGCCGCAGCAGCCGATCGCGGAGCGGGAGCGGATCGCGGGCCAAGCACGCGGGCCGGCAGAAATCACGAGGCTGCCGCAGGCGTAGGGTGAAGGGGGGGCACACGGTCCAGGGCCAGCCCCCCGAGACATGGCAGGGGCATCAGGGGCATCATGGTCATGGTGTCGCTGTAAAGAAAAAAAACGCTAGTTCAAAGAAAAGTGTCAAGTTTACTCACAAATTAGGGACGGGGGCGCCAGGCGATAGGCGGTCGATCGATAGTTGCGATCGATGGGTACAAAAAAAATACTGGATTTCTCAAGAAACGGTCAAACGGAGGCAACTTAAGACAACGGAAACGATAACGGCAATAACGATGGCAATGCTGGACCCGCTATCGATAAGTGCGATTGAGACGTGGTCAGTAGAGTGGCCAGACGACGGGAATCGAAATGGTGATTTCAAACACGGGGAAATGTCTGGGCGGGAAAATTAAATTCAACGCGGGGAATTGTCTAAGGAACCAGATGCAGTTTTGGGAAAGATCAAGTCTTTCGGGGAACTGTCTGGGAAACAGGTTAACGCAGCACAGCCACGGGAAAGTTAAAGGTCTTTCAGGGCGCTGTCTGGGGGGAGTCTTACGAGGACAGTATAGGGAAAGTTGAAGTCTTTTGGGGAACTGTATGGGGTCACGAGGAGAACAAGTTCGGCGGGGAATTTGAATGAACGAACAACAGGGGCGGGGAGATGTGAGGAGTATTGTGTTTGGTTAGAAGCGTTCTCGTTGAGTGCTTGGTACAGACTGCCTCTATTCAGAGAACAACGTGAGAATGAACAAAAGCAACGTGTGTGTATGTACATGTGTCTGCTTAAAGAACGAAGGAATACAGATTAGTTTTGGATGTGCGATGTAGCGAGAATACATTTTGCTTATACATAACAAGGAGTCTTAAAACTCCCCACAAATGCCGACCCAGGAGAGCTGCATAACAACAGCGAAGGAGGCGAGAATGCCGGAGGAGTCAAGGGCAACAAGGTCAAACGGTAAACGACGCACTTTGGACCCAGGCAAAGCGGAGAAACCGTGAATTAACGGTACCACGCTGGACATTGGACCCTTACACGGCAAGGGCAACAAGGTCGAGCGGTAAATTGGCGGACTTCGGACACGCACAAAGAGGACGCACCGTGAACTAACGTTGCGGCAGTGAACCTTGGACCCAATCACGCGAGCTGGAAAAGGGAAATAACGGGACCATCACAGGCTATAAAAAGAGGCGTAAGCGCAGCACACCAGGAAGTAATAGTGCGAGAATCAAAGCGAGTGCGTGTACGCGAGACCAGTAGCAAGTTAATCAAGTGCCGAGTACCAAGATCAAGATCGCAAAGTCGAGACGCCGAACGACTGAGAGTCTACAAGGCTGAGGCTTCAACGCTGAGATCCAACGGGTGCTAGGTCGTGGTTAAATCGAGCTCAGGGAGTCCTTGCATGGAGTATGCGATAAAAGTGGCTGGGCGAAGAGGTGGCTAGGCGATACACCTTGCCGACACAATCCAGACCAACTTAGGGAGCCTGCGAAAAAGGTGGCTAGGCGAAAAGACAGAACCTAGTTCTACCTGCTAAGCGAAACACCTTGCCGGTCCCGACAGTGAGGTTCGCATAATATCCAGAGTCTCGAAGGAGCCGTCACGAGTCAGATACCAGCAAGCAGTCGACGACGAGGTGCGACGCCGCAGAGGACGACGACGAGGAGCAGCAGTAGCGGAAGAGCCGCGAGGCTTGTATAATGAGACGAATAAAAACCGTTACGATCCCAACAGAACTCATGCGTTATTCTTTGGTCAAAGGCAATCACCCAATATAAATTTGTTGGAACGAACCCATAACCTCTCTGAGCTAGCCGTCCGTTAACGTAGCTAGGGAGAATACCTAAGAAATCAGGTCGTTACAGTGTTATGTGGTGTTTTAAACTTTAATGAGTTTTGGAAGTGGAGTGTGTTTCTGTAGACTGGTTAGCTTGAGAATTCGGCATCGAGTGACTTTATTATAGATTTTCTTTCCTGATCTGTTACCTTCACGCATACATTAGCGATCTCTGTCTGTGTTGTCAGAAAAGACGTCCACTCCGTGTGTTTCTCTCTTCTTGCTCTTCTGGTTTGTTTCTGATTCCTACATTTGACCCTCCTGACGTGGTGTTCGTCCCAAACTCCTTCAAAAACGCGGATACTGTGAATGTTTTCAAAGGTATTTCCACATCATACCTGCCATGCTTTTGAACTTTGACGACCTTATAGGGACCAAGATACCTTCCTTTTAACTTTAAGCACACCCCATACTGAGAACGCTTAATCGCAACTAAGTCATTGACTTTGTATTGCTTTTCCTCTTTACTATTTGAAGTTTTTCTTTTCTCTTCCTGTAAAGCTTGAATGTTGTCCCTGGCTTGTGTGCGTTCGTCCAACTTTTCTATCAAAGACTGCTGCACCTGTTCATTGAGTTCTGCAATGTCAACTACACGCATGTCCACACCTTGGCGCTACTTTTGTGCTTCTAGGCTCGATATTATTTATTAGCTGCTGCAGTCAACCCACGTGTTTGTACCAATGTCCTGGATTTTCTAGGCTCATCTTATGCATTCTCTAGACCTGCCCGTTACCTCGAGGTACACCTATAGCGATCAATAAATGCTTTATCTTCTCTTTGTCGCAGTATTCCTTGAATAAGTGCTATGTGAAAGCTGCACCCCTATTTGACAAGATCCTGAAGGGATTTCCAAATATTATGGTCTGCCTGTCTAAACAGTTTAGCACCTCCTCGACTCCAGTATTACGCGTCGTTACCAAACGTATTTCGAAAATGCATCGATAACTACTAAGATATGATTATATCTTTTCTTGGTGATCTCCACCGGCCCTACGTGATCTAAGTGATAAATGACCTTGCTTACGAGCAATCATTATAATCTCAGTCTCCATTTGAGATGAAACTACAATCAACTCTGTGTCTGGATTTTTAAACAATATTTGATTGGCGATGTAATAATTTTCATGCCCCTTTGTTTCAACTAGATTCCTAATTACATTTGTCCATTTGTCTGCCACCTGTGCTTCCTTGAACTTGTGCATTTCACTGTCAGTCAACACAAAACAAGCTACTCGACTCAGTGCGTCTACATGCCTCATCTTTGTACCTGATCGATGTACTATCTCGTAATCGTAGTCTTGTAGATACATTGACCACCAAGCCACTCGCAACGGAACTTTTTTCTTTTTCATCGTCAAGGTGAACGCGTTACAATCCGTGATGATTTTGAACTTCGTTCCCAAAACATAGATTCGCCATTTTGTTAACGCTCCTATGACTGCTACGACCTCCATATCGTATGAGTGACAGGGTGTAACTGTCTTTCCTCTGGATCCTTTTGTAGAAGAACTGCCCCAAATCCAAACTTCGACGCATCCGTGTGTATTTCCGTGGCCAATCTAGGATTGTACAGTTTCAAAACTGGCTTGCTAGTCAATGCTGCCTTAAATTGCTCGAATGCTACCTGCCGTAACTCCTTTAACTCAAACTTTACATCCATTTTCAGCAAATCTGGCTTAGCTATTACTGCGTATGGCTTTTTGATTAGACGGCACTGGAAATCTTTCTACGGCCTGTGTTTTCTCTTCGCTGGGTGTGATCGAACAATTTTCAATAATATATCCTAGAAAAGTGCAATTGATTTTCAACCCGTTCTGTTCTGCGAACTCAAGAACTCTTTGCAGCTTTTGTATTCCCTCTACGACATCACTGCTTGGGATGATAATGTATTCTATGCAAGCCACTGCATCAGCGTTTTTGATGAGCACCCTGAGAACTGCAATTATAAAACGCGTCAAAACTGCCGGCGAGTTCGAATTGCCAAACGGCACATACAAGAACTCGTACTGCCCATTCTGTGTAATAAATGATATATACTTTTGGGAGTCTACTACTACCGGAACATGAAAATAACCTTTGGTCAAATCCCGTGTCGTAAACATTGTAGCTCCCTGTAACTTCTCAATCACATTGTCCATCTGTATCATAGGAAAATTGTCCCTCATTATTTTCTCATTCAATTCCAACTTTTGGTGCGGGTCGTTGCCGTGCTGAGTCTTTCCAAGTGTAAAATAAAAAACTTTGGGTTCGGTGTTAAATTTCACTTGTTGCTTCGTGCACTTTACTTTTCTTATTGCTGTACAAAAATATAGCGTGAGGTCTAAGGGCCATACCTATATGGAGAGAGGTTTAACCCGCTTGGGCAACAGTAATGACAAGACAGCGATGTTGCACCAAGCCTGGCTCGACATGAACATTGGCCGGCGTTCAGCTCTGCATCTGGTCATCAACCAGCATCACCAGTTGTCGGCCCATGCTTGACGACTTCGAGCGGATTTCGGTGGTGCAAACTCGTTTATCGCCCACGCGTGTGACGGAAAGGTTGAGAGCCTTTGCCAAAGATACGTGAATGCGACTTACGGGGCATCATGGATCCACCAAAGATCGGGCGTCAAACCATTTTACATTGAAACCGACCAAAACCGACCCCGTTGGAAGGATGCTCACACTCGTGCGCTGCAGGATAGGAGCGCACAATGGGTCTTTAGCAGGGCCACTGGGCGCTGAGCGTGGCGACATTGTCGGCGATATCCTCTGCTGCTGCTGTTGTCGTGCTGAGCGCGACGACTGGGGGCTCTTGGATGTGCAAGAGGGTGTGATGCCTTCCACCGCAGACGCGGCACTTGGACTTACTTCGGCAGGTTTGGCCCGAATGCTCGTGAGCAAGGCGGTTTGCGCAATACCGATTAATTAGGACAGCGCGGAGTCGCTTAAGGGCCGAAAGACGGAGAAACCGTTGGCATTTTCTTAAGGCGTGAACCCCTCTGTAAACGCGGCACCTGTAAGCGTGTTGGTTGCTGTTTGGCGCCATCGTAAACACTCTGTGTATGGGAATATATAAAAACAAGAGTAATGCGTTATGGATGATTCAGATGACTGTGACATGTATGAGGACAGACACCAGAGGATGACATGAACTCAGGACTAGTAAGAACGTCTGACAGTGGATAATTCTGGGAAGCGTGAACAAAGGGAAGAGTAACTTGGAATCAGTGGCCTCCATCGGAAGACGGATCATCTTCGCGATTGGTCGCCGGATGACTCCCCGTGTGGCGAGGACATCTGCCACTCGGGTCAAGCCATCTGCGCCTGGGTGCACACGTTGGATCCGCCCAAGACGCCTTCGTTTGGTGGTAGGTTTTCTTCCTTGATCACCACCATATCCCCCGTCTGAACATCTCGCATTGGGAATTGCCATTTAGTTCTTTTGTGGAGCTCCTGCAGATACTCTTCCTTCCATCGTAAGGTCAGTGGGGTTTTCGGACATTGGAGTAATAGGCCTCGAGTTTAAACAGGCCTCAATTTTTGCTAGGAGGGTAGTTAGTTCCTCAAATGTGTATTTCCCGACAGCCGTCTGCTTATAGAAGTGTGTCTTGAAGCTGTTGACACCTACCTCCCATAGCCCCCCCATTTGAGGTGCGCCGGGAGGGTTTAAGTGCCAGGTCACATTTTGGAGACTATACTTGGAAAGTATGAATGCCCTCGTGGCTTCAATGAAATTCTTGGATAAGGACGTTGAGGCTCCAACGAACGTTTTGCCGTTGTCAGAGTGTAGGTGGTGGGACACCCACGTCGGGCGGAGAAGCACGAGAAGGCTGCCAGAAACTTCTCAGTGGTTAAGTCTGACGTAGCTTCTAGATGGATAGCTCGGGTACTAAAGCATACAAAAACGCAAACATACCCCTTTATTACCTTACAACCTCGACCGACATAGCTTTTAATGTCAAATGGTCCCGTGAAATCAATGCAAATCAATGTGGATGGTGCTCACTCGACAAGAGTGAATTTCCTTTACAAGATTCTTCAGCTTAGGAATCCAATACTTGGAACGAATCAGTCGAATCACCAACTGATTACACCCATGTATGGATATGCGATGGGTAAAAAGGGCAAGAAATTTTGCAAAAATACACCTCTCTGGAATGATGATTGGATGTTTCTCATTATAACTTAGCATCTCAGACGCTCGTAAACGTCCGCTTGCTCTTAAGACAGTGACTATCGAGAAAGGGGTTTAAATTGGAGATGGTGCTTGAGACTGGAATTCGTCGCTTGTTGCCCAAGGCTTTGCTTTCTGTTGCAAATTCACTTCGCTGACTGAGCACACTTAGCCGCTATTGGACGTCAGACAACTCTGCTGCATAGAGCTCTGCCTTCACGTCGACATGTTGCTTGCCACACCTTTTTGCAATGAACGTGAATTTGCCGGTACATCATGGTGATGTCGGCGTTGAAGACGTACTTAAAGAAGCGCCATTTGAGGATCTGGGTGGTCAAATCAGATTGCAGTACCGGACCTGTATGAAGGATATCCTTAAGTCTGTACCCGTTTGACGATGGATTGAAGGCGTTAAACACGGCGCGAACCTTTGTCGTGGTGCTGTCTGGTTTGCAAACCGCGTGGTGTGGAGAGACTAGATGCATATGACCTAAATCTAATTACTCCTGGATGACTGAGTCGTGCTGCTTTTTTAAGGAGGCGTTTTTGTTTAGCCGTGCCTCGTTTCTAAGGAATTGCGCCAATGCGATAGGCCTTGAATGTCCCAGGTTTATATTGATAGGCTCATAAAAGGGAAAGGAAACCACATACCTCCCTTTCTCATCCATTTTAGTGGTCTGCTGGAAGTTGTTCTCACACACCGAGCTGGATTCCTCAACCAGCTTCACTGGAACAAGCTCCACCTCGCAAAATTTGGTGAGGTTGCTGTCTAGTTTAGCCTCAGTGACAGACAATCGTGTCGAGAAGGAAGCTATTCTGTTAGTGGGATTCTTCCGCAAACATTTGAACGGAAGCCGCCTAGAATAATCGATGGAAGTAGATCAGCGCCTATGAGCACGTCAATCTGCGAACTCTGCTAGTTGGAGGTTGGGCAGGTCTCTTAACGAACCTTCGGGTATTGTATAGGATGGGAGATTTCCAGCTAAATGTGGTAACACATATGCGGAGGCTTCGAGTTGTATATGTGGCCTATGTTGGGAGCCTATGTTGAACTGACAGCGCTTGCGAGGCTGAGCAGCAACAGTTTGGTTTACTCCCGCAACTTGAGCTTGGATGGATTCATAGGGGAGCTTAATTAGGTTGAATAACCGTTCCGATATAAAAGTTGCTTCTGGTCCTAAGTCAACTAAAGCGCGTTAGGAGTACTTTATGTCCGAGTGCCAGATCTCTATGAGCGCCGTGCTCTGGACGACCCCTTGCGTGTTCACGGTGAGGTACGTTTGGACGTTCGATGGAGTGGACTGTATACTTTGCTGGTGGTCAGGTATGGATGCTGGCTGTAATAGGGGTTGGAGGTCAAGTACAAGTGCTGACTGGAGTTGTTGGGGGCCGCCACGAAGCAGGAGAGTGTTATGGCGATCTTTGCAAGTGTAGCAGTTGTGAGTGCTTGTGCAGTCTCTCAACATGTGGGTTCTTGCTGAGAGTTTTTGCTGTTTTATACACTGTTCTCGATCCGCGACGGGCATATTTCGGTGTTTCGCCACCTGCACTTCACTCTGTCTTCTGTCTCACGTTATTTTTTTTTTTTTTTTTTTTGTTTATTCCTTACTCAACCTTAGACCGCTCCTGTAACATGGTTCGATGACGACCTTGTAAAAAAAAACCTTGAAATCACTTCACCCTGGAATCTCGGATGGTTGAAAAAGAGAGACTGCTCCCACAGAGACACCGTCAATTTCGGCAGCCTCGAGGAGCTCAGAAAGACGAGCAGACAATCCCATTGGGTGGTGTCTACCTCAGCAATTTCCAAGGCTGTCAAACATCCTTGGACTGTGCTCTCCAGAAGCTTTAAGGATTTTCCACATTCTTGGGAAACAGAGAGAAAATTGATTAGAATATTAAGCTGGATGTTGACGAGCAATCACTTTTTTTCAAAACGATTCTGCAGGTTCCTCCATGCTGATTCAAACCCTTTGTTGGCTAAAGGAGTTAGTGCAACTATGGACTTTGCTACTCCATTCGTTTTCGAGTAGACGTGAAACAGCATTTCGTCGCCCGAAAGCCTAGTATTCTGGACATTTTGAATATAATATCTATTTTGTATAAAAATGACTGAAACCTAGAGCGCACTCTACAAATTCTGCTCGCAGTATCTGAATGCATTAATACTGAATCTCTGGCATAAAATAACTCCCACATATACGGTGACCCTTGCCATTTTTAGAAACTGTGGTAGTCTCCATTGCAAATCCATCATAATAACGCAATCAGCTTCTCTTCCTTGTCGTCCAAATGCCTCGGTCGCATTATGGATGTCATGCTGAGCATTACAGAGTTTAGTAAACTCATTCATGTTCATTAATTTTAATTAATTTCTTTTGAATTTGCCAAAATTGAAAAGTAAACAAACCCAGATCAGCTGTTCACGCCACTCACAGTTCGGAGTGACATTAGCCAAATGCTAATGCCCAATGGAATCAGGGACATTTAAAAAGTCCACTAATGCGGCAATGGAATCAGTCTATTAGATTGCATGACTGTAATCGTGTCTTTACACTTTAATACATTCGGCGTAGAGACTTTCATCTAATCGGACGTGTAATTCGACGCTCTTCTTTCACACTGTGTTCTTCCGGTGTTTAACGTATTTTACCTAGCTCAGTTGTCTTGTCAGTAACCCTGCAACCTACATAAATACGTATTACAGGTAGGCATTAAAAGTTAATGACGGTTTATTTAAATTAAAACAAGCTACCAATTAACAATTTTTCTTATTGCTCCGCTTGGCTCAGTGTTTACCGCTAATCCTAAAGTTTGGTGCTGTTAGTGACACTACGCTCTTTGTGCTCTCCGCGTACATTTACACGAAGTTGCATTCGTTGCACTTGTTTCGATCGGTTGCTCAACGCTCACATCCGACCGCTCTCTATACCGCTGCTGCTGCTCTTCACGCTCACACGCTCTCTGCCCTGCTGCTACTCTGCTGCTCAACGCTTACATCTGACCGCTCTTCACCCCGCTGCTGCTTCAACGTTTATACAATATATGTTCCGCTTTTGTTAAGCGCTTGCAGCTGTTGACCAACATTTCTCTCTCACGCTCGAGGCTGATACGGATGCTCATATACTACAACCGCGCTCCCCTCTTCTTCTGTGCACAGTGATCTGATAATTAACCAAAATGACCATCGCTTGCACTGCTAATAAATGCGAGTATAATGGCATTATTAGTGGCGATACCTACCTCATCTGCTGGTTATGTGATAACTGTTCGCATGTTAAGTGTGCTGGAGCTGGCATCAACGGCCGTGTTGGGGATTTAATCTCCAAAAGAGTTGGTTTTACCTGGTCCTGCACGTCTTGCCGCAAGATGAGGCATGAAATGCGTACGTTCATGAGGCAAACTAGCACTGGATTTGCTGAAGTTCGTAAACTCTTCAATGCTATGAATGACAAATTCCTGGCAGTGGAATCTCAGTTTCTTGGACTTAAGATTCTTAGCGAGTCACCGAATAGAAAAATCCCAAATAACAATCTTCAACTTCCTGTTCAGGATTTACCATCCATCTCGACGCCAACTAATGCTAATAATTCGCCGAACTACTTAACACCATCTCTGCCACTGGCTCACACTACCCCTTCTGGACCTTCTTCTGTTCCCTCGCGTGCCTCATTGGCTACGAAATCACTTGGTAATTTTCTACCGGAAGAAAACATGGCCTCTCATGGACTACATCTGGCTCCTGTTGCTACAAACTCTGCTCCTGCATCCGCTTCTACATCTGGTGCTGTTTTCTTCTCCAACGATATGCCTGGCCCAAGCCTTGCGGCTCCTAGATGCACTAATGTCCCTTTAAGTGCTGTTCCGAGAAGTAACCGTCCAAGGAATAGCGAGGCGACTTCTGATGTCTCTGGGATTCCTCTGAGAGGGGTTATTCAAAAATCAATATTTGTGACGAGACTTAATCCCGAAGTCACTGCTGAGGATGTTAGGATCTTCCTCTGTGAGAAACTGCAGGTCCCGGACAACGCTATTTCTGTACATAAGTTCATTTTTAAGCAAAAGCGCAATATTTCTTCTTTTAAAATTCGTATCACTGATTCTTATTTCTCTAAGGCACTTGATTCTACACTTTGGCCAGTTAATACTTTAGTACATGAGTATCTTCAGAAAAACCAGCCTCGTGGGTCAAATTCAGCTGTCTCAAAAAACTAAGAAAATCAAATCTGTCAATTTTATACCAAAATGTAATGGTAATAGTCTTTCCGTCGACGCCGACGTCATTGCTTTAACTGAAACATGGCTAAACTCTTCGGTTTCCGATCAAGAAATAATCGTTAATAAGTTTGTTATCTATAGAAATAACCGCATCTCCCTGGCGGTGGCGTGTTAATTGCAGTTCACAACTCACTTTCATCGGAGATTTTTCCTTTTAAAACCCTCTTTCCATTGAATTCGTTGCAGTTAAAATTAATATCAATAACATTATTATTTATATAACTTGCTCTTACATTCCTCCTAGATCTGATACTTCTCTCTATTTAATGCACTTGTCTGCCATTCAATTAGTATCCTCTTCTATTGCCGATGAGGACCGCCTGATTATAATGGGAGATTTTAACATATCTAACGTGTCTTGGGTCTCTTCACTGGACTCCAATCTCCTTTTTGCCGAAAGCCAGCATGACTTTATCGACGGCCTGACGGACTTGTCTCTGGGCCAGATAAACTTTGTAAAGAACCATTTGGATAGACTTCTCGACTTAATATTTGTTAATAACGACACTCTAGCTAATGTCCTCAGAAGCCCTCCCTTTTCTCTGCCTGAAGACCCCTATCATCCAACCCTGTTGTGGAATGCTGAGATCGTTGCAGAAATTCAGACTAAGGCGGCCTTACGCGTAAAATGTTTCCGCAATGCCAATTTTTTTGGTTTACACCAGCATCTGAGTGCTATCGATTCGCCCTTCTTAAAATCATTTAATGACATAGAAACTGCAGTGTCATCCTTTAATTTGACCTCATTAAATCTTTTCGTTCCCGAGGTATCGGTAAGTGACTCTTCTAAGCCCCCATGGTTCAATAGGCACTTGTCTTACCTCAAAAATAAGAAATCGAGGCTGTATAAAAATGACTTAAAATCCAATGCTGCAGTGGATTTTTCCAAATATGTCACGAGCCGCGTGTTGTTCCTTAATGCCTCTAAACTTTGTTTTGAATGCTACATCGCTCAATGTAGAGATTTTTACTCCTTTGTAAACTCCAAAAGAAAATCAAATGCGTATCCTTTAACTATGTATTTACACAAGCGAACTGAATCATCATCTTTAGACATTTCTAATCTTTTTACAAACTTTTTTCAGTCAACCTACTCTCTTCAATCCTATGACTTTTCCACTCCCTACCCATATGATCTGCCCTGCATCAATAATATTTTTGTTCCTCGATTTGAAGTTAGCGATGTTCTTAAAGCCCTTCTGTCGCTGGAAACGTCCTATTCCGCGGGCCCTGATAACATCCCTAGCTGTGTTCTAAGAAACTGTGCCGAAGCTCTGTCTTGGCCAATCATTTTTCTATTTAAATTATCTTTATTATCTTCAGAGTTCCCGAGAATTTGAAATGAATCTTTTATTATTCCAATTCATAAAAAAGGATCAAGGTCCGATGTCGAAAATTATCGTGGTATAGCCAAACTTTCTGCCATACCTAAGCTTTTTGAACAGCTGTTCACTTGTCAACTTCAACATATGTGTGCCTCTATCATCTCTCCCGCACAGCATGGCTTGTAAAACAACGGTCGACCACTACTAAACTTCTCGAATTTTCTACTCTCATTCCCCGTATTTTCCTAAATAAATGCCAAACTGACGTTATTTTTACTGACTTCAGCAAGGCATTTGATTCAGTAAGCCATAGCCTTCTTCTTCATAAACTATCTCTTCTTGGTTTTCCACCTAATTTACTTAACTGGATTTCTGCCTATCTTTCAAACAGAACTCAACGCGTTCTCTTCAATAATCAACTTTCCTCCGACGTAAATGCTTTTTCTAGTGTACCCCAAGGAAGTCATCTGGGGCCACTACTTTTCGTTTTTTTATTAATGATCTTCCAAAAGTAGTGTCATTTGCCTCTACTCTAATGTATGCGGACGATGTAAAAATTTGCCTATCATTTTCTGACCAAATGTCAAACCTTCGCCTACAGTCGGACATTGATCAATTACAATTATGGTGTTCCAACAATTTGTTGCTTCTTAATCATACTAAATGCAAATGTATGTCCTTTTACCGGACTACAGCCCACATACACTCTTACCATCTTGGAAACTCTACTTTAGAACGTATTACGCAAGTAACAGATCTTGGTGTCCTATTTGATAGCAAGTTATGTTTCAAAAACCATATTTCTGTCATCATTGGTAAAGCTAAGGGTGTTTTAGCCGCCATAAAACGTTGGGCCAAGGAGTTTAACGATCCGTATACAAAAAAGACTGTTTACATTTCCCTGGTTAGCCCTACTTTGGACTGCTGCTCATGTGTATGGAGCCCTCAATATATTGGTCAACAAAAATTAATCGAGTCAGCCCAAAAACAATTTTTATTATTTGCTCTTCGACAGCTGAATTGGGACCCGGAGAGACGTTTGCCACCTTACTCGTCAATTCAATTGATTTAATGTCTCTAAAACATCGTAGAATGTGCAACGGAGTAATTTTTTTTGCATAAGCTTCTCATAGGTGAGGTAAATTCTGGCCTCCTCCTAAGCTATATTAACATCGCTGTTTCCTCAAGATTTACTCGTACTTTTCGCCCTATTCACTTGCCAATTTGTAGATCCAACTTTTCCCTTCATGACCCCTTTCGGGTGCTTTGTTCAAATTATAATGCAGTATATTCTGCAATATCTTTGGAAAATTCTATTGATCGGATATCATCAAATATTTATGCTTTCCTTGATTCATATAATATTTAATAAGTTTAAGTTATATTTATTTTTAGCATATATGTGTAAGTTAGCAGTTTATTGCTAACTATAAATCAATAAATCAATAACATGCGCCTTGGTAATATTAATTTTATTGAAGTTTGATAGTGAGTTATTTCATATATTTTGCTGACAAGAACTTATTTTTAACTGATTTCTCATTACATATTGACATTATACACACACAATTGAGTATAAACGCTGCCCAACGCACACGTTGTATACTCAGAAACTGCATGAGATGCAGCTTGTCTATTTAACCTTAATGTTTGTCATCATCGCCTTCTTCTGTGACATCATTGTTAGGAAACATAACAGTCTTCACCATTTTTTTGTCGTTCTCGGATGTAATATATATGTAGTTTATATATGATTTAGTCATTACCTAAACATCATATTTATCTTATGCTTATGCGTTATTTTAATAATTTGTTTTTTTTATGTATACACCAATATGTGAATCGAAGAGCTGGGTCATTCCAAGCTTTTAATAATGAAATGGCAAGTTAGTTTTAGTCTACAGAGGCCTCAAAAGGAGCTATTTATGTCAACGTCGAAATTCAAATAATAATAAACTTTCTTAAACGTTTTGGGTTCACAGAAAAATTAAGCATTTCGTTAAAACACATACATATAACGCCGAAAGACACTTTGTTAGAGTTTGAGAATCAAAGAGTCTTAGGAAAACAGGTTTGTACAAAAAGTAATCTGGTGTTTAAGAGTGTCTATCGAGTTCACTTTTTATATGTTTTGTGACATCCTGTAAAATGGGGAAACTTTTTGGGGTTTGTGGTTTAGAGGAAAGAAATCATGGTAACGTTCAATATCTCGAATTGCCCGTTTACGCAAGCAAATCATGTGGTCGTCTATATGAGTATAATGTTTTCCTCGTCGCCATTCTTTAAGATTAATTGAATTCGGAGCACCTATTTAAAGTGATGATGGTAAGGTTTTCTAAACCTGCACTCTAGTTACAAAGTTTTTCAGCAATGTCGTTCGAAGAAGTCTACTTTGTCGAGTACAACCAGCAGAACTTTGTAAACGAGTCTATGACTGCTAAGATATGATTGTACTCTTTGTAGATTGAGTCTAACGGATATTTCCTTTGTCCACAGGGTCCTTCCTGTTTGCCCCTCTTGCGATTGCAGAGTAAACACAAGATGCACCAATCTATAACTTTCTGTACTTTTCCTGGAGATTTGGAGTGTAGTCTTCTGTCCAAATCAGATCCTTAATTTTCTTCGATGCAAAATGACCCTTCAATGAGCTCTTTTAGAATTTGTCATTTCATGTCTTTCAAACACAAAGTCAGCGTCGCTGACTAACTTCTTATATCGTTTTGAGATGAATGCCTTACGATATACCTTAGTCAAATATATTTATTGCTTGCTAATGGCTTGCTCATAGTCGTACTCATGTGTATTTATGTTTTGAGATTCCGATTGCAGAAACCCAGAGCTGGAGTTGCGGTCAATAGCTTCTTCAGGTTCACGGACTTATACAGATTTGGGACTGATACAGAATTTGGTGTTGTTCTTGATCAGGTCAGTAAGGAGGCGTGAAAATAATGGCAATAGCCCCATTTCAACTTCTTTAAATTGGGACACAACTTCAATCTTCTTTCGTGTTAGACCAATCTTCTGATTTTCAATAATATGACCAAGGAAATCAAAACCCATTTTTAAAATAAAATTAATTTTTTAAAAAGTGTTAAGCTCTTAAGGGGCTATACCATTGTAACCCACGAAAAAATAGGAAATGTTTTGTTTAAGGAGTTGGTTGCCACGCCCCCAAAATTTATTTACACTTTTTTTGTTAGCTGTAAGATAAATCAATAATCTGGCAACATTGGTCTCAGCGCCTTAATTTAGTCAAGATCTGATCCTTCTAAATTATCTTAAAAATAACAGAAATTTCAAAATAAAATTTTGTGGATTTTTCGCAAGCGACGTCCACACTTGAGTTGTCTTTTTCCGAACTTTATTTCTGGAAGCTTGCTGCGACCCAGTTAATTTGCTCCTCAAAATTGTTTAAAAAGTGATATTATAATAAATTAGTGTTCATCCCAACGATCAAATACCATTTACAAGAAGAGTAGCCGAATTATTAAAACTAGTATTGCGCTTAATCTTCTGGTGGTAAGCTGGCAAAAAGTTATTTAATGCTCCCTCAAAATAGCATTCAACGCCACACTCGTATTTCCTAACCACAAACATATTCCTGGAATTTTTTATTACCATGAAATAATAGTTCTGATATTAGGTCAGTTCTATACCGGGTGTCAGATTTCGACCTCATCTTTTTTTCCATGTAAAATCGAGAACTGCTCTAGATGAAGAGGTATGTCTAGTTCCTCTTTTATTTGGCAAGACCTCAAAACATAAATTTTATGGTTAAATCCGCATTAATTTTCAGTAAATAGTTCAACCTATCAAACAAAACAACATACTGCTGCTTTACTTCCAAGGATAAGCACTTTATATCTTTCTTATATCTTTCAGTTTGATAACATTTATCGTAAAGCATAGTATACCTCAAGCATAGCATAAAGCATTGCATACCTCATATCGTAATAATTATATCGCACAACTATATCTTTCACGTTGATAAATTTTATCGTCAATTGTATATGTCGGAGATTAATTTGAAATGCAATGAAGAAATTTTATTTGTAAGTCTCTGAGTGTATTGAATAAACGAAGTTAAATAAAAATAAGGAAGAGAGAAGCTTTTGAATGAGAGCGCGGTGGGGAAGGAGAGCGAAATCCCTGCTGAGCGTGGCGCAATGAGAGGTAGAGAATAATGAGCGAGAGGAAGACAGTTCAAGAAAGCCTGCGAAACTGAACACACGCCCGTGCAGAGAAATCATTGCGTCTCGCTGCGCTGAAGAAAATAAAATTCCATAATGGCAGACAAACCGGACCCCCTATCTCCTACATCAGAAGTGGGATCACCACCCCTACAAGACAACTCGGAGTACAGCTGGCGGACGCTTCTGGAATCGCAAAATAGAGTGATTACGGAACTTTTGAAAGCAGCACAATACACGCCGGCGCCTAGCACGCGCCCTGTCTCGGCAGTGCTACCAACGTTCAACCCCAAAGCTGCTGACGCCGACGCAGCAGCATGGTGCAAAACGGCTAGCATGATTATATGTGAACATCCGCAAGTAATGACGCTCAGCAAATCGTTGCTCGGTAGTGCATCACAGTGGCTATCACAAATATGCTTCGCCGGAATGAGCTGGGCGCAATTCAAGGAAGTGTTCATGGAGTGCTATGAAGGCATCGAGACGTCACGCGCCCTGTCTCGGCAGTGCTACCAACGTTCAACCCCAAAGCTGCTGACGCCGACGCAGCAGCATGGTGCAAAACGGCTAGCATGATTCTATGTGAACATTCGCAAGTAATGACGCTCAGCAAATCGTTGCTCGGTAGTGCATCGCAGTGGCTATCACAAATATGCTTCGCCGGAATGAGCTGGGCGCAATTCAAGGAATTGTTCATGAAGCGCTATGAAGGCATCGAGACGCCACGCGCCCTGTCTCGGCAGTGCTACCAACGCTCAACCCCAAAGCTGCTGACGCCGACGCAGCAGCATGGTGCAAAACGGCTAGCATGATTCTAAGTGAACATCCGCAAGAAGGTGCATCTTTGGTAATGACGCTCAGCAAATCGTTGCTCGGTAGTGCATCGCAGTGGCTATCACAAATATGCTTCGCCGGAATGAGCTGGGCGCAATTTAAGGAATTTTTCTTGGAGCGCTATGAAGGCATCGAGACGCCGGCGGCATTATTGCTAAACAGAATGGGCGCCCAGGCCCCAACGAATGCCTCTCAGTGTACTCCAGCCGAATGGTTACATCTTTATTAACCAAGTGGAAAGCGATGACACACGAAGAAATTGCTATATCGTTGATTCTGGCACATGCAACGCAAATTGATTCCAGACTGCAGCGCTTAGTGTTTACAACAAACATAAAGACAAGAGCGGAGCTACAACAACAACTCAAAGCGCATACGTTCATCAGAAATTCTGAATTCTCTGGAATGGACATGGGCCCCGAGAAGAAGAGGTTTAAAATGCAAACGCCGATTAGATGCCACAGTTGCGAAAAGCTGGGGCACAAAGCAATAGAGTGTCGCAGGAGGAAAGCAGTAGAGAGGAACGAGACAAGAGCAGGCCATGGCAACGGCAAATCAACGATGATGAAGAGAGATCAACTGTGATATGTTTTAAATGCGACAACGTTGGACACATCACACGAAGGAACCAGCAGAAGCGAGTAAAAGCAGCGAGAGAAGAGTGGACATATGCGCGATTCTTCAGCCTATCGGAACAGCAATACAATTCGGTGAGGGGTTTCCATTTTTCTTTGATTCGGGTTCCGAATGCTCGTTGGTAAAAGAAACAACAAGCGAGAAGCTACTCGGCAAAAGATGTCATAATTTGGTAGTTTTAAGAGTCATTGGCGACAATATTGTCAAGAGCACCATGCAAATTCTGTCTACCGTACAAATTTCAGAATTTAATTTCGAATTGTTGTTCCACGTAGTAGATAATAAGTGTCTCAAATATGATATGATAATTGGACAAGACATTTTTCAACTTGGATTTGGAGTAATGTTAGAAAGTAATAAATTTGATGTTTATAGAATTCAAACGGTATTATCGGTAATCGACGATAACACCTACGCTATCCAACTCTGGGTAACAGCTAGCAATTCAAATATTGAAATACTTCAGCGCTACCAATCAAAAATCTTGCGACAAATTGTTAACGCTCCATATTATGTAACCAATGCAAATATTAATAAAGATCTAAATATTCCAACTGTAAAAGAGGAGATAAAAAAATATAGTAAGAAATATACAGACAGACTTCACAATCATGTAAATAATTTAGCCCTTGGTCTAGTAGACAATAGCTTAACATTCAGAAGACTCAAAAGATTCCACTTTCTTGATCTCCCTGATAAGTAAATTTAAGTAAACGAGAAATCAAATTAATAGCAGGTTACACTGGAAATCTGCTATTCCTGTTATGTAAATATTAGTGATACAATTTACTTATTGTCATTAGACAGATTGTAAATAAAAATTAAATTAAAAAAAAAAAATGACCCCTTTCGGGTACTTTGTTCCAATTATAATGCAGTATACCCTGCACTATCTTTCGAAAATTCTCTTGATCGGATATCATCTAACATTTATGCTTTTCTTGAATCATATAATATTTAGTTAGTTTTAAGTTATATATATTTTTAGCATATATGTGTAAGTTAGCAGTACATTGTGAACTATAAATCAATAAACAAAATAATACAGAGAGGACAGCAGAGCAAGTCTCGAACTCTCTCTCTCCACCTTGTACCAGAGAGTCCGTATCTGCGCAATTCGGACCTTATTTGTGTGAATGGACGGAAGATGGTTAGCTGGGGTGTTGACTCTGGCTTCGAATTGACTTACTCTATTGGTTAAAGTCACGAATTTTGTCAAAGCTATGTCAGCGTCAGCGTGAGCCATTTTTGCAGTTAATCTCGTTCTTGGCAGTGTTACGGATCTTAGAGAAGCTACGGACTTCTTGATCTAAATAGAGGGACTTAAAGTTTTTCTGGATTCTGCCTTTTTGGTGGGCAGTGACGACTCGCTGTTGCCTCTGACTCGGTGTGAGGGGCCAGCTGTTGGGACGATCAACTGAACCTTTGGTTCCTCACCTTCACCAATTGGCATAATAAACTCACGTAGGAGTGAAAAAATACACGGATGGGACGAGCCGATGGTCGTGAATGCTGGCGCTGGATAATGCGAGCCGAAGACTAAGTGGAGTGACGCGTGCCGAACAAAAAAAATCGGAAACAACGGCTTATCGATTTGTAAGTTATGCAGAGAAGACTCAAAAAATACGTAACCCCGGCCAATATACTAATACCGATAATTAAATGGATATGCTAAGATGTAAAATTGATATGTGAGAATATATTTGGAACAAAATATGTGTGTAGTTCGATAGGTTAAATTTTAATTTTTAAGTTTAACAAAATCAAAACAAAACAGAAGAAGTGGGAATGCGTAAAATCGGACCGGTGTTCTATGGTTCAATTTATTTTTGGGTAAAATACTTAATCTGTTGTAATTTTTAAAAACACCAAAAAAGAAACAGCAGAAATGGATTCGGAACGCGTGAAATCGGAACGCTGTTTAACTATGGGTGGCACACCACAAATAATTAAATATGTCGTTATTTTTAAGGTAAAAAAGGTTTATCGAGATTCGGGTTGTTGCTATTTACAATCGCGGTGCAGTGTGAACGCACCTTAATTTGGCTGATTTATTTTGATAAGCTATATGCAACCCTGCGTAATTTCACTTACACTAATATAGTAGATATGAATGTTGATATGAATGATAAGTATAAAACTACTAAAAACAACAAATAACCCTTTATAATTATCGGGCTTTGTTTTTCGGGATTCCGCGATCGTTTGTGCCGCTCTCAGACTCGACCGTCCGACAAGTGGCCGGCTTTGTTATTTTGTTTTTATGTTTCAATATTCGTACAGGGGGCTTCCCTGTTTCTTTCTGCACAACACAAATATTCACATGGAAAAAAATAAAATGGGATGATTTTAGAATTAAATATGTGTGTATGTGGATGTGATATTTTGTATGTGCATAATACCCCTGTTTCTTTCTGCACAACACAAATATTCACATGGAAAAAATAAAAAACTTTGGATGATTTTTATTAATTATCAGCGCCGACGGGAAAATGTAAAGTTTTTATGTGTGTGAAGGTGCGAATGAAGATGATGTATATTTTACAAATATATGCTCGGAAAATTAGTTTCGGCAAAAAAAACGACTAGGTATGTATATGCATTTTTTTCACAAAAAACGGGTGCCAATTGGAGTGCTGAGAGGGGGTGCGTGAAAATATATATACACATAGAAATGGAATTGGAATTTCTTAGCTGGTGGAAAACGATAAGGAGGTAGAGTCCGGTTCTAAGAATCAAATGTTGAGGCGGGTCCTTGCCGTGCTGAGTTCTTCCAAGTGTAAAATAAAAAACTTTGTGTTCGGTGTTAAATTTCACTTGTTGCTTCGTGCACTTTATTTTTCTGAATGATGTACAAAAATATGGTCTAAGGGCCATACCTATATGGAGAGAGAGGTTTTACCCGGTTGGGCAACAGTGATGCCAAGCCAGCGATGTTGCACCAAGCCTGGTTCGACATGAGCACAATCGCTTCTGGCCGTCCTTTTTTGTCACGAGTACGATCGGAGAAGCGTACTCTGAAGTACTGGGCTTGATATTCCTTTGTTCAAGCCACTCCTGCCTTTTGTTCACCAAAAGCGATACGACGATGATGCAGAAAAACTGGCCAATCATCGCTTAACAAAATCTTCATTTCGACCGGACAGTGAACATTCCTAATTGGTTTGTATTTTTCTATCATACGTTTCACAACACCTCTCTGCGAATGTGGCAAATGTGAAACGTCTACCTCTAGCTTGCTTCCTGCCTGCTCCATGGTAATCATACACAAACTCTGGAATTCATTCAGTAGCTCTGAGCATGAACTTCCGTTTTTCTCTTTCTCACGAACTTCAAACTTTTGTCCTTTACCGACCCGACTGTCTGATCTTCGAATCAACTCGGTACCGTCCTTTGTCACTTTACCTAAAATTGCATCAAATGCCATGTCTTCGTCCGATATAATGTGGAGTTCTACGTTAAGATTGATGCCATCAATCTGCGCCGGGATTGTCACGCTTCTAAAAGTCACAATTTGGCTTTTCTCCATTTCTGTTAAACACTTTTCACCTTCTGTTAGGTTTTCTACTCCAAGCCTTATAAAAACGTTGCGTCGCAATTAACACAATTCTGCTCCCGTATCTATCGATCCTTTAATGGTTACTTTCCCAAACGAAACATGCTTCAACTCCAATCCCGAAGACGTAAACGTGCTTGTTGGCTCCACCTACGATGAGCCTCTGCCGATGAAACATTAACCCCAAATTCTTCTAGCAATGCAGCTTTCAGTAAGCTCCAATTGCCAATATCACGCTGACTATGAACGTAAAGCTTAGCCGCTGAGCTCCGCTGAGCTATTGATCTACATAGTATAACCACCTGAAACTGACTCCATTCAACCGTAAGTGCACACTCTTCAAGTTCATCAATCCACTGATTAATGTCAGGTGAAACACTTCCCGAAAAACCACGATCTACCTGTGTTCACATTTCCAATTTGACTGTTCTGTTCGCTATAAATTCGCTTTTCTCTGGGCTCACCATTTCATGCACCTGCACCTGCCTGGTAATTGTCTGAATTCACTGATGCAAAAGATCCATCCTCATCATCATCCACTTCAATCGCATCTTCATCGTTTTCAACTCGCATTTTCTTCAAGACCTAGCTCTGACAACTTAGCGCGCAATTCTGCCACAAGCAGTGTCAAAATCTCTTGCCTGTCTATTTTTACTTAAATATAATTATAGAATATAAGGATATAAAATATAGTGCTGTAACGTATACACCTAGGCGGTGTACGATACAATGTTAGGCGGTAGTATGTAAGTTTATAGGTGTAAGCGACTTATCATGAATAACATATATTAAATTAGTAGTATGTAAGATAATAGTTGTAAGCGACGTATTATTGATAATAAATATTACGTTGAAACCGAATATTAAGTCATAGTTAAGTTCCAAGCCCGAGTGGCAACGCTAGCCGATATTTAGTAAGTTAATAGAAAATACTAGAAAGTAAGGAATATACCAGAAATCCCAAACGCGAGAAAAAGGGAGGGTGGGAAGGTGGTCATACACCGATCGAGCGAGCGGTCTCTTGTGTCGGAATGGTAAGACGGGTCGGACGTGTCTCCCGCAGTAATTTTTAGTGTAATCCGGAGTAACACGCCACGGCGACGGCACGCGGAAAGTGAATAAGTGATCTGATCAGTGTTCCGAGGTTAGCGTACATAATTATCCTCTCCGTTGAGGAAAGACGGTGTAACGGAATCATAGGAGGGTATTAGATAAATAAAACAATCTAGCAAAAAATAAAAAAAAGAAGTGAAAGTGAAATCCCTCGCTTGTGATTTTTATTCGTAGTCGATCAGTAGCTTCCTTACTCGTAGTGCATGCGACCTGTACGCGGACACCCGGCCCGTCTGGTCTAGTACCCTAGCTTCCCTCCTCGAAGTATTTGTGACCTGTACGCGGACACCCGTCCCGTCTGTTCTTCTACCCCAGTTTCCCTCCTCGTAGTGCATGCTTTTCTCCTCGTAGTGTATGTAACTTGCGCGCGGACATCATTCCTGAATGGTCAATCATACCACCATCCTTTTCCCTTCAATCCCCCCGCGTCCGACAAAATCTACCCTGCTTGGCCTCGCCTCACTCCCGTGAAATTGTTTGCCCGGCTTGGCCTCGTCCGAAGGTCCAGCCCGTTGGTTTTTTGGTCTCCGATACGCGGAAAATGACTTGTGCGCCCCAATCACAAAAGGGACCAGTGACATCACCCAACGTTTCCACGATCGTGGAATCGTTTGCTTGGCTTAGCCTCGCCCCAAGTTCCAGCCCGTTGGCTTTTTAACTCCGGAGCAAGATACGACGCGCTCAACTCCGATATCACTCTCTCTCCCGGCGTCCATGAAAACCTTCGGCGTGACCCCTCAAACGACTCATTCACTCGTTGAATGAAACTTTCTAGTCCGGTGTTTCGGTGATTTACAAATTTCTTGTAAAGGACTCCTAGATCTGACTGAGATCTGTATCCCGGTCAGAGAGCATCCTTACAGTGCTTATACAATACAAAAATGTTTATCACATCCGCCTACACGGCAAAATTAAGTTTTTTATATATACTGCACTTTCAAACTGTGAGCTTTACTTTACATTACTCTGTTGAATCAACAGTCCGACTGCAGGCACGCAATCTGTTAAATTTAAAATTATTTCCTACTCTCCAATAAGACCAACAAGAGGTCTCCAAAACGAAATTGGTCAGTGCTGCTATCTTTTCAGGCACAGCGCCTTCTGCCAGCCAAGTTGCAAAAAAACTTGTCTGGCCTCTCGATGTTTTCTCTGTCACTCACCAATATTTCTTCAACCGTTTTCTTTCGCCAGTCCAGCAACACAATATTCTCGGGGTCACCAATACTGCTCTAGAATGGTTTTCCCGTCACCACTTCTCCTCCAGAATGTTCTTCCCGTCACCACTTCTCTTCCAGAATGTTCTTCCTGGAGAAGCCCTGCTTTGCAAAAGAGACTTTGCTTTTTTAACATTAAACTAAGTTTAGTGACTTAGGTTTGTAATAGTTCCAAATATCCCGGTTGAGTCCCCAAATTTGTGGCCAGGACGACGTAGTTTTTTTATTTTGATGCTTTCTTTATTATTATATATTTGACTTAATTAACAAACTTAGTGTTGTGTGGTGTTTTAAACTTTAATGAGTTAACAAAGGGAGTGTGTCTCTGTGGACTGCTTAGCGTGAGATTTCGGCATCGAGTGACTTTATTAGAGTTTTTCTTTCCTGATTTGTTTGGTTTGGTTTGGTTTGGTTTGCTTTGCTTTGCTTTGGTTTGGTTTGGTTTGGTTAGGTTAGGTTAGGTTAGGTTAGGTTAGGTTAGGTTAGGTTAGGTTAGGTTAGGTTAGGTTAGGTTAGGTTAGGTTAGGTTAGGTTAGGTTAGGTTTAGGATTGGTTAGGATTGTTTAATTTGGAGCCGTCAGTGTAGAAGTTCACTGCCTCTTTTAGGCCCGGTAGACATTGCTCCCAGTCTTCGTTGGTTGGGAGTAATGCTTAAAAGGGGGTGTGGCTGTATTCAATTGGTTCGCATAGATCAGTTTTAGGTGGGATCGTTGTGTCTTGCTAGAGTATCCTGGCATGACCATATGTTTCCATTGCCCTTAGTCCCACATTCGAACCCCGTCTATCTTGGCCCGCTCCATCCAAACTGGGAAGGTTCAGAAGAGCATTTAGCGTCTCGTTGGGAGTGGTGCGAAAGTCTGCACTTATGCATAAGGATGTCATTCGTTGAACCTTGTTAAGGTTTGCTGTGGTTGTCTGCTTCATTAGCGCAGGTTACCATATTGACACTCCGTAGAGAAGAATAGGCTTGCCTATCGCTTGTGTATCGAGTTGACGATATCGTTATCGTTCCGATGGCTTTTGTGCAGGAATAGAGGGCAATTTGTGCCTTTCTCGTTCTCTCTTGGCTGTTCAGTCTCCATGTTAGACGCTTATCTAGCACTTACCCCATGTATGTTGCCTTATCATTGAATGAGAGAGAGCAGATTTTTAACGTTAGAGCAGTTATTTAGGGGAAAGGCGATAGTTAGGACAGGGGGTCGCCATCTCCCTGAACCCACCGTTTGAGACTGAGCTAGTTGTTAACCCGGGCCCTCAGCCAGGCTGACTCTCGGGTCGGGGGCTCTTTAGGCACTCCCCTTTGGCTCCGACAAGCCCGGATAGGGAGCCCCTGTGCCATATTAGTCGCCCAATACGACAAGCAATGACGAGCTGTGGCAGTATTCTTTACCGCTAACCATACGGTGCAAAGAACTTTAGCAACATCATTAACAAGAACAAAAATCCGTAACCACTCTTCAAGGTAGAGCTGGTGCCAGGTCTTGAAGAAAAATGAGGTGCATCCTATCTAAAACCGCTAATACCTATTGCACCGAAGAATAACGGTGGAAGAGCCACATAAAACGAACGGCCCAGTGCAATGCACAAACTGCCAGGAATATGGACACACCAGGACATACTGCACACTCCGATCAGTCTGCGTAGTTCGTGGAGACTTTTACAATTCCGCAGACTGCTCTGTCAACAAGGCAGACCCCCAAAAGAATAAATATGGAAACTGTGGAGGAAATCACACGGCTAACTACAGAGCCTGTGTGGTCTACAAGAAGTTAAAAAACCGCATGCGACGAGTGACAACCACGCGTCATCAAAATCCTCAAAACGTGTACACTTACTCAAAAACGACGCTAGAAGTTTTTTTCGGCACGGCTGCAAGATCCTCATTTGGTCAGCTTAATACCCATAAGGGCTTCTCATACGCTGAAGCCCTTCGATCAGGAACGGAAAACTCAGCAGGTCGCAGGACAGTCACAAAGCAAACTGGAATCAATGATGGTTACCATGCAACAAAGTATGATGGAATTAATGTCCTTCATGACATGCCAGAACTTGGTGTTACAGTTGCTTGCAGCAGTCCAGATAATTGATGGCAAACCTACGAATAACCATGTGGAACGCCAATTGCGTTTCCCGGCACAAACTTGAATTAACACAGTTCCTGAATGTAAATCATATCGACATTAAGCTACTGGTAGAGACGCACCTCACAAGCAAATACAACTTCCAAGTAAGAGGCTAAAACTTCTACCTCACAGATCATCCAGATGGTAAAGCCCACGGCGGATCCGGCATCCTAATTAGGGAAAGGATCAAGCACTATTTTCACCCAAGGTTTAGCAACAAACTACTTGCAGGCCACGTCTATCATAGTCCAGTCAGGTAACGGAAACCTTTCTATAACCGCCGTATACTGCCCGCCTCGCTTTACAATCTTTGAAGGACAATTCATGAATTTTTGCAACTTACTTGGAGATCGCTTAATAGCTGCAGGAGACTATACTGCTAAACATTCGCACTAATATAGTAAGCGCCAAAGCGCTTTCGGACATTTCATCTGACCATTCGCCAGTGCTTATAACTCTTCTTCAAAGCCCAGACACCACAGACCAGCCCCACAGGCTGACATCACATAGAACCAACTGGCTTAAATATAAAAAGTATGTAAGCTCTCACATTGAACCAATCCCGCAGCTCAGCATCGAAGCAGAAATCGACTGTTCTAACGATGCTCTAGAAGATATACTCGTAGCAGCAGCCACTATCTCAACACCAAAAGGAAAGGACGTGCAAACCAACCATTTCAAAACAAATCTACAATTGAATAGCATGAACTGGAAAAGAGGCGACTGCGACGTGCTTGACAAACCAACAGATCACCATCCTCAAAACAACGTCTCAAATAATCCACACGCACACTAAACCGAGCCCTGAAGAAAGACGCTGAAAGCGCAGAAACTTTCGCCATCCAATATAAAATATCCTCTTTGGAGGGCTCACCCAAACCTGAGCTGTCCAATCGAACAGTCACTCCGATATGATATTCCTCAGGTAGCTGGGCCCGCAGCGACGAAGACAGAGCCGAAAAATCTTCCAGCCGAACTCAGCCACTGGTCCATTTGTGTTCCCACAAACCGTATCTGAAACTAATTCCACGCCAACACTGTTTAAAAAAATCTACTATCATAATCATACCGAAAACCGGAAAAGACCACACAATTCCGTCGTCCTACAGACCAATAAACTGTTGAAAAAATTCCTTCTAACACGCACAATTCCATATCTGGTAGCACACAATGTCATCCCGGCATATCAATTTGGCTTCCGTCAAAGCCATGGAACAATCGAACAAGTTAACAGATTGACATCAGAAATTCGCACAGCCTTCGAGCATCGGGAATACTGCAGCGCAATATTCCTCGATGTATCTTAAGCTTTCAATCGAGTTTGGCTCGATGTCCTGATGTATAAAATCAAAACTAACTTGCCTACATACACTCATAAGCTACTTGAGTCGTATCCCTACAAACAGAGTCTTCGAAGTAAGGTGCAACACAACAACACTGACGACGACTACATTATAGAAGCTGAGTCCCGAAAGAAAGCGCACTTGGACCTACTATTTTCGTCCTATATACAGCGGATATTCCTACGAATGAGCAGCTAACAACATTTACGATCGCTGACGACACTGCAATCTTATGTCGCTCTAGGTGCCCAATTCGAGCAACAACACAATTAGCCAATCACCTCATTGTAGTAGAGAGGTGGCTATCTGACTGGCGTATTAAAATAAAAGAACAAAAATGCAAACACATTACGTTTACTCTGAACAGGCAAACATGCCCTCCACTATCATTGAATAGTACGCAGATTCCCCAAGTCAACGAAGTGATGTAGAACCTTCCAGATCTCACATTAAAACATCAAGTTCTTTGAAATATTTATTTAATTCTTTATGGTGCCGCTCCAAAGTTTAAATGTTTCTGATTCTTACATAATTCTTTCAATTCTAAGTAAGGCTAAGTCTCGTCGCTGGCCACAGACGGCGGCAGAGAGACGGCTATGTATATGCTTAAGTATATGCGCTCTGCTCTCTTAAACGGGAGCACGAGGTATATGCACATGAGGTCCGTTAGTGTTGCAATTATGCCGACGCTAGCACTTTCGGTGTGTAGTCCAAGGCGAAAAGCGACCGGTTCATATATCGGACAGTTGGGTTTATGACCGGGGCATGTTTGATTATGTAAACACTGCAACAAAGTGTTACAGTGTGTACCCTTTAAGTACTCTTGGTACGGTGGGTATTCAATATGTATGCATACTACATCTCCCTTCTTTAGAAAAATAACGTAAAAAAATGAAGTTATATTCTAGTCATTATGTTTAATTGTTTAAAATATAGCATTTTCGAAAATTTAAAAATGTTTTAACTATTTAGTATTTGTTGTTGGTTTTTATTTATTTGTTATTTTTTGTTAATTATATAAAAAAATATATTTATATATATATATATATATTTTTTTTTTTGTTATAAAATGGAACCTGATAGAATTGGTATTGGATTTATTTTGTATATTAGTATATATTATTAGAACTTATTTGGTTGATCAGACAATTGCTAATTATTTAGTTGAAAATTATGAGTGAAAATTCTTTAACCTATCCTTATAAACTGTTTGGTATTTATTTTTATTATTTGAAATTACTATGTTATCATTTTCTTCGATACTTTTAACCTTATAGGGTCCAGTAGATTTAAAGTCTAGCTTATGCCTTCATTTTTCAATAAAATCTCCTATTTTTAAATCAAAATCTAAAGTATTTTTGGCACAGCTAATTTTTTGTTTTTTTTTTTTTTATGAGCTTCTAACATTAATCTTGCGCTCTTAAATGCTTGTTCTAGTCTAAACTTAGATTCTTTCGCATAGACTTCTATGTTATATATGGGTTTTATCTTATCTATACTATTAAAAAGTGTAGGTAAATTTGAAGTTTTACCAAATACTAACTCATATGGGCAAAAGTCATGTGCCATAGAGGGGGTTGTATTAAAACAATATACAAAGTATTGAGCCACACGTTCCAATCTATTTTGTCAACTGAGATGTTCAAATTGATATTCAAATTTTTTCATAATTCTTCTATTATTGAATTTTTATATTATGTTCCCATGTCCGTAATGAACATCTTCATTGGACCGTACTTCAAAATAAAATCTTCAAATACAGCTTTTGCTACTGTATTTGCACTTTTATTCGTTATTGGTATTGCTACAAGATATGTTGTAAATCGCAGATTAGAGTTACTGCATACTCATTTCCTTGTTCAGATTTGCGTAGTGGACCGATCGTATCCACATTTACCCTGTCGAAAGCCATTTGTGTTGTTTCACCGGCTTCAGTAGCGCTACTCTTAGAGATTATAATATTTTAATGCCCATTATTTTAAAAGATTCCATTGGGATGGTGTCAAAGATCTTTTCGTTCGGTGCCACTTTGAGTTGGCACCGGTATACCGGCTTGCTTTACAAGCCTTTGAAAGAACTGACCTAAGTCGAGAATTCCATTGGTGTACATATCGCTAACGGAAATTCTTACTATAACTTTCTTCCCATGCTTTAGTAAGCAAAGTGAATCGTTAATCGCAAGGTCACTACTGTTCGTACCTCATCATTTACAATGCCTTCGTATACGTTGGGCTAGGCAAATCTTTTTTGTCTTGTTCTGTTCCTGCGCAGGAATTTTTCCGTTTACTTTGGTTTCTGGTAGTGACTTTCAGAATTTTATTATTCGTTTGAATATATTCCGTTATGGTTATTCGAGATAATGCGTCTGCAATGTGATTGTCCTTTCCCTTAAGATATTCAACTGCATTCCTCTTAGTCAAGTCTCATTCTGGTTCATTTTGATATTGGGTTAGTCATTGAAAATAGATATGTTAGTGGTCTGTTTTTACTGTGAAGTGTTTTCCGTATATATATGGTCTAACGTGTTTAATTGCCCAATGTATAGCTGCTAATTCTTGTTCTATCGACTTTTTATTACTCTCTCCTTTTGTGAATGAACGTGATGCGTATGCTACTGGTAGATGCGTTCCATTATGTTCTTGTGTAAGAACGGCTCCGCTTGCTTGTTTACTTGTATCCGTTGTTATGCAAAATTCATTATTAAAGTCGGGATAATGTTGGTTTCATCAGTTGTATTTTTAGGTACTCAAGGCTTTTTGACATTGATCTGTCCACTCGAATTTTACATTCTTTTTGCATAATCGCGTTATGTGTCGTGAAAAATCGGAAAAAATTTTAATGAATCTTCTGTAATAATTGCAGAATGCAACAAATCTTCTAGCGCTATCTGCGTCCGTTTGGACTGGTTATTTTTCTATGACCTCATATTTCTTGTTGTCTGGTAGAATACCTTTGTCAGTACACTTATGCCCAAGGAAGATCACTTCGTGTCTGAAAAATGTGCACTTTTCTGGGTTAATTTATGGTTGTGTTTCCTGCATAAATCAAAAACGTTTGTAAGGTTTTTAATCATATGCTTTTATGAACAACCGATGACAATTAGGTCATCCATATAAAGAAAAGCCTGTAAAGGTTCGATACCTGAAAATGCAATTGTCATCATTCTTTGGAAAGAATTTGGTGCTATTTTTAAGCCATAAGGTAATCACGTGAAACGATAGGAGCCATTGCTCGTGGAAAATGACGTTATATTCTGAAAGTTTTCTTCGAGTTCTATTTGATGAAATCCTGACATTAAATCTAAACATAAGAAGTATTTTGCTCTGCCTGGTTGATCGAGAATGTCGTCTATTCTTGGTAATGGGAATTTATCGGATAAGATTTTCTTATTGATTTGGCGGTAGTCAATTACTAAACGCCATCTTTTATCGGTTGAATTGGGTAGTGACTTTTTGGGTCCATTTAATAATGGACTGTTATATTCTGAAACTGAACGCTCTATGATTTTATCTTACTTCTTCTTTTTGACTGTGAGGAATTCTGTAGTTCTTCATCATCATCTTTCAATCTAATTTTTATACCCTTGCAGAGGGTATTATAATTTCAGTCAGAAGTTTGCAACGCAGTGAACGTGACATCTCCGACCCTATAAAGTATATATATTCTTGATCAGCATCACTAGGAGAGTCGATCTAGCCATGTCCGTCTGTCCGTCCGTTTCTACGCAAACTAGTCTCTCAGTTTTAAAGCTATCTGCATGAAACATGAAACCCAAAAGTTGTCTTTCTATTGCAGGTAGTATATAAGTCGGAACGAGCCGGATCGGACGACTATAGCATAAAGCTCCCATAGGAATAATCGGAAAAATAAATGAAAAAAAGTTATAACTTTGCTGTTTTTTAATTTTTTGTTTAGTTCTTCGACATTTAGTAATGGTTAAATATTTCCGATTTACGATTTAAATTTCATCAAAATCGGACGACTATAGCATAAAGCTCCCATTGGAATAATCGGAAAAATAAATGAAAAAAAACTATAATTTTTCTGTTTTTTAATTTTTTGTTTAGTTCTTCGACATATAGCAATGGTTAAATATTTCAGAATTATGGTTTAGATTTTATCAAAATCGGACGCCTATATCATATAGCTGCCATAGAAATAATAAAAATATATAAAATAACTATCAAATAATTGAGCTGCAAATCAACATAGATACAATGTTTTTAAACATATACGCAAGTAAATCAAAATTTTAATGTTTTTAAAAATGTTAAATTCTTGCAATAGCTGCAAGGATATATGAACTTCGGCTTGTCGAAGTTTGCTTTCTTTCTTGTTTGTTTGTAAAAATTATTTGTTGATATTGATTCGGTTTCTATTCAGAATATGTCCATGTATTTTGTGCATAATTCATTAAGTATTGTTTTAAATTGTGAAGGGAAATTTTTATTCAATTTCTTTAAAGTATCTGTATTGTTCTCATTTTCGTTTGATTTTACTATTTCGAAGTCATCTAATGGTTTAATTTTTAGTTCCTTTAATTGATAATTTAGTTTTTATTTGTAGTATTTAATATTCGGACAAATGTATTTTTTGAATCTGCAATGGAGTTTCCAATGAATACTCCGTTTTGGATTTCTTGGTTTGGTATAAATACATACTTGGTTGCTGCAACTTCGGACTTTGCTGGTAAAATTATCAAATTGTTTTGAAGTGTATGAATTATTGGAATGTTTATTGGATGATCAAGATTGTTGGGCCTTAGTTTAAGCCAATCGTTTTCTGGTTTTAAGTCTATTTGACAATTATATATTTTCATGAAGTCGATGCCAATTATTCCATCACATGGAATTGGAAACCCTGTTCTTACTTAATATGTTGAAGATAAATGTTTTAAATTCAAAAAGAGTTAACGTATGTGGTATATTTCACTTTTCCAGCTTGCGGTCACACTGGCCGATTATAGCCAAAAAGCTGTCGAAGAGAGTAAATAAACAAGAGTTCAATTTAAAAGACATATCGTTTATTTACTGGCCTAAATAACTAAAGTAGTAAAAGTTATAATAGGTTATGGGCCCAGGAACGTTTTGTTCAGTTTAAAGTAAAAGAAAAAAGTAAATTTTGCTCGATTACGATGGATTTGGCGAAGCACGTCACGAAGCTCTCAGGTGCGACTGATTGGCCGATTTGGAAAAGAAAAATTAGGGACCTGATAGATTATCACGACGGTGCTCTCAACGCGTTGGACGGAAAGATCGTCAAACCGGATCCATTGCCAGAAGGTGCCTCAACAGAAGATGAATAGAAGCACAAGGAGAAGAGCGACTTTTTTCGTAAGGCCAACAGCTATGCAAAATCCACTGCGGTCACGGACGCGGTGTACCAGAAGATCATGACAAGGAGATCATGGAGAAGCCCTGAAAAATCAGTTTGAAGCAACAGCGAAGGACCAGGTATTCAGGATATGCAACGAGATTTTTGCTTTCTCTGGGAATCCAGGTAACGATGTATCACCCACATAGCAAAATTCCGTAGTTTATGGAACGATTTAAATCAAGCTTTGAAGGCTAAAAATGAAACTGAGCTGCCAGATTTAATACTTGGTTGTAACACGCTACATATTTTGCCAAAAACCTTTGAAACGTTCCGTCAAAGTTGGATGCTCTTAACAAAAGAAGAAGAAAAGACTTTCGACGAATTAACCAATCAAATTGTCATGTTTAGAACAAAAGAAAATGACGAAAAGGAAAGCCAGGAGACTTTTTCTACTACAGCACAAAAGATGCATCGTCAGGATTCAAGAGCATATGGTCGGAGATTCGATACCTGCCGATATTGCAAGAAAAGGGGACACTGGATCAGGAACTGCATAAAATGGAAGAAGGATGGACGTCCGAAGCCGAGCTACCAGATTGCTGAACAAGGAAATTGTGCAGAACCAACGTTAACTCTCCTCTCAGTCCACAATAGCGTGTTTGCAGCAGAGGCAAACTCAGAGGTCGACTGGTGGATAGACAACGGTGCAACAAAACACGTTGTGAAGACTGCGAAGTATTTCGAGCATTTTGAGAAGTTTGAGAAACCGAGTTGGATCAGAAACCTTGTCAGCTTTGGGCCAGGGCACAATCAAAGTCAAAACAATTGTCAATGGAAAATTTCTTTTTCTTTCTTTGAAAAATGTATGGTTTGTTCCCAATATAACGAAGAACCTGTTTTCAGTTTTGGCAGCCCAAGACAATAATTCAAGTAGTCGTTTTGAGTCGTCAGCAACCAAGTGCACCCTCAAAATAAACGACCAGATTGTCCTCGTTGGAGCCAGATAAGTTGGAGGAACACTTTACAGAGCAGCGATCGAGCCCATACTTCCAGAACGAAACGTCGATGTCAACGTCGCAACTTCAGGAACTTCAATTATCCAACTCTATCACGAGAGGTGGGGACATCAGGACAAGAACCACATCAAGAACAAGCTTGAGAGTAGCTTTTGCGAGCCTTGCATCCTTGGAAAGGCGCATCGATTGCGATTTGGAACGAAGAAACCAACGATGAACCCAGGGGAACGGATGTCAGGCGATGTTTGCAGCCCATTTGAGGATTCTTTCCAGAAGAAGAGGTATCTAGTAGTTTTTAATGATCATTTCACCAGGTTTCGATACGGGTACATCGTCAAGCAGAAATCAGAGGTCAAGGACGTGCTGCGAAACATGGTTTCTCACGCCAAGCAACAAGGGCACACAATTCGAGAATTCCTGAACGACAAAGGGGGAGAATACGACTGTGCAGGAGTGAGAGAAACTCTTCAGGAAGCTGGTATAACTTTTCGACTAACCGCTCCCTTTACTCCAGAACAAAACGGTGGTGTCGAGAGAGAGAATCGAATGATAGTCGAAATGGCGAGAACTTTCAAGTATTCTAATCCAGAAATAAAATTTCCAGAAGCAATTTGGGCCGAGTTGGTCAGCACAGCAGTCTACGTTATCAATAGGAGAATGGCGAGAACTTTCAAGTATTCTAATCCAGAAATAAAATTTCCAGAAGCAATTTAAGCCGAGTTGGTCAGCACAGCAGTCTACGTTCTCAATAGGACGGGCAAATCTTCATTGAAGGGTCTGAGCCCTTACCAACTTTGGCTGGGCAAGAAATCAAAAAGACGAAAAAGCTGAAAAGGGGTGCCTGGTTGGTTACGACGGAGATGAGAGATATCGTATTAACTTACCAGAGAAGAAGAATTTCAAGAGAAATTCAGCAATTGTGAACCAGGAGTCAACCTACCTTTTCAAGATTTTGGATCCAAGGACGTCGTAGAAGACAAGGAAGAAGAAGACGTGAGCTTGCACCAGAGCGATTACGAAGGCAAGGAAGAAGAAGACGCGGATTTGCACAAGAGCGAGGACGAAGACACACTTCAGGAGCAAGACTTGAAAGAAGACACAGCCGAAAAGGGAAGCGAAGACAATTACGAAACCGGAGTAGAAACAAGCTTTAACGAAGAAAACAAAAAGAGAAAAATGCAACCAATGCGGTTGAGGGATCGTTCGAAGTTGAAGAGACCGGAGCATCTGGGTGACTACGTAGCAGCAGCCGAGAATTTTGTGCTGGAGAGTCCAGATTCCTTCCATGAAGCCATCAACAGCAACGTCGAGTGGATAAAGGCAATGGACAGGGAAATTGATTCCTTACATCAGAATGAAACTTGGAGCTTGACAAGACTCCCCAGAGGATCGAAAGCACTTCCGTGCAAGTGGGTCTATCGAGTCAAAACCCACCCTGACGGAAGTATCGACAAATAAAAAGCACGCTTGGTCATCAAAGGATTCGCCCAGAGACGAGGGATTGATTACGACCAAACTGGAAACAATCCGCTCAGTGTTGAGCGTTGCAGCCAAAAATGATATTTTTTTGGTCCAGTTTGACGTCTCGACAGCTTTTCTATACGGTGAATTGGACGACAAGGAGATTTACATGCAACAACCTGAGGGATACGAGCAAGGACAGGGGCTTGTGTGCAGATTGAAGAAGAGTCTCTACGGGCTTAAGCAAGGGCCGAGATGTTGGCAAGAACGCTTCGGAGGTTTCCTGCGGAAACACAATTTCAAAGTCAGAGGGGCAGATCCATGTCTCTACATCAGGGAAAGGAATGGCAAAAAGATTTTACTCGTTTTTTACGTAGATGACGGACTCGCCGCAGCAACAGATACGCAAGATTTGGAAGAATTTTTGGACGAGTTAAAATCAGAGTTCAAAATTGTCTCAAGCAAGGCTGAGTGCTTCTTGGGACTCGAAATCAAGAAACAGGAAAACGGAGTAAAAATTAGTCAACAAGGATATGCCACACGGATTTTGGAGCGATTCAGATTCTCGGATTGCAAAGCTGTTTCAACCCCACTTCACAAGAATTTAGAAATAACGACCGCAGGGAAAGAATCAGAGACGACTGCGTTCCCTTATCGCCAAGCTATCGGAGCTCTCATGTACCTCATGCTTGGAACTAGGCCAGACTTGGCTTTCAGCATCGGATTTCTTTCAAGAACGCTTGAAAATCCTGCAAAAGAAAACATTGCACAAGTGAAGAGGGTTTTCCGTTACATTTCCGGAACAATCAACGTTGGGATAGTCTATCGGAAACAGAAGAAGGGAATCCTCGAATGCTACAGCGATGCTGACTTTGGTGGCTGCACGAAGACTGGGAGGGATCAGGGATCATCATCATGTTTGCCTCAGGAGCCATTTCATGGAAAAGTCAAAGGCAGGCTATGGTGGCTATTTCTACTACAGAGGAGGCTGAGATCGTAGCAGCCAATGAAGCTGCAAAAGAAATAATTTGGCTTAAAAGATTGTTTCAGGAAATCGACAGATTGGACCGAGCCCCGATTCTCCAGGTTGATAATGCTGCTGCCATGAGACTGGCCCAAAACCCCGAATTCCATCGGAGGACCAAGCACATAGCCAACAAGCACTTCTTCATCAGGGTAAGAATTGCTGCGGGAGAATTTGGGATCGAACAAATCCCGACTGAGGAACAAGTCGCAGATATGATGACGAAGCTGATTCTCAATAGTCGTCTCCGGATTCTTTGCAACAAGATTGGACTCTTCTGAAGGAGAAAAACACCATTTATTTTTGCTTTATATAGAGTCATAAAATTCTCAAGTTTGTCAATTGCATTGTTATTTTTGAATTCTAACAAGGGAAAGTGTTAAAGACAAATGTCTCAAATTCAAAAAGATATACCATATGTGGTATATTTCACTTTTCCAGCCTGCGGTCACACTGGCCGATTATAACCTAAAAGCTGTCGAAGAGAGTAAATAAACAAGAGTTTAATTTAAAAGAAATATCGTATATTTACTGGCCTAAATAACTAAATAAGTAAAAGTTATAATATAATAGAAATTATTTGGGATGGTATAGTTATTTGAAAGGAGTTCTATTGAAGTTAGTCCGTTAGAGTTGGTTGTTCCTTCACCAACACCTGATATTTGAATAATATTTGTGTGATCTACGTTAAGTGAATCTGAATTTTCTTTTGTTAATGAAATATTTGCACGTGTCAACTAATAATGTATAAATTTCCTAGTTTATTCATTCCGGAGTGAAACGAAAAGATTGAAATTAAGATTGATTGTATAAACCGTTTGCTTTACGTTTGTTTCTATCTTAAGGGAGTTTACGAGTTTTCCGTCGTAGCTTGTACCGTTATTATTATTATAACTATTATTATTATTATTATTATTATTATTATTATTATTATTATTATTATTATTATTATTATTATTATTATTATTATTATTATTATTATTATTATTATTATTATTATTATTATTATTATTATTATTATTATTATTATTATTTCTGTTTGCATTGTAGTTACTGTTATTGGGCCCGCCACGGTTGTTACCTCTGTAATTTCCACGACCTCTATTATTATAGTTGTTCGTCCGGTTATCATAACTTTGAATATAACCGTTGTATCGGTTATATCCATTGTTTTGGTATTGGTAGGGACCGTTGTAGTTACCACGGCCTCCTCTACCACGAAAAGTACATCGATAGGCTTTTCCTTCACGTGCGTATAATATGGAGTTCGCGTTGCCCGTCATTTCCGTACTACTTTGTATATACTTTGTGATAGCATCATTCATTGTGATAAAGTTACCAGCTTTTAGTATTGTTTTAAGTCTGCCATGCTCACAGTTTTTAACCATTGTGTTGATGGCTTCTTTTGTGCTGAAATTATCAGCATGTTCGGCTGATAGCCCTTCATTGATATACGAAGCTTCAAGTAGCTTTCGTAAATTGTCTATTTCAGTGGTAAATTTTTCAGCAGTTTTTCCTTTCTGCGTTGTTTTAGTCATTTTAGCCTTTAGTGCATCGGATATTTCACCGACGACATTGGCTTCCAGCTTCGCAATTATTGCCGTAATAGTGTTTTCATATTCCACCTTGTATAAGGTTGAGCCTACTATTTTCGACTTAATTACTTCGATAGCCAGGTCATCGATTTACCTCCCTTTCACCATCGAACTTAAAAAAGTTCTTACCTCCTTATTATGCTGCCGTCAGACGTAGCATTGGCGCATTTCCAACGACCCCAACCAAATGCATCCTAACCGAAGCAGGATTACCGGACATTAAAGCCAGAGTCCCGTAAACTACTTTCAAATTAATACCAAAACTCATGTGCTCATCCAACTCTATTCTGCTGAAGGACTTTGAAGTAGCCTCGAAGCATCGAAGGAAATTTAAAATCCAATCCACGATACGAAGATGTATAACCTTTTTTAAGAGACACAACATAGAAACGCCTTATCGCAGGAATAAAGTCATTCCGTCCCCTCCGTGGAAATTACGCGCCACCGCCACAGACACTACACTGCACGATTTCCAAAAATCAAGGACATCAATCCCAACGTTTAAGCAGCTATTTAAAGAAGTTACCCACAAATACTCCGATAGAAAATGGCTTTACACTGGTGGTTCAAAGTCCGACGCCACAGCCAGCTTTGCAGTGGTAGACCAACACGGATTAATTGTTTCATGGGGTCAGCTACCTCACCACTTCTCCGTTTTTACTGCGGAAGCAGTAGCTATTATTCAGGCAATTAAACATGCTCTCGAACTTAAGGGAAGATATGTCATCTGCCGTGATAGTCTGTCTACCCTACAAGAAGTCCAAAACTTTTGCAATAACAACAACCTGTTATCAGAAACTCGTCACCTCTGTATCAAAAACAACAGCAAAATAAAACTATCATGGGTCCCGGCTCATATAGGAATAGATGGGAACGAGTTAGATGACAAAGCTTCAAAACTAGCTGGACGAGCTCCGTGCCACACAATCATCCCTGGAGTACAAAAGGACATCTGGAAAAACATCAAAAACATTTTGCTGAACATCGAACTGGAAGACTGGTCGTCGTTTAAACACTGGTATAAACAGTTTAATCCTGGCAAAAAGGATATCAAGTTTCCTACTTCAATCAACAGAAGGGAATGCGCCATTCTCACTCGGTTAAAAACTGGACACACAAATCTCACGCATAAACACATCCTGAACGGCGAAAGGCCGCTAAACTGCCCTAACTGCGGAGTTGAACTATCAGTCAAACATCTACTTGATTACCTGTGGGCACTACCAAAACATCAGAATAAACCTATTCGGTCTTACCCCGCCCTCAAAACTATTATCAGATCTTACAGCTTCTAACTCCAATCGAATATTATCTTTTCTACGCATATGGAAAATTATACACCAGCTTTAAATGTTAATTCTCAAATACAAACAAAAGTTTTATCAATTGTTGAGTCGATGGCCACAGTAGCTAGTTACTCCTTTCCCTAAATTAGTTATTATATTTTAAATTTAATTTTATGTATAATAGCTAATACTGAATAAAAAAAGAAAGAAATTTTGATCTAAGTAGACGATGGTCGTTAGGGACTACATTATCTCCTTATGTCAAATGAATTTCTAATTCAAAAGCAAACGGCTCTTAGACCGGCTACATTAAATTAACAAGAGTATAAAAAATAGTGTGCAGACTGACAAAAAAAATGTTATATGGAATTATGTGTCACTTAAATGCTGACGGCTACGCCATACATACGCACGATCCAACGCTGTCCTTAGGCCTGATGACTGTTGAAGTGTTGCTGTAGAACTTTATAAATTTGGATACGGAAAAATAAATTGAATCCAAACCAATCACTATAATAGGGATTGAATAGGTTAATAAGTAATCGTTATTAACTATGTGAACAAAAGAAAGCAATTCCAAACTACTCGTGATTATGCAGCCGAGAGTGGCAGGATACTGACATTTACAGTAACGCATCGTTTTGATGCGTGTGGTGACTTTTCCTGATTTCTGCACGAAGATTGATCACGCTGACAGAGCATTCTGATGTATGCGTTGACAGCCATGGCTGGGATGCGGACGTGACGTTTTAATGAGTGTGAAGACTGCTCCTGACTTCTGCGCTGAGGGCGCTGACAGAGCATTTTGATGTATTCCTGGCTGGGATGGTGACTCCAAGTTTCGTTGCGTACACGCAGAACGAGGACGCTGGCCGATCGTTTTGATGTATACGTAGAGAGCCCTGCCTGAGTACAGATTGAGGATTATGAAAAAGCATTCACACGCGTTTGAGACGCCAACCCTGTCTGCACGCCACGCGGGGTGAGGGGCGAAGGAATTTCGATCACCTACGTGCGGTTATTGTATCTATGATGCGCAGGTGGAATATACGGTTTGCAAACAGAAACTTTCTGCGCTACACGTGGAAAACCAAATCCTGTGGGTGGAAACGCCGAGAATGACAGGCTACAAGCAAAGCTGTGTCTCTGCTGGCAATTTACTTCACAAGCGTTCCAGGAATGTGTTTGAGGTCCGACAATACGGGAGTGACGCTGTATGCTATTTTAAGGAAGCAATAAATAATATTTTTCCAAATAAACAGAACAGCATACAACAAGAAGATTAAGCGCAATTCTAGTTTTAATAATTTGGCAATCAAATGTATTTGTTCATTGGGACGAAAACTGATTTAATATCACTTTGTAAACAATTTTTAGGGACAAATCAACTATCTCGCAGCAAGCTTCCAGAAAATGAGCCTGGATGAAGACCGGAAGAAGCCAACTCAAGCGTGGACCTATTGTGTCAAAATCCACAAACGGTTTTGTGTTAAAGTATTTATTGTTTAATCTGATATTTGGTCAAGGTTCGATCCTCGCGATAGCAAAGGGGTTTTAATAGGGATGCGCTTAACACCACTGAACCGAGCTTTGTAATATAAGCACGAATTTAACAAAATTCACTGACTCCCACAAACTGTTGATTAAGAAAAGAAAGGGCTGGCTCGGCTTTATCTCCTTCTTCACCTTAAAAATCGCCAGTCCCTGTGTACATCTTTGGGTTCTGAGCCTTTAGAAGCGACAACACTTTTGTCTGGTCAGATTGCTCCTTCGGTAACCCAAATTCGAGCTCGGAATCTCTCTGGCGTGGACGAAACTAATTCTAAGGCCCTCCCATGCATTCCCGATCCAGACAATGCACTCCACCAGGATGGTCCTCGAGAACGAGTAATCACACTTGGTATCCCGGTGCCCTCTGACCATGTCCAACGAGTCGAAGGAGGGAATGGGTCCGTCTGGCTGCTAGCCTCTTGACTATCAGGTCGGCCATCTTGACCTCAATCGCCTCCGACTTCTCGGACAGCAGGCGACCGTCGACGTCATCCAACAGTGCCATCGCTAGACTGTCTCAGGCTTCTTGTCCTTCTTTACGAAGGAGGTAGGCCCCGCTCTTCCTTGAGTGGGAGCGGTTTCTCTTCGTGTGATCTGTTTGAAGGGGCTCCGGTCGCGTCTCTCTGGTCAGTCTTGCCCCCCGTCCCATTCTTGGCTACCTTGCCCAGTATAAAGGCCGCACGACTGAAATTCGCCTTTCGCTGTTGGTGGGCTACCGCCTTCTTCCTGCCGGTATTTCCTGTAGCCTTGCTGGTACCTGGCTTAGCAACCCCCTCCGATCTCGTTATAACCGTGGAGCCCTGGCTGGGTGTCCGCGGTTCTTCCTCGACGCTATAAGCAATTTTTTTGGGTTTTACCTCGCCCGCAAAGTCCGAAGCTTAGGTTCATTTTTCATTTCATAATTGCCCGCTTTGAACGACCAGGCAGGCTCGGCGGGTCTGAGTGATGTTGGGGCTTCACAAAGGTTGACCGTGACTTCGCCACAAAGCCACGGTAATGCACTTACGACCCAGGGTTGCCCGGCCCTGAGAAGGCTCCGTTATTACACAGCTGGATTAACCCCTCACACCTGACTTAAGGGGAGGCACTTTTAAGACCTTCCCAGGTCCGCAAGACTACCATTCCTCAGCATCTACAGTCACTACTAGACTATGGACCTGCTTCCAGTCGCCCTCGCAAGAAGAGTATAGTCACACTACCAGCAATGCACACAGTTAACGCAGAAGACGAATCTTCTGTTGTTCCCCCTATTAAAAAAAATTAAGGAATACTTTTAATTCCTCCACAATAGCGACGACCCTACTTCGTTCGTATTAAACCGAAAGGTCCCTTGTTAAATCGTCATTCCTGTCAATTAATAGTGGTGTACTTGCTTCAAATTAATGAGTGTATAAAATCAGTAACATCTACCCTAAAACTATAAGAGAGTTATTTCAAAGAAACGGTCTAGGATTCACTACCGAAAAATCAAAATGATTAATTAGACAAATTAACTATTAATAACAAGTCAATGGGGTTCACCAACAAGGTTTGCAATCTAGGCATTATACTAAACCAAACCCTTTCTTGAAATGATCACATTGATAAGGCAGTAAACCGGGCCAACGCAGCCCCTAGAGATCTGTTCCGTACACAACAGTATTTACCCTTAAAATACCACCCTAAATGTTAAATGTATTAGGTCACGATATTTTAAGAAAAAGGATTTCAATACGTTTCCAGGCTTATATTGTTTATGCTACTAAGGCATTAAAACAATTTTTAACAACTTGTAGCGCTGGTAATACAAAATAATAATGATAATTCGTGAAGTCGCACCCCTGCTCATTTTAACTGTTACTTTAAAGAATGACAGTCCTTTCACCGGGACGATGTTCACGATTCCCTTTATACCCATTACTCGTGGAGTAAAAGAACTCTTAACAGGAAGCGTTTCTGACACTATAACGAATATATATTCTTGATCAGGATCAATTGCCGAGTCGATCTGGCCATATCCGTTTTACCGTCTGTCTGCCCGTCTGAACTTCGAGATCTCGGAAGTTATAGATGCTAGAGATATGGGATTCAAGTTTTTATCACGGCACTCTGACACATGATAAAGGTCAGTTACAAAGCTTTTAACGACCCTGTTTCAGGAGGCGGTATAGCTCGCTGTGGCCAGTGTTCGAGACAGAAATTTATTTCCTTTTTAGATCGATTTACCTCCCTTTCACAAAATAATAACACAAATCGAACGCTACAGGGTTATATGGTTATATTTAATAGTACGATCGGTTAGGGCTACGTTTCTAATTGTAATTATTTCAGAGCTATTGTACTGCCTGCTGGGTTGGTGTCGGCGCTGCTAAAGGGCCGAGTGTAGCACTGTTTGCTGAGTGATACCGATGCTGCGGAAGGGCCGACTATATTGCTGATTGCTGAGTATTGTACGGCTTTGTGTGCGGGCTTGGCGCTACGGAAGGGACGAATCTTGTTCTACTTGATGAATGTTGCACTGATTGGTGAGTGATGCTGACGCTGCGGTGCTTGGGGCTGACGCCGCGAAAGGGTCGAGTATTGCACTGCTTGATATGCGGGATTGATACTGTGGTCGAGTTTTGCACTGCTTTTTGATCACGTTGACGCTGTCTGATGGCCGACGGCGCATTGCTTGCTCCGGCGTGTCTCGTCGTTTGAGTGCGTCGGGTTCGTAGTGTTCTGGGTCGTTGGAAGGAACGATCTACTTAGTTTTTCTAGTGGTATGTGGGAATGTAGGACATCGATAGTTTACGGACGTGTTGGCGGGCGTGTTGGCGGTCGTGTTGGCGGTCGTGTTGGCGGTCGTGTTGGTGGTCGAGTTGGTGGTCGTCTAGAAACTGTGCAAACACCAGTGGAAGTTAAGTAGCCAAAGGGATTACAAATTGGCATACAAATGTAAACATTCTTCACCAAACTAATATGCACGCAGGGCTGTAGGCTTTAATCATACTATTACTCTATGGATCGTAACCTCTCGTGGACTGGTAAACAGAGTGGTGCGTTGCTGTGAGCACTGCTATCTATCTGCACCACAATTCCTAGACCGAATCATTTTGTCTCTTCCTGCTGATAGGTTGCCGCTCACAAGACCCGTGGCTGCCTCTGAAGTCGTCCTGGCGAAAGGCAACACACAAAACATATATAGCCGTTTTTAATTGCTTATCTTCCCACAAATGTCCTCATATCCTGGTAAAAGCACTTAATCGGGCGTAGAAGAGCGTAGCACGCTCCCAGTTGGATTTCTAGATGCAAGCATTAAAGGAGTTAAAAATTTTCTCAGCGGCCAATGGCGTTAATTTGAATGTCATTCCACCCCGCGCAACACAACAGTGGAAATAAAATCCATTTAGCTTCTGTTTGTCAAGAACACTGAACACTCGAAAATCTCTCTGACTTCCAGCGGTGGGATTTATCAAAAATTATACTAATCGGTGAATTAAAATATAAACTTTAATACCTCCGTTTTCTTGACGAGTGGTGATCTATATTAACAATTTAATTAAGCTTTTGTCTTTACTTTTCTGTGTTTATGTGATTTTGCAGTATCTATTTCGTGCTTTGTCCGCCCATGCCGCAATGTTGTTTTTTGTGTTGAATTTGTATGCGCTTACTGCACTACATTCCCGCTCTTTCTTTCTCTCTATCTCTCGAAAGTTCTAAGCGTGCAGATTTTGCGCTCTTACGCTTCCATTAACTGCTCGCTTACAAATTTTAGTTCCCTTTCTTTGGTATAGTGGTCGACCGATTTAATATAATTATGAATACCAATTTTCCGTGTTTCTGCAAGAAATGCAGTCTGATGGTCAGGGCTGACCAGTCAAACGTGTCTTGTTGGCTATGTGCTATTTAGTGCACACTAAGTGAGCTGGTTTTACAGACTGAACAGGTGATGACTATTCTAAGGGGCTCAATCTGCAGTTCTGTTGTGACGCTTGTAACGAGGTTGCGAGCAAAACGAAATCGTTCATGTGCCAAACTAAAGGCGGCCTTTTAGACCTAAAGATCAACTTATAGTGGTAAAAGAGTTTGAATGTAAGACAAAAAATAGATGAAAAAACTAATTTCTTACTTCCTTTAGCGCAGCGTGACTTTATTGAGGGCTTGATTGACATTGCGCTATCTCAAGTGAACCATGTTCAGAATTATTCGGGTCGCTTACTGGTTCTTCGGGTCGCGTCTGTTTATTAAGAATGTCACCACTTACGTTACCTGGTGTTCCTTATCACCCAACTTTAGAGCTGTTCCTGCAGGATTAGAGCTTGAGGACAAATTTGAGAAGTCTGTTAAACGAACCCACTGCTCTCGCAAAACTCGCAAAAATACCTGTATATCTGGCTTTAATTGGCCCGAACTTTATTTATGCACTAACATGGCAGTGACCGTTAGTATCTCTTATAGTGCATTAAAATCCTGCTTTCAAATGTGTGCTCCGTTACAATATACGTCCATGGTTCAATAAGGAGTTACAAATGTTAAGTCCAGATTTAATAAGAAATATACAGTAGTGCTTAGTGTTATTTTACCTTGCCTTACGCTCAGTGTTATAGAGCTCATTTAACTCGTTGTAGGATCCAGCTTTCAAAATCTCCAGAATAGGTTTATAAATTTGTGTTACTAAGCGTAAATCCGCCTCTTCCCCAATTGCGATCGGCAATTGCCGATCTTTTTGGGCAGTTTTCCCAAATCTTTGATCCGAGTCTGAGTAAAAGTTTAAAAACTTACAACGATGACTAGTGCGTGAATAGGGGGCCGTATCTCGCGGTACCGCCGCAAAGCACTGCTTCGCGCGACAGATGACCACCTAGACATCTGCTCCTCACCTTTCCCTCTCCAACGTTCGCAGAACGCTTGCTGCGAGTGCTGCTGCTGCCTCCCATGACCTTTGGCTCCTTAGCATCAGGGGAACGATGATTTCCGGTAGGACTTTCGCCCACAAATGGTAAGCCGGTGACACTCAAACAGGGTATGCTGAGCGTCTTCCACAGTCCCGCTGCCGCACTCCGGGTAACCATTCTCCGTATCATGTCCGTAGTGCTTAAGGTAGCTCCGAAAACAGACGTGACCACATAGTGCCTGTGTAAGTATAAATCTACCTAACCATGCTTTCGGTTTACCCAGGACTCGATGCAAGGGATGAGTTTGTGGGTTCAGCGTCCTTTGAAAGAGGTATCCTATGCTTCCTGGCAGTTGCTGACGCTTTGCTGTCTGGCACGGGCCCTAGAATCTACCTTGGCTCTCGGCTCTGCATGGATGTCACCCAAGGTGATCCGAACATCCTTGGCTTCTCGTACCAGTTCGCCCAGCAGGACTTGACCAGCGATAACAAGAACAGCGTCCTCAGAGATTGTTCTAAAGGTGCAAGCTATCCTGTCAGCGCACTGGTGATACGTTGAGTTGACCCCTCGCATGTCGCTAATTACGGCCTTGGCCTCCGCCCATGCTTGCGAGGAGCCTCCTTCTATCCTGGCCGCCTCCTTCTATTGGGCCGCCTAAATTTCTCAGTGCCTAATCATTAGAAACTGTATTTCTCTCATTTTGAAAAATTGTAGATCAAAACATGATATGTATGAACCATTTATAGTGCTATGTAATGACTATCATAAACTCTATCAAATGATATCTACTACTGACTATTTACCATTATTAAAAGCATTAATCCTAGCTTACATAACACTTAATTAGTATTATTTTGCTTAGTCTGTCCGCGCGTAACAAGCTTTACTGATCATAGTGCATCAACATCAAAAAAAAAATATAAAACAATCACGCACGAGGTTATCCAAACTGTCGCAATTATAGCGCCACTTTCAGAACATCCCAACGATGAAGATGCCCTCACTCCATTGAATTTTTTGGTTGGAACGTGCAAGAGCCCTGCTTATAGGAATACAAAATATCGAAGCTAAAAGTTTGGCTAAGTTTTGCAAACCCTCAAAAAGTATATTTTTCCTGGTTTCTGGGCAACTGGTCATTATCCACGACGACAACGGTCCACTCCACCAATCACTTTTTTCGGCCTTCTAACTCTATATAGCAAACATAGTACAAAAAATTACTTATTTATTGTAGAAAGGTGTACAAAATTTGAGCTAGTATTCTTGAATACAAATATGCATTTACTTTATGACTTTTACCAAGTTCCAACCATGAACTTATATGGCTGCCGTAAAAGAGATCAGAAATATTCTGAGTGTTCCTAATTGTTGAAATTATTTCGACAATATTTATCGGATGAATGAAAACAAAACATTTAAGGAAATATAAAATTTTCAATTTTATGTTTGGGAGCAATATATCCCGTCTGAAATCTATATTAATTTTAAAAAAATCTTCTGAAAATTTTGTTTTGATAAATGATAACACCCTCTAGGTATACTGAAAAAAAAAAGATTTCGAAGACTTTTGAGTTCTTATCATGTGTTGTAAAATGCTGTTTCATTTTGGTCTGGTCAGAAATGCATGTATATTTTTGTAATCAAAGAACTTACTGGGTATATTGAGCTAAGTTTTTGAACATTGGTAGAGATGACTCGGAGACGTCATTAACAAAAATTAAAACAGAAAAATCCCACTTTTTGATACTAGTTTTGAATGTTTATTTTGTCAGAATGTCACGTACGATGCCCTGGAATTGGCCATATACATATTTTTAAATCATTTCGCAATCTATTGTGTCTTTGTTTGATTAGTCCCACAGCACTATCAGCCTTACTTGCAAAAAATAACTCCTCTTAAAAAATTGCTCTTTATTTTTCCTTCTACTATATCCTATATTTTTCGAATATATGTTGGTAAGGCGCCATGAACTATAACCCAGCCAATGGTTTATCGCATTTATAACTTCTTACTTAGTTTTTGTTTCACTTCAATAAACCAATTTAAATAAAATTCAAATGGAATATTCGAATAAAGGTATATAGGTAAAAAAAGTGTTTAAAAATATTGCTTGACAAATTGGTCAGAAGTTATTAAAAAGCAAACTACTAATGAAAACTCAATTTTTTTTGTTTATATAATTTAACACATGTAGTATTTCCTATATAAGGTTCCAAAATGTTATTACGACCCAATAAAAACAATTGATAAAGTTTTTATTATTAAGATAACACAAAACATTTTGTTCCAAACTAATTTTTTTGCTAGTCTTAATTTTTTTGCTTGTCATTTATTCCAGATTGACTTAGCTGTGAACTCGACGCGTCCTCTGAAATATCTTCCTTAAATTGAGTCCATTTTATAAGTGTTTCAGGTGATCGATACAGAAATATAAGCTTTCCATATAAGTCCTCTTCAAGACGATATTCCTGTGTTTCACGAACTAAATATATATCATTGCATAACTTTAATACTCGATCGACGAATACCAGTTTTTAAAAGCTTTAATCTTAAGGTTTAAGGTGAATATAAGCCTCTATTTAGATTACCTCGGTAACACGGAAACTGAGTGAGCTAAGAAAAGGCGAAATTCACTGAGCTGGGCTCAATGATCATAACCGGACTGGGTGCAATTTCGTAAGCCACACTGGGCGTTGGTGATCCTCACCATGTTGTTTGGTTTTATTTTTGTTTGGTTCTATGTTGTGGTGTTTTATGTGTTGTGACGGTGGGCCGTCACACTCCCCCCACCCCGTTTGGGAGGTTGAAGTTTTTGTAATTTCTTTTTCAAGCGAAATAATGACACTCAATTTATACTTTAAGTGGTTGTGAGTTGACCAGAATTATACAAATTGATGACCTTGTCGTTTTTCTGGACTTTTTAATATTTTCTCGATGGTGATGAGTATCGAGCTACAGGGCCGCCTAAATTTCTCAGTGCCTAATCATTAGAAACTGTATTCCTCTAATTTTGAAACATTGAAGATCAAACCATGATATGTATTACATTCAGAGTGCTATGTAATGACTATCATAAACTCTATCATATGATTTCTACTTCTGACTCTTTACCAGTTTTTAAAAGCTTTAATCTTAGTTTACATAACACTTAATTAGTATTATGAATTGGATTTATAGTTTTGTATATATTTTGTTTAGTCTGTCCGCGCGTAACAAGCTTTACTGATCATAGTGCATCAACATCTAAAAAAAAAATAAAACAATCACGTACGAGGTTATCCAAACTGTCGCAATTATAGCAGAACATCCCAACGATGGAGAGGCCCTCACTCCATTGAATTTTTTGGTCGGAACGTACAAGAGCCCAGCTTGGAGGAATACAAAATATCGAACTTGACAGTCTGGCAACGTATCACCCACATTAAGGAAAAATTCTTTGAGCTCTTGTGGCGTGACTACCTGCACACCTTGCAAACCCTCAAAAAGTAGATTTTTCCTGGTTTTTGGGCAACTGGTCATTATCCACGACGACAACGGTCCACTCCACCAACCACTTTTTTCGGCCTTCTAACTCTATATAGCAAACATAGTACAAAAAATTACTTATTTATTGTAGAAAGGTGTACAAAATTTGAGCTGTATACTTGAATATAAATATGCATTTATTTTATGATTTTTACCAAGTTCCAACCATGAACTTATATGGCTGCCGTAAAAAAGATCAGAAATATTCTGAGTGTTCCTATTTGTTGAAATTATTTCGACAATATTTATCGGATGAATTTTACATAACAAAAAACAAAACATTTTAGGAAATATAGAATTTTAAATTTTTTCTTTGGGAGCAATATATCGCGTTTGAAATCTATATTAATTTTGAAAAAATCTTCTGAAAATTTTGTTTTGATGAATGATACCACCCTCCAGGTATACTGAAAAAAAAAGATTCGAAAACTTTTGTGTATTTATCATGTGTTGTAAAATGCTGTTTCCTTTTGGTCTGGTCTGAAATGCATGCATATTTTTTTAATCAAAGAACTTTCTAGATATATTAACCTAAGTTTTTGAACATTGGTAGAGATGACTCGGAGACGTCATTAACAAAAATTAAAACAGAAAAACCCCACTTTTTGACACTAGTTTTGAATGTTTATTTTGTCAGAATGTCACGTCCGATGCCCTGGATTGGCCATATACATTTTTTTAAATCATTTCGCAATCAATTGTGTCTTTGTTTGATTAGTCCCACCGCACTATCAGCCTTACTTGCAAAAAAAACCTCTTTAAAAAAAAGTGCTCTTTATTTTTCTTCTACTATATTCTATATTTTTCGAATATGTGGAGGTAAGGAGCCTGGAACTATAACCCAGCCAATGGTTTATCGCATTTATAACTTCTTACTTAGTTTTTGTTTCACTTCAATAAACCAATTTAAATATAATTTATATGGAATTCGAATAAGGTATATAGGTAGAAAAAAAGCGTTTAAAAATATTGATTGACAAAATGGTCATAAGTTATTAAAAAGCAAACTTCGAATGAAAACTCAATTTTTTTTGTTTATATAATTTAACACATGTAGTTTGTACTATATAAGGTTCCAAAACGTTATTAAGACCCAAAAAAAAAAACAAATGATATAATTTGCATTATTAAGATAACACAAAACATTTTGTTCCAAACTAATTTTTTCGCTAGTCTTAATTTTTTTGGTTGTCATTTATTCCAGATTGACTTAGCTGTGAACTCGACGCGTCCTCTGAAATATCTTCCTTAAATCGAGTCCATTTTATAAGTGTTTCAGATGATAGATACAGAAATATAAGCCTTCCATATAAGTCCTCTTCAAGACGATATTCCTGTGTTGCACGAACTAAATATATATCATTGCATAACTTTAATACTCGATCGACGAATGGTAAATCTTCAAACATTATCCGCCTATGATTGTTTGCTATAAGTGATCGAATTACCCTGGACACCTGGAATTACCCTGGACACCGTTTTTTCTAAAAAACTCATGGCCGAGGGAAAAGATTTATCATTAAATATGTACTGAGTGGTAATGCAGACAAAAAAATGAGTAAAATGCTCATAGGTGTGCGCTGCACATGCAGGGCTGTTATACAGCTTTGCATGTTTATTGTTCTTCGTATTTCTTATCTCGCTTCATTTGGCTCGTTATCTTTTCAGCTGAGCTACAGGGAAAACATGCTTTCTGCAAGTCAGTTATACAAAATCGCTGCAACAGCACAGCTAATAAAATCAAGAAATAATTTCAGTTGAACCTATCGTGCGTTTAATTTCTATTTTTAAACTAAAGGGTGGCATTTTGGTTGTTGTCCCCATAAGCATTTTGGTTACCCCGACGTGATATTAGGTTAATTCGGAGTCTGCAAATCAGCTTTTAACATTGTTTAATATCGTTTTAGCAATAACTTATTTTCGCTGTCGTTTGCTGGCCGGCCGGCCGTTTGTTTTTTTTTTTTTTTTAACATTTTTGCGCTGTAAAGAAGCAAAACTGTTTTGTAAACATTAAACATAAACGTTAATTGTTGTGCTGCAAAAAAACAAAAAAAAAATAATTGTTTAACCGCGTATCATCATATATGTGTAAATAACCGTGTATGTGTATGGTCACAAACATTACTTTGCCAAGTCAATGCGCTGTTTCTAGGCAATAATTCGGTAAAAAGAACAAAAACAAAGTCAAAGCTTCCGTTACGTTGTTGGCGACGCTCGGTGCATTAACATTTGCGCGGCAATAAGCATAGGGTGTTTCCTGCCCTCTGAATCCGGTTAGACAATTATAAAATGGTTAGCCCAGGAGACGCGATTCAGCCTCAAAATGATGCTCCCAGTGGGTGATCTCTATGAACTTGGAATTCGGTTCTGCACAGACTTCGCTGGAAAAACTGGACTTTTCGGAGATTAGTAAAGATACGCGGTTTGAATTTTCCGCAATCTTAATGGATTTAAAGGCGAAACTAAATCGGGCCCTAGCAGCTCTGCGCAAACTACATTTGCCGGGTTCCACAGCGGCCAATTCTACATCCCTTGATATTATAAACAATGCGGATCTTTCTCGATTGCCAAATCTAGAGATTGCTTGTTTTCAAGGATCGTACTCAGAATGGCCGGACTTTAATGCAACTTTTACCACGGTCATTGAATATGATGACGAGCTAAGTGATCTTGAAAAATTACAATATTTGAGGTCCTCTTTAGCCGGCGTGGCTTTGGAAACCATACGATCGCTCGAGCCCTCAAATAAAAATTTAAAAAGTCTTTAAATTTACTTATTAATCGATTTGAAAATAAAGTTTTACACTTTCAGGCACACGTTCAGGCAATATTTGAATTAAAAGGTGTCGAGAAGGGACCAGCTAATGGTCTTCGGGAGCTCAGCGCTTGGATGAATTCGCATCTTCGAGCAATTCGTATCCTGGCCACTGCACAACAAATTCTGGATGGATTTCTCATTCATATCATGACACACAAGCTGGATCAAAGGACCCGCGAAAAATGGGAAGATGATTTGTCAATCTCTGAGCTATCTACCTGGGATGCTATGGAGTCGTTTTTGGAGAAGAGGTGCCGGATGATGGAAAACTTGGACCAGCTGTGGTAATTCAAACACCACACCATAACCCAAGTGTACTGAGTACGTCAGCTACTAACTCAAACCATCCAATTTGCCTATTCTGCGATGCTAGAGATCATTATTTGCCAAAATGCTCACGATTTTTAAGCTTGAGTCCCAATCTTCGACATAGGGAAGCAAAGAAAATGCACCTTTGCCTCAACTGTTTACGCAAAGGCCATAGCTTGCACCAATGTAAGTCAACTCATTTTAAACATTGTCGCATGAAGCACCTTTCATTACTGCACATTATCCCAGAGGCATCTATACCATCGACATCAGTTTCATCTCCATCATCCGACCCATCTATAAGTTCTCAGCCATTACTTCATCATCACTAGTGTCATGATCATCTCCATTATCATAACCTAATCACCATTTAACGCACTCTCCACCACAAACCTTAAATACAATGCCAATGAATTACGTGCTGCTTCCAACTGCTATAATCTACGTAAAAAATAGAGTTGGTGCATTTATGCCTTGCCGAGCAATATTAGATTCAGCTTCTCAGTTAAACTTTATTAATACGCGCTTAGCTAGCCAACTTAATTGGATACTTAGACAATCGCACACACTAATTTCTGGGATAGAGGAATCTTCCATGAACTCTGATAAGGCATTCGATATTCTGGCGCAATCACGGGATGCAAGCTATCGTGCGTCATTCACAGCTGTTGTAACCCATGGTATCAGTGATTACCAGTCAAATTTCAATATAAATACTACGGGATGGAGGATGCCACAAAACATTTCGCTAGCTGACCCTCATTTCAAGCAGTCACAACGAATTGATCTTTTAATTGGCGATGGTCTGTTCTTCGAAATAATCGCTAAAGGGAAAATTAATTGGATAGCACGTTTCAAAACACCAAGCTTGGTTGGATAGTTTCTGGAGGGATGTCAAGTATGCTAAATCGTAAATCTGTCTTGGCTGCCATTGTCAAGGATCCTGCTGATCATTCAGATGATGACACACTTGCAGCCGTAGTAAAGCGGTTTTGGGAGATTGAAGACATTAGTTCAGAAAATCCATCAATGCTGGCCGAGGACTTACGATGCGAGCAGCATTTCAAAGAAAATTGCATCTTTTATCCAAAGCGCAGTATTCGGCATTTTAACAGGAATACACAGGCCACATGTTTCTCGCATTAAGGGATCCAGCGGTGCCACAATTTTTCTTGCCTCACCATGCTGTTCAGTACTTGAAAGCACTACCACTAAACTTCGTGTCGTCTTTGATGGTTCTGCTAAAAATACATCTGGGAAAGCTCTAAACGACTTGCTTCTAGCAGGACCAAAAATTCAGCAAAAAATCTTTAATATTTTGCTTCGGTTTAGATTATTTTAAGTTGCTCTTTGTGGAGACATCTGCAAGATGCACCGCTGCGTTAGTGTTTCGTACTCTGATGACTTTTTGCAATGTATCATTTGGAGAGAGCACTCCACAGATAAATAGAGAGCTTTATAAACTAAACACGGTAACTTATGGAACCAAGTCGAGTTTTCCGATCCGAAAATGGTGTTCGAATGAAGCAAGCGCTCTCGAAGGAGAGTCTGATCGCGATAAAGAGCAATTGATTAAATTCCACGACGGATCAGCTATCACCAAAGCTTTTTCTCTTTAACTTTTCACAAATTTTATCAAGTCAACGAGCAACAAAACGGATTGTGTTGTCAACAATTGCGAAATTTTATGATCCGCTTGGTTTAATAGCATCCATTGTTACAAAATTCAAAATTTATTTGCTTAAGCTTTGGAGCACTAACATGGATTGGGACGACACACTGCCAGAGCCCCTTCTTTCGTCATGGGGGGGGTTGACCTCTCAGTTGTCGATCGTCCAGAACCTAAAATTTGCAGGATTCGTAATGCAAACGCAGGCTTTCGTCGAGATGCACGGATTCTGTGATGCTAGCACAGCAGCTTACGGCGCGTGCTTGTATTTGCGGTCGGAGGCCAATGACAATGCTGAAGCACATCTACTCTGAGCCAAGTCTAGAGTAGCTCCCTTAAAAGCTTTAACAATACCAAGATTAGAACTTTCAGCAGCGTGCTTATTGGCTGAGCTTATCGTAAACGTTAAGGAAACCATAGGTTTTGATTGCACCTTTCACTGCTGGTCGGACTCGTCTATGGTGTTGGCTTGGATTCGGCAACCTCCAACAGAATTGAATCCGGAGGATGTGGTATAGCGTGGATGTACTCCCAAAGAATTGCTGGAGCACTCCCTTTGGGCAAATGGAACTCCATTTCTACTATAAGGAGCGTCGAACTAGCCCTCCCTATTAGATGCAGTAAAGAACCTTCCGGAACGGCGTTCCACGGCGCTAATTGGAACCGTTGTTTTAGCGTGTTTTCGCATACATTTATCGATTCATTTTAAATTGCAGAGCCAAATCATTACCTTCAACCATCTATCTTACCGTTGACGAGATCAGCTTCGAAACCGTTCTGCTTCTAAGGAGCATTCAACAGGTGCACATATCGGTGGAGTATGAGGTTCTTAGCCAAGGCTTCAATGCGAGCTTGGACTACGAGGCTAAGCATCCGATATTGTTACCTAAGGATCATCCGGTCACCAGGGCGATTATCGTCTATTGTCATGAGAAATACTTCCACGCAGGACCACAGGCGTTGCTCGCTGCTTTACGGCAAAGGTATTGGCCACTTGGAGGCCGAAAGTTCGTGGCTAGCGTCATCAACAAATGCGTCAGATGCTTTCGGATGAAGCCTGTGGCTTGGGAACACGTGATGGGTAGCCTGCCAGCAGGTCGAGTTCTGCCTAACCCGTTCTATCACAAGTCAGAGGCCCGGAACAAAGCACCCCACAAGTGCTACATCGCCGTCTTTTTCTGCTTTTCGACGAAGGCTGCGCACTTGGAAGTCGTCCAGGATCTCACAACGGATTCTTTCATGGCAGCTTTGAGAAGATTCATTAGCCTCAGAGGCGGTCCACGTACTATTTGGAGTGATAATGCGACAAACTTTGTTGGCGCTAAACGAGAGCTAGCGGAACTGAAGGAGTTATTTTTGAGCGAACCGCAGACGGCTTCAATAACTTCTTCCTGCTTAGCGAATGGGATTGATTGGAAGTTCATACCCTCGCGTGCCCCACATTTCGGTGGTCTATGGGAGGCGGCTGTAAAATCGGCAAAATTTCACTTCTACCGAGTTGTCGGTGCAGCCATCTTAGCCCTTGATGAATTAAGAATTAAGAACATATGAAATTTCTGCCATTCTTAACTCCCGTCCGCTTTGCACAATTTCAGAAAACGCTGAAAATTTTGAGGTGCTAACGCCAGCGCATTTCCTGAAAGGTTCCAACTACACAAGGTTTCCTGAGCCTGACGTTACTCATCTTAATGAAGGCCGGTTAAGCAGTTGGCAAAGAATAACACAAATGCAGCAGCACTTCTGGAAAAGATGGAGCAGGGCATCTGGTAAAGTGCTCATAGGTGTGCGATGCACATGCAGGGCTGTTATACAGCTTTGCATGTTAATTGTTCTTCGTCTTTCTTATCTTGCTGTATTTGTCGCGATATCTATTCAGCTGAGCTACAGCGAAAACATGTACAAAAATTTGAAGTCAAGCTTTCTGCAAGTCAGTTAAACAAAATCGCTGCAACTCCGAGCACAGCTAATAAAATCAAGAAATAATTTCAATTGAACCTATCGTGCGTTTAATTTCTATTTCTAAACTAAAGGGTGGCATTTTGGTTGTTTTCCCCATAAACAATCAGTTTCTTTCTTTTTTTATATCATTTTCCTGTAAATATAAAATTAACTTTATTAATTTTGGAAATAGGTATTGACACATCTATCCTGTAAATATAAAATTAACTTTATTAATTTTTAAAATAGGTATTGTCACATCTATCAGCTTGTGGCAAGTAAGTCATAACTATCGTATGGTTTAAGGTGAATATAAGCCTCTATTTAGATTACCTCGGTAACACGGAAACTGGTTGAAATGACTTGAGAAGAAAGGCCTTAGGTGCTTCCGGAAACGTAAGAAAAGGCGAAACTCACTGAGCTGGGCTCAATGATCATAACCGGACTGGCTGCAGTTTTGCAAGCCACACTGAGCGTTGGTGATCCTCACCAGGTTGTTTGGTTTTATTTCTGTTTGGTTTTAAGTTGTGGTGTTTTATGTGTTGTGACGGTGGGCCGTCGCACTCCCCATTTCCGTTTGGGAGGTTGAAGTGATTGTAGTTGCCTTTTAAAACGACATAATGACACTCAATTTATCTTTGGGTGGTTGTGAGTTGACCAGAATTCTACAAATTGATGACCTTGTCGTTGTTGTGGACCCATAATAAAAATTGTATGACCTATTTCGTCCATGATGAATAAAGCCAGGAAAGTGCATGGATTTTTAAAACGGTTAAAGGAATTCGGTTATCTGTATGTCACAAGGGCTTTATTTATTTTATTATTTGGAGTCCCTAATTTGGTGAGAATATAAACCGAAAAAAGTCTGTGCGAAAAAAACTTTTTAATATTTTCTCGATGGTGATGAGTATCGAGCTTCAGGGCCGCCTAAATTTCTTTTGAAATATTGTAGATCTAACCATGATATGTATGAACCATTTAGAGTGCTATGTAATGACTATCATAAACTCTATCATATGATTTCAACTACTGACTCTTTACCAAGCATTAAAGCACTCTTTAAAAGCATTAATCTTAGCTTACATAACACTTAATTAGTATTATTAATTGGATTTATAGTTTTGTATATATTTTGTTTAGTGTGTCCGCGCGTAACAAGCTTTACTGATCAAAGTGCATCAACATCTAAAAAAAAATAAAACAATCACGTACGAGGTTATCCAAACTGTTGCAATTATAGCAAAACATCCCAACGATGGAGAGGCCCTCACTCCATTGAATTTTTTGGTCGGAACGTGCAAGAGCCCAGCTTGGAGGAATACAAAATATCGAACCTGACAGTCTGGCAACGTATCACCCACATTAAGGAAAAATTCTTTGAGCTCTTGTGGCGTGACTACCTGCACACCTTGCAAACCCTCAAAAAGTAGATTTTTCCTGGTTTCTGGGCAACTGGCCATTATCCACGACGACAACGGTCCACTCCACCAATCACTTTTTTCGGCCTTCTAACTCTATATAGCAAACATAGTACAAAAAATTACTTATTTATTGTAGAAAGGTGTACAAAATTTGAGCTGTATACTTGAATATAAATATGCATTTATTTTAGGATTTTTACCAACTTTCAACCATTAACTCATATGGCTGCCGTAAAAAAAATCAGAAATATTCTGAGTGTTCCTAATTGTTGAAATTATTTCGACCATATTTATCGTATGAATTTTACATAACAAAAAACAAAAAATTGCTTGGGAGCAATATATCGCGTCTGAAATCTATATTAATTTTAAAAAAATCTTCTGAAAAATTTTTTTATACCTCTAGGTATACTGAAAAAAAAGATTCGAAAACTCTTGTGTATTTATCATGTTTTGTAAAATGCTGTCTGGTCTGAAATGCATGTTTATTTTTTTAATAAAAGAACTAATTGGATATATAAGCTAAATTTTTGACCATTGGTAGAGATGTCTCGGAGATGTCATTAACAATATTTAAAACAGAAAATGCCCACTTTTTGACACTAGTTTTGAATGTTTATTTTGTCAGAATGTCACGTCCGATGCCCTGGAATTGGCCATATACATTTTTTTAAAACATTTCGCATTTTTGATTAGTCCCACAGCACTATCAGCCTTACTTGGAAAAAATAACTCCACTAAAAAATGTGCTTTTTATTTTTCCTTCTACTATATTCTATATTTTTTGGATATATGGAGGTAAGGAGCCAGGAACTATAACCCAGCCAATGGTTTATCGCATTTATAACTTCTTACTTAATTTTTATTTCACTTCAATATAGAATATTCGAAGGAAGGTATACAGATAGAAAAAAATGCGTTTGAAAATAATCCTTGACAAATTGGTCATAAGTAATTAATTAGCAAACTACGAATGAAAACTCAATTTTTTTTTTTATATAATTTAACACATGTAGTTTGTACTATATAAGGTTCCAAAACGTTATTAAGACCCAAAAAAAAACAAATGATATAATTTCAATTATTAAGATAACACAAAACATTTTGTTCCAAACTAATTTTTTTGGTTGTCATTTATTCCAGATTGACTTAGCTGTGAACTCGACGCGTCCTCTGAAATATCTTCCTTAAATCGAGTCCATTTTATAAGTGTTTCAGGTGATCGATACAGAAATATAAGCTTTCCATATAAGTCCTCTTCAAGACGATATTCCTGTGTTTCACGAACTAAATATATATCATTGCATAACTTTAATACTCGATCGACGAATGGTAAATCTTCAAACATTATCCGCCTATGATTGTTTGCTATAAGTGATCGAATTACCCTGGACACCACGTACACAAATGTTGTATAAAGTCCAATAATCCTTAATTTAGTTAAAATCTTATTAAGATTTGTTTGATAATATTTATGGCACAAGTACATACCCCGTTTTTTCTAAAAAACTCATGGCCGAGGGAAAAGATTTATCATTAAATATGTAAAGGACGACTCCATTATCGCAGTTACTGAGTGGTAATGCAGACAAAATATCCAAATAAAAGCTATCGTCGCAATAATCATACATTTCCCACCATTCCTTATTATCAGCTTCTTTCTTTTTCAATATAATTGGACGGGTAAATTGTCCTGTAAATATAAAATTATCTTTATTAATTTTGTAAATAGGTATTGACGTATCTATCCTGTAAATATTAAATTAACTATATAAATTTTTTCAATAGGTATTGACACATCTATCAGCTTGTGGCATGTAAGTCATAGCTATCGTATGGTTAAGGGTGAATATAAGCCTCTATTTAGATTACCTCTGTAACACGGAAACTGGTTGAAAAGACTTGAGAAGAAAGGCCTTAAATGCTACCGGAGACGTAAGAAATGGCGAAACTCACTGAGCTGGACTCAATGATCATAACCGGACTTTGTGCAGTTTCGTAAGCCACACTGGGCGTTGGTGATCCTCACCAGGTCGTTTGGTTTTATTTCTGTTTGGTTCTATGTTGTGGTGTTTTATGTGTTGTGACGGTGGACCGTCACACTCTGAAGAAGGCCTTTGATTGTCCTGCTTGCCCTTCCTGCCGGGATCTCCTTCGGAATGTATGGAGCTGTCAGCTTGTGAGCAATTCTTTATATCTAGAGCTGTGCCTTAAAATTGTTGCACGTGAACTGTACTTCGTTGTTCGAGATAAACTTTTTCGGTGTTTCATACTGTGTTAGGCCTTGCACTAGTAGTTTTTTTATCACGATTTCCGTTGTTGCTTTCCCATTTCGAGAACTTGTCGAATACAAACAGTAGCATGTTTTTGCCGTGGCTACTTTTGTATCCCTAAATAGCCTGCTGTTGCTTTGCTATGGTTTTTCCTTAGAACTTAGTTTTAGTTATGACGACAAAGTGGTATCCCTCCAAGTACATCCGCATTTTTTGGACACACCAGTAGATTGCCAGGCACTCCCTTTCGGTAGCTGAGTATTTTTGCTCCGTCTTTTGACTGCCGTATGAGATAACGTGTTCGCCGTTTTCAACATCTTCCGTTAGAACCGCTCCTAATCGGCAGTTATTTGCGTCCGTCTGGAGTACAGGGGTTTTTTCAAAGTCAAGGCAATCATGTGTTAGAGATTTTTTCAAGTTTTTAGTTGCCTTTTCTGTATTCTCGTCCCTTTCAAACTTCTTACCCTTCTTACTAGGTTTAACAGCGGTTGCACCAGTTCCATGAAGTTAGGAACGAACCTTCTGTACCATGAACCTGCTTTGTTGTCTGTGGGCTTGGCATGTTGAGGATCGCTGCTGTCTTTTCTGGATCGGTGTGTGTGCCTCTTGCGCTGACTATGAGGCCTAGATATCTTAGCTCTTCTTTGAAGAAGTAACATTTCTCCGTGTTGATTCTTAGGGTTGCTTTGCGAAGTCGTCCCATTACTTCTTGCAGTTTCTCCCGGTGTACCCGTTTCGTTCGTCCGATACCACTATGTCATCCAGATATGCGAATGAGAATGGTTCCATCTCTGGTCCGATAACTCAATCTAGAGCGCTTTGGAAAGTCGCCGGTGCTGTGTGTAATCCGAAGGGCATTACTTTCCACTGAAACAGTCCGCGTCCTGATACAATAAAGGCAGTGTACTGTTTACTGTCTTCGTCCATCGGTATCTGCCAGTAGCCACTTTTCAGATCCAGTGTGCTAATGTATTGCACGGAGTTGGTTGAGAATGTGATCCATTCCGGGTACTGGGTATGCGTCTCGCTTAGATTTGTCGTTCAGTTGCCTATAGTCTTTGCAAAGCCTCCATTCCTTGTTTTTCTTCTCCACGATTACCACTGGCGAACTGTAGGCGGAGTGCGAGGGTTCTATGAGGTTCTGTGATATAAATTCGTCGACTTGTTTGTTTATTATTGATTGCACTGCTGGGTTCCGAGGGTAATACCTCTGTTTAATTGGGCGGTCGTGCTTCATTAAAATGTTGTGAATTGCAATGTGACTTACTCCTTTGATTTGGCTCATCAGGTGATTACCCGTTATTTCGTTTTGCACCCGGCACTCCGACGCTCTCTCTCCGGTTGCCGTCTTTTGAACCCTTCCTGTCCCTCTCTGCACCACGGCACCACACTCTCTCTCCGCACTACCGTAACTACGGGAGAATTCGCTGCGTATCTGGCAACCGGTAGGCCACTACTTGCGTGATTGATTGCACTGCTTGCTTTAATTTGTGCGGAATTATTTAACTCCTCACAAGACAATAGAGGAAAATTAAAGCAAATGCAAGGACTTCCTCTATGCCAAGTCAATGTCAATGTTTTTTGAACGCTTTCGTCCTAATTTTGTCGAACGTAAAATATTTAAAAACTTAAATTTATCCAGTGTCAGTAGATATTTATCTCCAGTAACTGGGAAGCACCTTAATCTTCCTGAGAAGAAGCCGTAAAGGAACTCTGGAGGTTATTAACTTTATCAATGTTCGATATGCGCTTACGAAGCTTGAAGGATTGACCTCAATAAAAAAAAAAACCAATATTGGTCGAAGAAATGAAGGTGGACAGAAGCTGGAGCTGAAATGCTTTTGAAGACCGTGCTGTAGTAGTTCTTCTACCCTTATGTACTTGTAATGCAAGGCCTCAAACTCTTATTAAGTGTTGTGAATGCCAGATACTCGTTCGCTCCAAGACATAGTTTTGCCACATTCCCAAACTGTAATTTGCTCACCCTCTAGGTTTTGAAAAGCGACGGTAAAGAGCACAAAGAGGCTTCACCACACAACGTTAAAGAATTTAAGACAGTCAACCTGATAATCCGCATACATATATCGGAGGGATCGAAATCGTAGTTCCTGAACACGACGGATCCATTCAATGTTGATTATTTGGGAACGACCTGTAGGTGAGCATTGCAAAAAAAAAAAACTATACATCTTAATGTTTTCCATATACTTGTGTTTTGTGTAAACAAATATAGTTAAACCTTTAAAGAATACAGCTTAATGTTTTGCATATACTTGTGTTTTGTGTAAACAAATATAGTTAAACCTTTAAAGAATAAATACCGTAGCTTTCTGCATGTCATCTTTATAAATATAGAATGGTCAATTTAAATACGTACCATCGTAGTCTTTTATAAATTGAGCATTCGCTTGTTGCTTTTGAACAGTAACAAATTTTGGCAAAATGTTTGGTATAACCACTTGTTCATTGCTTATTTTTGCAGACATAATTCTTATTAGCTTTTCCCTAGTATTAACTTTGTTTTTTGCAAGAGTATAAGCCGTTTCATAAATAATAACTTCTGGTGTCAGATTACACTTCAGTGCAAGAGTAAAACGAATTTCCATTGACATACCTAAGAAATATACATTTAATGGGTATGATTGTAATAATGTTAAATGATATAAATGCAGCCAAAAAAAAAAGGAAAAAATCAAGAACATTTTTCTTGACTTACGATCAGTCCGCTCGCCTGTTTTTGATCTCAATTTGTAAACGTTCATTCACAAAAATCGAACAAAATCGTAAGCACTTACTCTTTCGTTTATAAAAATTCGATAACCTTGTGTTGCTCTCAATTCGATTGTTTACATAAATCGAACGCCATTCATAAAACACAACTCTTCCGCTCATAAAAACGTTCAAAAATGTTTAGCCAAAAGGGTAAGCGTCTTCGAGCACCATCCAATATGGCGGATAAATTTTTTTTTCGGATTTCTTTTTGTGTGTGTAATAAATTAATTATTAATAAATCTAAACTTACCATTTTTCAAATCATCTAATAAACGTAGTTTATCAGGTGGCGACATATTCCACAGAGTTATGGAGTTTGCATAGAATTTAACAGCGGTAATGTCAACAGCGTCGTACACCATCATATGATCCGATGCAAAATTATCCAAAATAATACGGCTAGTTAAGTCTTGAAGGTCTGCATCTGAAAATTGGTATATGCCAGCATAGCTTTGGGATAAGAATATGGGTTCGTAATGACTAATTTTCACTGTGATGTCAGCCTTGCGTGGTATATTGGGTTTACCCACCGTTCCGACAAGAGCAAATAGAAACAACGGACTCCAAATTAGCGCTATGAGAACTAATATTATTGTACCACCAATCAAAAGTTTGGCATACAAAGCTTTGGGTTCTCCGCGTAGAACTGGGAAATCAGTATCCATTTGTCTATAGCAACGAACAATAAAAACCGACTGAAATATATCTTCCATTTTTATCCATTCCATTACTGTTAGTGTTGTGTCTATGCATACCCAGTCTAACATGGTTCGAAGAATATATAAAAACGGAATTTCCATATAACTAAGAAGGACAAAAAATAGGTATTCTGTATAATCAAAAAACAAGAAACTTACATTTTAAATGCTATATAATTTATCAATGAATGTCCTTTTGTAAATACATTTCCCAGAATCCGTTTTGGGTAACCACATCTTATTTGGTATGCAGATAATAGCATATGAAGGCATTTTATTAAATAGAAAAAAACCGGAGCCGATTCTCCAAAACTGTTCGCCGTCACATACGGCACTAAAAAGAACATCCAAATATGTATTCCGACAACAGTGATGATATGAAAAAATATTTTATATACAAGTGCTTTTCTAAGATATATTGCGCGTTCTGTAACAATTGTTATAAACTGGACAACTAACATTAGTAAAAAGCTAAAGGGAACTTTATTTCCTTGAATATAGGTCTCCAATACACTGGTGCTATATTTGTAACGATACTGAAAGAAAAAAAATGGTTTAATTTAATAAAAGTAGAACATTACATAAATAAAAATAAGTTCGGAAAGCCGTAGTCTTATTAATCTAGCAGCAATACCGCTTTTTATAAGGGCATTTGGTTAGATCCTTTCGTATCGGCAAGAGCTTTAAAGCCTATTTCCACAGAGGTCCATCTACCTTCTACAATTCGTTGAAGGTATGGTACATAAGGTTTGCAGACTAACTGTCCGCAATTAAAATTTGACGGACTAGTTTATGCGATGCTAGCTGATATGTTTGCTGTGCAACACAGTTCATCCTTGAAAAACCATTAGGATTTTTGAAAAAAGTTAAGCTCCGATTTCCACAGAGCACAGCCACCTTCCACCTTCCGATCTGAACATGTTTTCATGAGTTTTACATTTGTTGAAAATTCTAACCGTTTTCAACGGATAGACTGTGAGGAATGAGGTAATCAGCGTTAACTCTTCCAATACATTGCGCATCACCGCAATGTAGCAGATATACATATATCAAATAAAATCACCTCTTGTCGAGTTATGAATGATGATGAATGATGATTTTAATCTGGGAGAAACCGACGTTGAACTGTTGAAAAGCAACGGATAATTATTATTAAAATTTCACATCTACTCGAGTTTTGTAGCAGGTAAGCTAAGATATAGCATTTCATGAGCTGGCAACGCTTTGCGAAGAACCAGTATTCCAGATCAGTCCTAGGAGGGAAAATGCAATGCAAGGTTTATGTTAAGCTTCTTCTTTCTTTCATTCTTCGGAATACAAAAATGCGATGCACGACCGTTTCTGCCCATTTGATTTTTACACCCGAGCAAGCCATTCCGAGTGATACTAATTAGACTTGCAGCGCAAGGGTGAAATCAATTGAGAGAAACGATCAGCAGCAGACTGGGACAGAAGAACGCGGCAACGAAGATTAGGATTACATTAAGGCCTGGCGCAGTGCTAAAGCTCGGTTGGGACAACGGCGAGGAAGTCAAGCAACATTACCTGGTTCCCTAGTTCATTTGCAATGAATTTCGATTACTGGTGTAAACGAAACAAGTATAAACTCGAAAGATCATCGACGTATGCGCTATTCCAAGTCAGTTGACCATAGTATTTTAGTTTAAAAAACCATTTTTGTAAAACAACGAGAAATATTTTGATTTGCTTACAACAAACAAAAATAAAATTATACAAACTGATATGTAACGTTTAGGAGATAATTTCCGTGTTAATGCCATGCAAGAATTTTTAGCGTTACTATAATTATGTTAATTGCAAACCTTTATCGTTAAATTAAATAGTTTTAATCATATTAAATCAACTTACATTGGGTAAAACAACCCAAAAGCAGTTGTTGCGTTGTTGAGTTGTTGCCTATGTCTAAGTGACAAATATAAAAACATTATAACGTTTCGAAAATGAAGATTTACGGAGTTATTATTATGGAGTAATTAATTTGTTTTCACATCAGTAGTGTGAGAGGGTTTTGGGAGCTTTTATGTGGTCTACCAAACTTTCAAGGTTTTTTCTATGTAGGTTGCTAAAAGCTTTGAGTAGTAGCATATTCAGGCAAAAATTTTCCTATTACCTTGTGTATACCCGAAGTCTCGATGGTTCTAATATTTTCAACGAAAAGGGAGTTTCGTAAAGACGCAGCTGGAACACGAATTTGTCTGGAACGAGATTTCGTCTGCACGTTTTTAAAAACGATGTATTAAGATCAGATAAGCTGCGCTAGAAATTGGTGGTCCTATGAAGAATACGAAGTTCTGACCGCAGTTTTAAGTGCAGGTATATTGAGTTTGCAAGAATTTATCAGAATAGAATTTGTTTGTATAGAAATTTTGAAGTATTACATAGATGAGTTTTTAAAAGGGTGCAAGCGCAGCAGAAAAGCAAGGTAACCCCGAAAAACAGAGCAAGGAGAATGTAAAAAAATTGAGAATCAATTTAAAAATAATGTTGAGTTACGATTATTTAGAGATACGTAGTTCTACTTAGGCCACTTCTGAGCATGCAGAACTATGTTCAATTTTTCAAATAATACTATGGGAAGGGAACAAGCGAGTTCGAGCTACTCCTTACCAGCATCCTTTTCAGAGTACGTGGAGGAGATTCATGTGTGCCAGGCATGTCAAAAGTTGGTTGATGCTCGCGATCTGCTAAAAACAGAGCAACCTGGGCAAGAACAAAAGCTTTTAGGGACCTTGCGATCGTCTAAGTAACAAAAGAAAGGATTGTTTTCAGCAACGGACTTTAGAAAATTTGGTTCTGGTAGAAAGATTGCACCAAAAGTAAACGAGCAAGGATTGAACAACACAGGTACAATCACGCATATCACCCGGAGTATGACAACAAATTCATCGGAAAAAGATTTAGGATCTCAAGGTGAAACCCGTTATCAGGCATCTGCAGGAGACAGTCACATACCGATTAGCCAAAGAAAAGTGGTCGAAAACCAAGCAAGAAAGGTCATTCAAGTCATGCACAGTCTGATGTGAGATCAAATCACACTACATCACAGGCTCTCGTCGACTATGGACATATTTTTGAGCAAGTAGAACAAATTATTTCAAGACAGATATCTGCTTTAAGGTTACCATGCAATCTAATAGGCATTGGAACTGCAGGTTCTCGAGAAGTAAGTGCATAGAACTAAGAGGATAGTTACCAAAGTACCCGATATTCGACATGAATTGCTTTACGTATCCATATACTTAATCACCCAGAGAAAACTGGTTCAGATGCGTAAGAACCTAATAGGCGTTGTTGTCTCTAAGAGAGGCACAAAGAATTTAACTTTATCTTCGGCGCATCGGCGTAATGTGGTTGTGGTTGACACAGTAGTGAAAAGGAAGCAGATCCACAAGTCAGATTCGTAAACGCAGTTCAAACTCCACTTAAAGTTTTCCGTTGTTGGAACTGTGACTGTGAAGTTCATGGTTGGGATAAGTGTTAAAAAAAAAGAAAGATATTCTGTGACGGGTGCGGAGCAAAATGAGTTGCCAGGATGCAGGAAAAGCGCCAGACGGGCCCAGTCGGCAACCAAAGCCGAGTGGCCCCTCAAAATTTTAATTAATTTGTTACCGGCTAGCTCAGAGTCTAATCTGACAGCAAAACTGTACGCAAACGTAGACAAAATGAAATGAAATTCGTTGTGAAACTATAGTGCCAAAGCTACGTCCTTTCAATATGAGAGAATTTTTGAAAAAGAAATATAGTTTAGCAGAGAAAAGATCTAGGGAACGTATGAAACGACCATGGAGAAATGTTCGAAAAACAAAAAAGCAATTGGTATATACTGTATTAAACCGAGGGAAATATAACAGATTTTATGTGGAAGTATCGTTGTTGAACTTTCGGGGTTATTAGAAACAGGGGCTAACATTACTTGTGAGGGAATTACCCAAGCATCCCAAAATAAAATAACGCATGGTATAGCAAGCCCGGTGCTTGGATACCTTGAAACAGAAGTCACTTATCTAGGGCAAAATCGAACATTGCGAATGTGTGTTATTCGACCAATATTAGGAATAGATTTCTGGAAAGAATTCAATTTAGCGCCAGGTCTTATCTCGAGCTTAGAATCATCAAAGCAAATATCGGAGTTGGAAACTCAAAAGCACCCGGTGACGGTAGTACAACAAGCTTAGTTGCAATCGATTATTGCACAATTTCCTTCATTTGATAGGCAAGGTTTAGGAAGCGCTTCTTAGCTGAAGCACCATATAGACGTGGAAAACGAAAAGCCTACCCGCTCTCACCGGCCGTAGAAAAGTTAATATATGTTGAAGTTGACCTTATGTTAGAGCTTGGCGTGATTGAGAAGTCAAAAAGAGCTTGAGGCTCTCCGATGAGGCTTGTATGTAAGAAAGGTAGGGTTATTTTTAGGTGCCAGGATATTATATTTTGTACCGTAAAAGATGCATATCCTTTACCGAGAATAGACGGTATATTCACAAGTTTGCCAAAACCTAATATTTTTTTTATATTTTTTTATTTCTGCACTAACAGTCCCTGGTTGGTAATTATATCATTTTAAAGTAATGCCGTTCGGACTTCGTGATGCTCCGCAGACTATGTGTAGACTCATGGACGAACATATACCACCAGATTTGAAGAATTGTTGTTTTGCATATTTGGAGGATTTATGTGTAGTTTCCGTAGACCTTAATTCGCATGTTGCTATCTTAAGAAAGTTCGCGGAGCGGTTTCTAATAGAAAATTAAACCTTGAATATAAAGAAAAGACAATTTGTTGTAACGATTGCCAAATACTTGGCATTTACCATAGGTTTTAGGAGGAATATCCACGGATCTAAGCAAGATTGAATCAATTTTGAGTTGGTCAATTCCGAAATCGTTGAAACAAACTCGAGGATGTTTAGGATTAGCGGGATGTACACGAGGTTCATTGCAAATTTATCGGAATTAGCTTCACCGATAACCGACTTGTTAGGGTCAAAAGCTTAGTTTACGTAGACACCCGAGGCACAGACAGTGTTTGAAGAACTAAAAATAGCGTTGACATCAGCGCCGGTGCTGATAAGTCCAATTTTCCACCAAACATTATTTTTGCAATGTGATGCAAGTAATAAAGGGATTGCAGAAGTATTGTTGCAGATAAATAGCAAGGGAGAACAGAGACCCGTATCATATATTTCAAAAAGACTCGTTTCCACACTGCACAATTATAGCGTTGCAGAAAAAGAGTGTTTAAGCGAGATTTTAGGTACCGAAAGATTTAGGTGTTTTCTTGAACTGCAGAAATACGAAGTCATAACCGAGACAGTGTAATCTGAAAGGAAGACTAGCCAGTTGGGCGATGCAGTTACAAGGATACAATAAGTCATAGAATGGGTAAAGAACATTTGGTACTAGAAGCTTTGTCGCATAAATGTGGCGATGAACTAGCAGTGAAAGAGTCTTAAGGTCCCGACATTTATCTTGCGTCGCCCTAGTTTCAATCAGATGATTATGTTAAGTTGAAACTCAAAATCGAAGGCAACCAGGAATCATACCCGGATGTGAAGGTATAAGATCAGTTTATATATTCTTACAAAACACGAAGATGGTTCAGAAGAATGCAATGTTCAAGATTGGAAGCTATGGATTCCAGTGCAGCTAACTAATTCTTTTATTGACCGCGCAAACAAGCCAGTAGTATCCCCTCATGGTGGTGAAAACTTTTGACCGGTTCGTAGGCACTTTTATTGGCCAGGAATGGTTCGTCAGGTTCGTAAATACATGCATAAATTCTTACATTAGGCATTATTAATTGCCATCATTTGCAACAACTTATATACAAACAACATCAATACACATAAAGAGTCTGCATATAAGTTCACTGATTGATTATGATTTTGATATAAAAAAATAAAACGTGTCTAAGTTCGTTTGAACTTTATTGAGGGCATTGCATTGCTGTTATTGTGCAATTAATACTTACTCTTTTTTTCTGCCTGGGAATTGGAACTATTTTGGGTGTTAGCTCTTCCCTCCACAAACGCGACTGTCATCGGTCACAACGTAAAGTACAGGTCCGGAATGCGCGAGCTTTACGTTGGGCTTGCACTTTCCGTTAACCTACGTCTTCGTACAAGTTCCGTGATCGATCCTATTATAAGTAGTAGTCGGATGATGGCGGATCCATAGCTAACGGAAGATTATATGATTGTCTTGCTTCTTAATTTTTCAAGTTTTTTTGTTATCTTAATGTTGAGTTCCTTCACCATTTGCAGTGAGAGAACTTCCTCTAACTTCGTCTTTTCTTCCAATTGTTGGAGTAACGGAGGTAATGGCTCGACTACGTTGATTTCCCTTGACTTAAAGATGGTTTTGCCAATATTTTCCGTCGAATTACGGTATTGTATTGTAACGACCTGATTTCTTATGTATTCTCGCTAGCTACGTTAACGGGCGGCTAGCCTAGAGAGGTTATGGGTTCGTTCCACCTAATTTATATTGGGTGATTGCTTTTGACCAATAAATAACGCAAGGTTCCTGTTGGGATCGTGACGGTTTTTATTCGTCTCGTGACGGCTCCTTCGAAACTCTGGATATTATGCGAACCTCACTGTCGGAACCGGCAAGGTGTTTCGCCTAGCATGTCAAACGAGGTTCTGCCTTTTCGCCTAGCCGCCTTTATCGCAGGCTCCCTAAGTTGGTCCGGATTGTGTCGGCAAGGTGTATCGCCTAGCAGGTAGAAATAGGTTCGACATCTTCGCCCAGCCACCTTTATCGCAGACTCCATGCAAGGACTCCCTGAGCTCGATTTAACCACTTCCTAGCACCCGTTGGATCTCAGCGTTGAAGCCTCAGCCTTGTAGACTCTCAGTCGTTCGGCGTCTCGACTTTGCGATCTTGATCCTGGTACTCGGCACTTGATTAACTTGCTACTGGTCTCGCGTACACGCACTCGCTTTGATTCTCGCACTATTACTTCCTCGTGTGCTGCGCTTGCGCCGCCTTTTATAGCTTGTGATGGTCCCGTAATTTCCCTTTTCCAGCTCGCGTAATCGGGTCCAAGGTCCACTGCCGCACCGTTAGTTCACGGTGCGTCCTCTTTGTGCGGGTCCGAAGTCCTCCAATTTACCGTTCGACCCTGTTGTCCTTGCCGTGTGAGGGTCCAATGTCCTCCGGCATTCTCGTCTCCTTCGCTGTTGCTATGCAGCTCTCCTGCATCGGAAATTGTGGGGAGTTTTAAGACTCCTCACATTTCCCCCTTTCTTCGGAAATGTTATGAAAGTGGTGATCTCCCCGCTCCTGTTGTTCGTGCATTAAAATTCCCCCCCCAAACTCGTTCTCCTCGTGACCAAATACAGCTCCCAAAAGACTTCAACTTTCCCTAAACTGTCCTCATAAGACTGCCCCAGACAGCGCTCTGAAAGACCTTTAACTTTCCCATGGCTGTGCTGCGTTAGCCTGTTCCCCAGACAGTTCCCCGAAAGACTTGAACTTTCCCCAAAACTGCATCTCATTCCTTAGACAGTTCCCCGCGTAGAATTTAAATTTCCCACCCAGACATTTCCCCGTGTTTGAAATCACCATTCCGATTCCCGTCGTCTGGCCACTCTACTGTCTCGATCGCACTGTCTACCACGTCTCGATCGCACTTATAGATAGTGGGTCCAGCATTGCCATCGTTGTCGTCGTTATCGTTATCGTTTCCGTTGTTTTAAGTTGCCTCCGTGTGACCGTTTCTTGAGAAATCCAGTATTTTTTGTACCCATCGATCGCAACTATCGATCGAACGCCTATCGCCTGGCGCCCCCGTCCCTAATTTCCTCATGGCCTCGTTGTTTTGGAAGAACTGGTGAGTAAACTTGCTGCTTGTAGTTTTGCTTTAACTAATGACTTTCTTCTTTACAGCGACACCATGACCATGATGCCCCTGATATGTCTCGGGGTGCTGACCCTGGACCGCGTGCCCCGGGAGACCCTTGCGGCAGCAAGTGACCCCCCCCTCGCCATACGCCTGCAGCGGCTGCGGCTGCTCCTGCAGCGGTTGCGACGGCTACATCTGCTCCTGCGGTGGCTGCTCCTGCGGTGGCTGCTCCTGCGGCGGCTACTCCTGCGGCGGCGTCCAGAGTGCGGCCTCCTCTGCCTCGGCGTCCCTCAGCCCACTCTCACCAGAGGAGATGTCGACGACCTCTCCGGCCTCCGTCGCGTTCGGGCCTGCGTCCTCCTCCTCGGACAGCAACTCCACGCCCGAGATTTCGCCGGTGGAGTCCGCGTCAGCCTCACTGCCCGGTGACGGGGATCGCGACACCAGGGGGGACGCCAGAAGCTTGAGGACGGAATCGGAGTCCCGTCTCCACTTCGCCACTGGGTGTTCCCTGGCGCGCTCCTCCCTCACCTCGTGCTCCACTTGTTGCATGTTGCTGCTTCTGCGTGCATGTTGACTTGTTTTTTGTTTCGGAAAGACCTGATCCGTGCAGTGCCGTCGCTGACGAAACCTCGGTTCTTCCGCGTATCCTCGGTTCCGTTATTCGCGGAGACGGATACCGCTCTGTGTCCGTCTAATGTTTCAAAGTAACGATGCCGTCCGTGTACACGCCTCCTACGCAGCCCGTGCATGTGTGCGTTTAGCCGATAACGGTGCCTACGGCTTCTTAACCCTCCCTATCCCACTCTCGTGCTCCTGACGTTTTTTTTTTTTTTATTAAGAAAAGCTTAAATATATGCAGAAGAAATACAAAAGACAGAAGAAGAAGAAGTAGAAAAGTTCCGTTCCCGCGGGACCGCCGCAAAGCTATACTTCGCGGGACGGATGGCGGTCAGGTTGCCGCTCGTCCGTATTGCTAGTTGCGTCGACTCTGTTCTCGACGCCTTAAGTCCTTCAGGATGCCAGCGGCCAGATTAGCTACCGCATCCCAATTCCTCTGGTTTTCCAGCATGCAATTGATAACGTTATCCACTGTCAGGAAACGCTCGGGCAGAAGAAGAATGCGTGCTCCGCGTCTTCGATGCTTCGGTGCCGCAGTGGTCGCAGCAGGGGTTCGGCTCGTGCTTGAACCTGTACAGGTAATCTTTATAGCATCCGTGCCCGGAGATCATCTGTGTGAGGTAGAAATCTACCTGCCCGTGTCTTCTCTGCAGCCAAGGGGATGGGGACTGGGGATTAACATGTGCGTCCACCGTCCTGTGCTCGCACTGTTCCACCTCCTTTGCCAAGCCTCTATCGTGCTGCTCCGCTGAGTCCTACTTCCTGTACTTCCTGTCCTTCTTTCTGCCGCCAGGAGGTCTATCGGTATTGTACCGGCTATCACTAGCGCGGCTTCCTCTGATACCGTGCAGAAGCTGCTTATGATGCGCAGTGCGCAGCGTCTGTAGACAGCTTTGCACTGGCGACTTTATGTTGCTGTCTTCATAGCCTCGGCCCATATTGGCGCGGCGTACAGGATGGTCGAGGTCACCACTGTGGCTATGATCCTTCAGCTGTGCTGCTTTGGTCATCGGGTGTTGGCCATCATCCTTGAGATGGATGCAGTCGATCTGGACGCTTTGGCTGCTGCATAAGCTAGGTGGGTCTTGAACGATAATCTGTGATCGATCATTACCCCTAGGTACTTGATTGATTCGCTTGATGCTATTAAGGTTGATCCGACTCGAATTGTTGCCTTCTCAACAATCTTCCTGCTGCTTATGAGCACTGCCTCCGTTTTGTGCTCGGCAAGCGATAGCCCGTTGTCTGCGAGCCAGCTCATAAGGGTGTCTATGGAGAGGCTGCACCTTAACGTGGCCTCTTCGAGGGTTTTTGCTACTGTTACCAGCGCTATGTCGTCCGCAAAGCCCACTACGGTGCATCCTTCGGGTAGTGCCTGCCTTAGGATCCCGTCGTACATGGCGTTCCACAGAATCGGGCCCAGGGCTGAGCCTTGAGGTACTCCTCCTGTGACCTGGTACTCATGCTCTCCGACGTCTGAAGAGTATGTGAGCACTCTGTCCTTGAAGTAGTCCGCTACGAGGTCGGTAAGGTAGTCAGAAATTCCCATTAGACGAAGCGCTCGCAGGACAAGGTTCCAGTTGGCAGAGTTTAATGCATTCTTGACATCCAGAGTGCATACGAGGCACCACCATTCTCCTTCAATTGCCTTAGCAGCCAGTTGGGTGACCGCTCGGATCGCGTTAATGGTGCTGTTTTCCTTCCGGAAACCAAACTGGTGGTCCGAGAAAGCTCCGAGATCGTCAAGTTCCTTTTCGAGACGAGTGCATATTATGCGCTCAAATATCTTACCAATCGTATCTAGCATTCAAAGGGGCCTGTATGACGATGCGTCATCGTTCATCTTTCCCGGTTTTGGGATGAGCACTAATCTCTGCCGCTTCCATCCAGTGGGGAAGGTTCGTTGGATGAGACACTTGTTGTACATTTCCGCGAATATACCCGGGTAAGCTGTCACTATTGTGTGCAGTGCAGCATTGGGAATGCCATCCGGACCAGAGGCTTTTCCAGCCTTGGTTTTCCTTAATGCTGCCAGTACTTCGGCTTCGCTGGTCAGTACGGTATCGCCTAATCCGGTGGCTTGCCAGGTAAGCGGCGGCTGTATGGGGAACAAAGTAGCCACTATGTTGCCAAGCTGCAAGTGGTCAGTAGGGTTCGGTTGCCTGTTGAGCTTGCCCATGACCATCCTGTATGCTGAGCCGAATGGTTCTGCATCCGCAGCTTCGCACAGCTCCGGGAAGCATCTGGCCTTGCTGGCTTTGATCGCATTTTTCAGCAGCTTTCTCTTGGCCCTATAAATTGCTTCGCTCAGCTCTTGCTTTCCGCGTCCTCTGCTTCTCTGGCACCTGCGTCGGGCCGCTAGGCAGTCTCTTCTCGCTCCGTCTATCTCCGCGTTCCACCACGGAACTGGTTTACGCCCATTACCACCTTTCATGGCTTTTCCCATGGAGGCATCACACGCCGCCTTAACTCTATCGGCTAAGTTCACGGGGGGCTTCTAACCTGCTGCCAGCCATGGTTTCTCGTCTGGTTCCCTGCGCCAGTATGCACCCTCTCTGTGCTAGCGGCTTCTTGTCCTGGGCCAACCAACTGCTGGGCTGCGCAGGCGGTCGGAGCCCTTGCGTGAGTTTCGTCCAGCGTCGCACTAATCTCGCTTTGCAGCTTTTTCATAGCCTGCAGTGAGTCGATCGTGGCTTGGGTGACATGACGGACAACCTTCTTGTTGTTACTCTTCGTGTCAGTAAATTTCGCGATCATTTCGTTGAGCATCTTACCCAGCTCATCGGTTAGGGCTGTGGCGCTTTTCTGGACCCGCTGCTTCTTCCGGGCTCCATCGACCGCCTCTTCAGGGCTGTTTGCTTCCCGACTTCTCTTCGGCGTGGTTTGATCGTCCACATTACTGCTGAAGTTGAATATTGGTCCAGCTACTTTAGGGGGCGCTGACAATAGGTGAGCCTCGGAAGTCTGCTCTATCCCCGTAGGAGACCGCGGCACCTTCTGTTTCATCATCTGGAACTTCCTTAGCAGCTCTTCCTCCGCCTGCACCAGTTGGAGGTCCCTCGGTGAACCGGGATTTCCCCCGGCTTATGCCTGATGGGAGCTATACCGCTCCGACTCGGTCCCCAGGGCCCCGTTTGTGCTGGCGCCGCTATCGCGGTGGGGTTGGGAATTGGCCGGTACCTTGGCTATTTGCTCATCCACCCCTGGAGGCAGTGGCGAAGGTGGTAAAAATTAGGTTTAGTTTTGTATTTAATTTTTTGATCTATTTTGATCTTTACGACGGAATTCGAATCTGATTGGAGAGCGCGGAAAAACCCGTCCTCTGCTGGTTGGATCCCGACTTCTCTTCGGGGTGGTTTGCTCGTCCACGTTGCTGCTGAAGCTGAAGATTGTTCCAGCTACTTTAGGGGGCGCTGACACTGGGTGAGCCTCGGCAGTCTGCTCTATCCCCGTAGGAGACCGCGGCACCTTCTGTTTCATCATCTGAAACTTCCTTAGTAGCTCTTCCTCAGCCCTGGCAACTGCAAGGGCCTGGGTCTCGTCATGTCCGGACCCTTTCTCCTTATCCATCGCCTGCACCAGTCGGAGGTCCCTCGGTGAACCGGGATTTCCCCCGGCTTATGCCTGATGGAAGCTATACCGCTCCGACTCGGTCCCCAGGGCCCCGTTTGAGCTGGCGCCGCTATCGCGGTGGGGTTGGGAATTAGCCGGTAATATGGCTTTTTGCTCATCCACCCCTGGAGGCAGTGGCAAAGATGGTAACGTTGGGTTTGGTTTTATTTTAAATATCCCGGGTAACCGATATCGGGTAGCTCCCTAGCAGCCGCTGTTAAGCTCAATCGGGAAAGCTTAATGTTAAGCTCACTGTTAAGCTCGGCGCTGTCCAACACTGCAATCAGCTGATCGCTGTTGTTTGGTTGTGCCGGGAAGAAAACGCGCGTGTGCGGCTTGTGGAAGCTGAGAGAAAAACGCAAAAATATGTGGCGCTCTGGAGTGGAGCGTTGCTGTGTGGGTGCGGAAGAGAGAGGATCCCCCCTTCTATCCACCAAGCTTGGGCGTCCGTTGCAAGCTTAGCTGTGTGGTTTGTTGGTTGAATAGAACCTTCCTGTCGCGTCTGTGGTACGTACCTGCAACCTGAGGTGTCCCGCACTAAACAAATTTCACTTTTAGCTATATTTGACCTTTACGGCGGTGGAAAATCGAATCTGATTGGAGAGCGCGGAAAAACCCGTCCTACTACAGAGTGAGTGACTTTCTGTGTCGTGTGCTCCTGACGTGTGTGTCTGTGTGTGTGAGCTTGACCGTTAATTTCGATACCGTGTGTGTCTGTGTGTGTGAGCTTGACCGTTAATTTCGATACCGTGTATCGGTTAGGGCATAGTGCCCCTCCGATACGCCGGATTTGTTAAGACTGCCCTTGTTTGCGGTTTTAACTGGCTTATGTGTGTTTTTCTATCTTTGCCCGTGTGTTCGTGCCGCAGGTTGCAAATAACCGGAGAGTCGAAATTAATTATTTTAAACGGCCCTTCGTATCTGGGGGCCAGTTTCGCCGCGAATCCTTCTGCTGCCTTGGATAGATGGTGCTCCTTGGCGCCTCCGGAGATTGTAGTGGCGCGCCCGATCCTGCGCCGCCTTCTCCATGTTCCGTCTGACCAGCTCGAAGATTTCGTTTATTTTCTTTGCATATTCCGACGGGGTCTGGGTTTCCTTTCCTGTGCCGGCGGTTTCCTCATCAACAGCGCGCTCAGTAACCTGGGCTCTCTACCCAGTGTGACGAATGCCGGTGAATACCCTGTGAACTCGGCTACACTAGTGTTCACGGCCAGCTGCAATTCTGGCCATTTCTCATCCCACGTTCTCTGGTCTTGTCCGGCAAACTGGGCGATCATTGTTTTTACCGTTCTATTGGCCCTCTCCGTGGGATTTTCTTGTGGCGTGTACGGGGCTGTGAACTGGTGCCGCACTCCCAACTCTGTCAAGAACCGCTTGAACGCCCTGCTCGTGATTTGCACCACGTTATCGGTGATCAAGACCTTCGACACGCCGTACCTTGAGACAATCCTTTCCCGGATTGCCTTTTCCAGCGTCTCTGTGGTAGCCCTACGCATTGACACTATTTCTGTCCACTTCGAGAACCGATCTACGAGCACTAATAGCATTGAGTTCCCGTGTTTCGACCGAGGAAGCGGCCCAACGAAATCGGTGCATACTGTGGCCCAGGGCTCCTCTGTGTGAGCATTTTTCCGGCTGCCTGGAGCTGACTGGGCACCTCTCACAGTCCCGCACGTGCTTTTTAAGGTCGCGGTGCATGCCCGGCCAATAATACCTCGCTGCCACCCTCGCGATCGTCTTCCGGCTGCCCATGTGTCCGGCCGTCGGCATATCGTGGTTCTCAACCATGACTCGCTGCCTTGACCCGATTGGTACGCATAGCTTCCATGCGACCACATCCTCGTTGCCTGCTCTGTGAGGAATGTGCCGGTACAGCCGGTCGGCCTCCACTAAATAGTCCGGATGTTTTTGTCCGGATTGTTCTGTGCTATCTTGCCCCTTATGTCCCTTATCCAGCTACATTCGGCTTGTTTTGCTGGCTGACCAGGTGACTTCGTTTTCAACCTTCGGCAGGTTTCAGGTAAGGGCTGCCGCGACAGTGCGTCCGCCACAATATTCAGCTGGCCTTTCCTGTATGTGATTTCGAAGTCGTATTGCTGGAGTTCCAGTGCCCACCGTGCGATTCTTCCGGTTGGGCTCTCGATGCTATTCAACCACTTCAGGGCCATGTGATCTGTTATCACTTTAAAGTGGTATCCCTCCAGGTATGGCTTTAACTTCCTTATGGCCCACACGATTGCTAAACATTCCTTTTCAGTGGCGGAGTAACTTTTTTCCGACCCGTTTAGGGTCCGGCTGGAATAGGATATCACCCGCTCACCCTGATCGGAATTTTGAGTGAGAATGGCGCCCAGTCCATAATCACTGGCATCGGTCTGCAGCACAAACGGCTTTGTAAAATCCGGGCATGCCAAAATTGGGTCGGCGGCCAATCTTGCCTTGACAGCTTCAAAGGCCTGCTGGTGGTCGTCGGTCCATTCCCATTTGACACCCTTTCGGAGAAGGGCGTTCAGCGGATGCACTAGCGTGGCAAAATCTGGCATAAAACGCCTGTACAACGACGCCACTCCCAAGTACTGCCGTAGTTCTTTGGCAGTTGCCGGTGGTTTTAGCAATGCTATCGCTGATACCTTTTCCGGATCCGTCCCGATGCCTTGGTCTGTAATGCGATGCCCTAAGTATTGAAGTTCCTTCCTGAAGAATTTACACTTATCAGCGTTTACTTTCAGGTTTGCCGCTCGCAGTCTTCTGAATACTTCCTTTAGGTTCCGCATGTGCTTCTCTAGTTCCGTCCGATGACGATTATATCATCCTGATACGCGAAAGCGTGCGGCATCATTTCGGGTCCAATTACCTGGTCCAACGCCCGCTGGAACGTTGCTGATGCCGAGTGTAACCCGAAAGGCATAACTTTCCAATGAAACTGACCTTTCCCTGGCACTGTGAATGCGGTGTACTTCCAACGGTATCTGCCAGTACCCGTCCTTTAAGTCGAGGCTGCTAATATATTTCGCTTCTCGGAGTTGGTTCAGGATGTAGTTGATCATCGGCATTGGATGTGCATCCTTCACGGACTTTGCGTTGATCTGCCTGAAATCCACACAGAGCCTCCATTTGCCGGTCTTCTTTCTCACCATGACTATTGGTGAGCTGTACGGACTCCTTGACGGTTCGATGCAGCCCTTTTCAAGTAGCTCGTCTACTTTGGCGTTGATCTCGCCCTGCATTTTTGGATTCTTCGGATAGTACCGCTGTTTGACCGGCTGATCGGTCTTCATGGTGATCCTGTGTACTGCCACGTTTGACGTGCCTTGCAGATTTTCCAGGCTCTCCAACTCGGTCTTTAAAAACTGGTCCACATCCTTCTCCGAAAATTCCTTCGCGGCTTCCACGACTGCTACCGACAGTTTTTCCTTTAGCCAGCCTCGGTGTCTGTCCCTCGCCGGTATCATCACTCTGTGACCTGCGCATTTCACCTCGGCTCCGATTTTGGTGAGGAAGTTCCATCCTAGCACCAGTTCGTCGATCACTTTTCTTGTGCCAAGTCCGATTTGAATTTCTAACTGCGATTTTACGTCTCCGCATCTACCGTCCGCCATCCGTACTTGCCTCTTTGTGGCTCCAACCTTTCCTGCAGCCTGTCCGCCAGCTCTTTGCTGATGAAACTCGCTGTCGCGCCGGTGTCCACCGTGGCCTTAACGTTCGCGTCACCTATGAGCACTGTGGCGGACAGTTGCATTTCTTCCGCCTTCAGGTCGCCCATTATTTTTGAGAGGCAGCACCTTACGATCCCTGGCCGCCCCTCGGAGGCTGGGATCGTTGCGCGTTTCCCGAACAGCACTCCACCGTTCGGACGCTTATCTTTCCGCACCGCCAGCAGAATGTGAGTCGCCGGTTCCGGCACTCCTTCGTCCAGTGGTTCGCGCCCCCGCATCTGCGACACGCGTTGGCCGGATTCTGTATAAATCCACTGCGATCGGCTGGTGGTCCGTGTTCCTGCGGCGTATGCCTCCGTGTCCTCCTGGCACCGCCTACACACCGCACCCTGCTCTGCCCTTGGCCTTGGCACTGGGCGGTTCTTTGGTAGTGGTTTTCCATTTCAAACTTCTCCCGTTGCTCCTCCAGCTCCTCGAACTCGTCTGCCAGCGCCATCAGGGTGTCCAGGTGCCGACACTCGTACGGCCGGATAAACATTCGGAGGGCCGGCGTGTTGTTCTCCTTTATCCTGTTCAGGACTTCAGACGTACCCGAGGGCCGCATCATCGTCTGCATGTCCACCATGTAATCTTTAAATTTTTCCCCGTATGTCTGCCTCCGCTGCCTGACCTGGTCCGCTAGCTTCTCCATGTAGCCTCGAGGAAGGAAATATCCTTGGAAGCTGAATATGAAGTCTCCCCAGTTGTCCCACTGCCGGTTGTTGGCTATGAACCACTTTAGGGCTCTGCCCAGCAGCAGCTCCGCCATTGCTCGTGGTATCTGGTTTATATCCAGACCATATGTCACGGCTGACCACTCCACCTGCTCCAGGAACTCCAGTGGCTTGTCGTTGCCGTCATACCGAAAGTTCCACTCTCGGACTAGCTTGGCCACCTTGGCGTAGTCCTGCGGATGTGGCCGTACGCTTTCTTTCCTCTCGCGGCTGCCTTCTCGCTGCCTTCCGTCGCTTGCCATGCTCTGGATATCCAGGCTTGCTATAAGGCCTTTGGCATCTGCGGCTGTTCGCTTGAATTTTGGGACCGGTAGCTTCCGGAATTTGACCTCCAGACCTGCCACTAACTCTGCCACGACCGGTTATTCTCTCCAGCGTTTAAGCTTAGGGTTAAGGGTTGGTGATCCGTGTATTCCCTCAATATGTCATCTTATGTTCTTTGAAAAATGGATGGGGAATTTTTCAAACAGCCATTTACAGCAAATGCTGTTTTTTCTATGTCCATATCTTTCAATGGTATTTTGTGAAAACCACTTTTAAGATCTAATACCGAAAAATACTTGTTGTCCCCAAGCTGTACAATAATTTCGCCAGTTTCGGGAATGGGATACCGATCTCAGATAGTAACTTCATTAAGCTTCCTTAGCTGAAATTTAGCTGAAGTCATTCACCAATAAATAGCGAAAAGACGCTGGCAGCAATGCCAAAACAACAAGGGCTCTATTCCCTATCAAATCTAATAACAAATACAAAGATTTAAATAAATTAAACTAAATAACAATGCCTGCGGGTACGTTATTGAATAGTGCCAGCAGCAAGCCAGTGAGTCAAAGTCGTGTACAAAAACAACAACAGCAAGACGCGCGTCGACTGTCTTAGCTTAAACTGTCTTCGTCTTTGAAAAATAATGCATACTTAGCAATTGTCTCATCGGAGACAGTAAATAACACAAAAACAAGTGCAATGTTGCAGTCATGGAGTTCGCAATGCACTTCTCCCCTTCCACCTATAGACGGTGCCCTCAATAACAACTGTCGTATCGACTACAACAACTTCAACATCGACCAACGTGTGGCCGATTTTGGCGTCGCGAGCAATACTCGCTTCTGCTGCAGAGCTCTCACAATCTACGCTTGTACAGATTGGGATCGATCGGTATGTACAACTAACAAGAAAGGAAGCAAACTTCGGCAAGCCGAAGTTCATATACCATTGCAGCTGTTGCAAAAATTAAATATTCTTGAAAACATTAAAATTATGATTGACTTGCGAATATGTTTTAAAAAATTAAAGCTATTGATAAGTTGATTGTTAATTATAAGGTAAACCATCTTAAATATGATGTTTGCTAGTAAGAATGATATATAAATTATGTATGTAAGTAAGTATGATTAAGTTATATTCGAAACTAATCGATAGCAGCATTAAGCGCTACACAACTCTAGAAATGTATAGATACTTTGACACACTGAGGGAACGAAGCCGAATAGGAACACGTGTGCGAGGAACTATATAAAAAATAAGGAAATAAATGTGAAAGATTGAGAAAAACTGAAAAGAGAACAACGACTTAACACTATGATGATTTCCAGCTCAATTATTCGATAGTTCCTATGGCAGCTATATGATATCGTTATACGATTTTAATAAAATAAAATACGTTATTCTGAACTGTCAAATTATTAATTAGTCAAAAAGAATTTCTAATAAAAAATTACAATATAAAAACTTAAATTTTTTTTTACTTCTTTTTTTAATGATAGTCTCATTTCAGAGAAGATTCAATAAATAAAATGCATATGTAAAAAAAAAAAATATATTTTGTTGCAAAGTTATCATCATAGTTTCCATGTTACTTTAAGGCTGTCCCATGGCCTGCTGTATGTTATCAGTTTTCGGCTCTATGTGAGCTATGCCTGATCTTAGAGCACTGGCGTAGGAAATGCTGTTGGTGGTAATTGAAGGGCCAAATGATGACCTGGCTGATTTTGCGAAGAAAACTTCGGGTGTAGTTTGTGATTTCATGTAAATGTTCTGGCGTGCCGTTGTCGCTCTTTGCATCCGACTTTTCATCTCCTTGTAGACTGGACAGCCTCTGTAGTTTGCTGTGTGGTTTCCTTGGCAGTTTACTCACTTTTTAGTGAGAGAGTCTCCCTTGTTGGCAGGGCAGGGTTCGGAGCCGTGGCAGTTTCCACAAGCTACACAAACTGACCTGAGGGTGCAGTAAGCCCTGGTGTGTCCGTATTCCTGGCAGTTTGTACATTGCACTGGCCCGTTCCGTTTGTGCGGCTCTTCAACTGTGATCCTACGGTGCAGAAGGAACTGCAACTTGTAGATCGGGTGCACTGCGTTTTTTTTCAAAGTTCTGCTGTCTGGCTCCAGCTCGACCTTGAAAAGTGGTTGCGGCTTCTTGTTTTTGTTCATAATGTTTATAACATTTTTGGCGCAAAAACCGTTTTCTTTTAAAGCCTCTATAATTTCAGAGGGGGTCACATCGAGTTCTCTTCCCTTGAGGACAACTTGAAAGCCCTTGCAACTTTTCAGGTGGTACGTGTAGTAATTCTTTTTGTCATTGTTTAGGTACTTCGACACTGCTCGGAAATCATCTTCGGTTTTCCCTTTCATAAGCGGAATAACATGAAAGTTATCCTTCCCGACAAGCTCAACTATTTTATTGACTAGGACGTTGGAGATCTTCTCCCGAATAAAGATAGGTGGGGGCTTAAGTTTCTTTGGGGCTAATTCTTCGTACTCTGTTTCAGGCTCCGCCAGAATGGAAAATCTATTTTCATTTAATGGCCCGTCAGATTTTTTTGGGGGGGTTAGCTTGCGCTTGGAAATATTAATATAGCGATCCATGCCTGTCTGCATGGCCGAACCCGCTTGCGGAATTGTAATTTGTTGTGTTGTTGCTTTACCCGCTGCAGAAGAAGAGAGTGGAGTCGTTATTGCATTGTTGGCGACAGAGACCGTTGTAGTTAACGTTGTAGTTGCTGTTGTTGTTGCACTAGGTGGCAGAAGCTCGGTTGGAGTTTTGCATTGCTCACTCCATGGTGTTTGTACGGTGAAAAGCAGGGCGGGAGAGCAAGGACTAGCTCTCTGGTTTTCGGCGGTCAGTAAACTTGCACTTTCTTGCACTTTCGGTTCTAGCGTATTACTCGTGAACGAGAAATAAGCATTGTTTCGGGCCAAAGAGAGACGACGTTTGTCTTGCTCTCTCTGAATTTCTTTCACGGGCTTCGTCTTGTTGTTTTTGGCGTTGAGTGCGCTGATCCACGTTCTTACTCATTTATTGATAGACCGTAATATTAATTAATTAATTAACTAAAACTTTAGTTTACGATATGCGAATTAGCATCGCGAATCGCAAAACCTCGCGTTTATAAATTTTTTCGAACGTTTACGACTTAGTGGCTTATTGTTTTTCCGGAGCGTTAAGAAAACACGTCTACACGCGACCGAAGTAGTAAAGAAAAACCAAACAAAATATTATGGAATTTATGTTCTTCATGAAATCCACCATGCAAACTCTAATGCAAAACCAAAATACCTTGTTACAAATGCGTGCAGCTCAGCAGTCCAAATAAATTATGCCTAGCCTTCGCATAACTCTGTGGAACGCCAACGGTGTTTCACGGCATATACCAGTAATAACTCAATTTCTGTACGAAAACCACATCGACGTTATGTCGCCGGCAGAAACGCATCTCACCAGCAAATATAACTTTCAAATACGGCGATACACGTTTTACGGCACCGATCATCCAGATGGTAAAGCACATGGCGGAACCGGCATACTAATACGAGACCGCATCAAACACCACTTTCACCAACGGTTTGCAAAAAATTATCTACAAGCTACATCGATAAAATTACAATTGGGCAACTGCAACCTTGCCATTGCCGCTGTATACTGCCCACCCCGCTTTACAGTCTCCGAAAACCAATTCATCGACTTATACAATTCACTTGGAGAACGATTCATAGCAGCAGGTGGTTACAACGCCAAGCACACACACAGGGGATCCTGCATTGTGACCCCCAAAGGAAGGCAACTATATAATGCACTCATCAAAACATGCAACAAACTCGACTACGTTTTACCAGGCAGTCCTACATACTGGCCAACAGATCCTAGAAAACTTCCTGATTTAATTGATTTAGCTGTGACTAAAAATATTCCTCCCAATCTAATATCTGCAAAATCGCTTTTGGATCTATCATCGGACCACTCACCAGTGCTAATAACTTTTCTTCAAAACCTGGAACTAATCGAACATCCTTGCAGGCTGACGTCGCATCGAACCAACTGGCTTAAGTTCAAAAAGTACGTAAGTTCCCATATTGAACTAACTCCACAGGTCAACTCCACAGAACATCGACTGCTATGCCAAAGCCCTGGAGTCTGTACTCGTCGCAGGAGCCAAAGTCTCTACACCACAAGGGAGGGATGCGCACACACACCAACACAAAACTAACCTTGAAATCAAACAGCTTGTTTTGGGGAAAGGACGTTTGAGGCGTGCTTGGCAAACCAGCACAACGTTAGTACATTGAGAAACTTTCACCCACCAGCACCAAACATCCCTTGTGGAGGGCCCTACCAAATCTAAGTGCGCTGGCCGAAACAGTAACTCCCATAAGAGACTCTTCAGGCAGCTGGGCCAGAAGCCACAAAGACAGAGCGTGTACATTTGCTTTACACCTTCAAAATGTTTTTCAGCCAAACCCTGCAAATAATTCATTCACACTACCTTTGCCGTCATTTCAAATTGGAACTGAGACGGCGCCAGTTCTGTTTCAACCAAACGAAGTTGCAAAAGTCATCAGCGAGCAATTAAAAACAAAAAAGGCCCTAGGCGGTGATCTAATAACTCCTAAAATGCTAATTAAACACCCAAACTGTGCAGTTGAGGTAATTTGTAAACTCTTTAACGGAATTACACGACTTGGCTACTTCCCAAAAAAATGAAAAAAAGTCGGTAATCTTAATGATCCCAAAGCCAGGTAAAGATCACACAATACCAGCTTCATACAGACCGATAAGTTTATTCTCGTGTCTGTCAAAACTGCTCGAAAAATGCCTTTAGACGCGCATAATTCCATATCTGAAAGAGCACAACGTTATTCCGGCACATAAATTTGGCTTTCGAGAAAGCCATGGAACAATAGATCAAGTCAATAGATTAACAACAGAAATACGAACTGCACTCGAGCTTCGGGAATACTGCAGTGCGGCCGAGTCTGGCTCGATGGCCTTATGCATAAAATCAGAATGTTATTGCCGGAAAACACTCACATTTACAACAGAGCCTTCGCCGTGAGATGCAACACTACAACATCCGACGATTACACGATAGAGGCTGGAGTTCCTGAAGGTAGCGCCCTTGGTCCAACTCTATTTCTCCTTTACACCGCAGATATTCCCTCGAACGAGCGGCTAACTACTTCTACATTCGCAGACGATACCGCGATCCTAAGTCGGTCCAAATGCCCAATTCAGGCAACAGCACTACGAGCTGATCATCTCGTGGTAGTGGAGCGGTGGTTATCAGACTGGCGTATAAAAACAAATGCGCAAAAGTGTAAACACATAACTTTTACTCTTAACAGACAAACGTGTCCCGCGCTAACTCTGAATAACACGCCACGCTGACGATGTAACGTACCTTGGCGTCCACCTAGACAGGAGACTTACATGGCGGAGACATATCGAAGCTAAGAAAATTCATCTAAAACTAAAATCCAATAGCCTTTAGATAAAAGATGAAATATCAAAACAAAAAGCGTCCTACCACACCAAACTAACTTCTAATCCAAACTAGCTCGTAAGGGGCCTAGCCAGGGTTTCCAACCGGACCCGATTACAACGAAATGACCTTCCAGCTCAGCAATAGTTATTAGAGCCCTTACATCTTGCGTCAGTTATCTTGACTGTCAGATATAGTTTTAATTTAAGATTTTATATACTTATTAATTGTCTCAATTCAGAGAAGATTCAATAAATAAAATGCATATGTAAACAAATAAAGAGGAGCAAATCATATGGCTCGCAGAGACTCAGCTGGAACACGTATTTTGTCAAGAACAGGTATAACGAGTGTAAGGAGTTGAATAACTCCCCACAAATTAAAAGACAAGCAGCATAAACGCATGCAAGCAGTGGCCTACCAGTTACCAGTTACGCGGCGATTTCGCCCGTAGTAACGGTAGTGCGGCGAGAGAGAGAGTGGTGCCCCAAGCCCCAGACAAGGAAAGAGAGAGTCAAACAGAGAAGGCAATATAAGGGAGCAGCGAGGGCAATTAACACTGGAAGACATGAGGAGAGTTCAACGAAAATGCCCAAACTTATTTCCTCCTAAGAGGATTCTTCTCAAAGCTCGCAGATCAGATCGAGATGATAAATGACAACTGCACGGTGAGATCTGAGATCTTATAAGACAGACGATCTAGAATCTCTAATAGTCCTGGCTGATAATTATGAAGAACTCGAGAAAGAGCGAGAAGCGTTTATACAAGAAAACAAATTAACAGCACCACAACAAGTTTCGTATAGAAAATGAGAAGAAGACTGAGGACACCAAGTGCCCATCGACGGACCACGCCAATGGACTCCGCACAACTAAAATCCCTAGAACACGTTATGAAGGCTACTACCAATCAGAGACCACCCCCTCACGCAGTACCGAGAGTCCACAAGTCACAGACTCACGTCGTGAGTCACACACGAAGCCTGCAGACAGTGTGGCTGTCACGGACATTGGGCACGAGTATGCCGAAACTTTTCTGCTGGATTTGGAATTGCCAGAGATCGGGAAATGGCCAGCGAACCCAGCCGCAGAGAGGCAAGCAGGGGTCGCAAGGTGTTGGATCTTCAAACTAACTGGCGAATTAATCTAAAAAGAGCAGCAGTTATCCGCGGCGGTAAAGATTGACGGAATCCTCACAGTGGTTATCCCAGAAAGGAGATGGCACAACGGATGGCTCGAGAACAAATTGTCTGTGGCAGTGGTAAAAATCAACTCTAAGGAATGCGATGTTGAAAAATTCATAGAGCATGAGCTCGCAGAATTTCAAACAATGAGTTGGACATCCAACATTGCCGATCACCAAATCACCATGGAAGACGACAAGCCAATCAAACAGAGATACTACCAGAGATACAAAGGTTCAAGGGGTAATCAATGCGAAAGTCGACGAGTTGCTGGATAAGGGATGCATAAAATACTCGAGAAGTGCGTACAGCTCGCCGATTGTCATGGTGAAAAAGAATACAGGTCAGTGGAGGCTTTGTGTTGATTTTAGACAGATCAATGCCAAAACAATCAAAGACGCTCATTCGATGCCAAGGATAAAATACATCTTAGACCAGTAGAGAGAGGCGAGATGCATCATAGGTAGTCTAGATCTGAGAGATGACTCCTGGCAGATTTCCCTAGAAGATATTAGCGGGCTATCCGCGGCGTTCACAGTGCTTGGAAAGGGACTTTTCCAGTGGAAAGTAATGCCATTTGGCACTGGATCAGGTTATTGGACCGTAGATGTAGAGGACATCATCGTGATCGGACGTACACTGGAGGAACACAGAAGGAACCTGAGAGATGTTTTCCGAATGTCAATTATTCAGAAGCGAACTGCATTATTTGGGACACCGCGATACAAATCAAGTGATCGGCACTGATCCCGAAAAGGTAGCAGCCATAGCCGTGTTGGAACTACCCACAACAATCCGGGAACTGCGCCAATACTTGGGCGTAGCATCTTGGTACAGGCGGTTCGTGCCAGATTTTTCTCGAATACTGAAACCACTATATGATCTTTTTCTATCTAAAGGCACGAAATGGGCATGGACTCCACATCACCAGCAGGCATTCTAGGAGGTAAAGGCAAGGCTAGTGGCTTATCCTGTGCTGGCATGCCCAGATTTCAATACACCATTCGTGCTGCAGACAGACGGAAGCGATTATGGTATAGGGGCAGTCCTGACGCAGAAAACAGAGAACGGCGAAAAGGTCATTTCGTATTCAAGCCGGACCCTGGATGGCGCGGAACAGAACTATTCAATCAGCGAAAAGGAATGCCTGGCAATCGTGTGGGCGATCCGGAAGCTTAAACCATATTTGGAAGGATGCCACTTCAAAGTGGTAACTGATTATATGGCGCTTAAATGGTTGAGCAGCATCGAAAGTCCCTCAGAAGGATAGCGAGGTGGGCCCTGGAACTGCAGCAGTATGATTTCAAAATATCGTACAGGAAGGAGCAGCTTAGTGTTGTCGCTGATGTACCGTCGAGACAAGCTCTGCCGGAAAATCTTAGGCGAGCAAAGGCTACTCCGGAGTATACACACGGAGAATGCAGATGCATTAAGGACATGCGAGGGAAGATCAAGACGCAGTCACAGAAGTTTCGGGACTACATCATGGAAGGAGGCGCCGTATATAGGTATATTCCTCACAGGGCAGGAAGAGGATTTTCCGCAAGAAAAATCACGACTCCCCAGCGGCAAGCCATGTGCGGACTTGAAGAACAATTGCAAGGCTGGCGGGCCACTATTGGAATGCACAGGGATGCCCGAGCACACGTGCGGAAATGCGAAACATGCTCAAATAAAAACCTAATCAAATGCAGGCAGCGGAGAAATTGCTAACCCAGGTACCTGAGGAACCGTGGGCGACTGTGTGCGCAGACTTCGTTGGACCGTTACCAAAAGCTTAGCATGGAAATCAGATGCTGCTGGTCTCAACAGACAGGTTTTCCAAATGATTTGAGTTAGTGCAGCTACGCACAGTAACTGCAGAAACACTCTAAAAGGCATTCCGAGAAAGGATAATTGCTAGATACGGAGCTCCAAAAGTGGTTATAACGGACAGCGGAGTACAGTTCGCCAGCGGGGCTTTCAAAACATTCCTGAGCGAGATGGGAATTAGGCAACAGCTTACAGCACCGTATACCCACCAAGAAAATCCGACCGAAAGAGCAAACCGGACAGTGAAGCCGATAATAGCGCAGTTTGCAGGGCAAGACCAACTTAACTAACGGTCAACTCGAGTACGCCAGAGTCCACTGGGTATTCGCCTTGATTTATGACGCAAGGCCAAGAGCCTCGTCTGCCCAGCGCACTGTACGACAGGGAAACCATCGGCACAGGAAAGCAGACGGAAACGCTTGAAGACAATGCAAACAAGATGAAGGATATCTTCGAAATTGTGCGCAGGAACATGAAGAAAGGTAATGGAATACAGCGTTTGGCGACACGGTCTAGGCGTGAGAGCACCATCTGTCAGGCAGCCGAGGCAAAGCTAGCACGAATCCTCCACATCAGCAAGCTTAAACAACAAACACAACAACACGCGGTGCAGACTATAGCATCGTGCATACGCCAGAGTCTTTATAGAACGCAGGACACAAACGCAGGTACCAAAAGATCAGGTTATAACGTCGGGCATATACCAAAGTTTTTATAAGAAACCGAAAAAGCCGCAAGCCAACAGCAATCCGTAGCGTAGGCGGACTCTGTACGAATCGCGGAAGACTACGACAAGAACTTTGTTTTCACGAGGCAAGCTCGAGAGCTTTACCGTAGCATGCCAAGCCGGAAAGGCAACGAAATAAGGGCTACAGTTGCAACCCAGATTACAGAATTAAATACCCAAATTATAAATCTAAAAATAAAATAATAGCAGAAATAAACTAATCACAAGCAGGTAATTTACAAACAACCGGAGACACGCCTGCACAAAACAGCACTACTCGGCCGACACCTTTAAGCCGCAATGAGAGTCAACTTTTTTTTATTGAATCTTCTCTGAATTGAGACTAACAATAAGTATATAAAATCTTAAATTAAAACTATATCTGACAGTCAAGATGACTGACGCGAGATGTAAGGGCTCTAATAACTATTGCTGAGCTGGAAGGTCATTTCGTTGTAATCGGGTCCGGTTGGAAACCCTGGCTAGGCCCCTTACGAGCTGGTTTGGATTAGAAGTTAGTTTGGTGTGGTAGGACGCTTTTTGTTTTGATATTTCATCTTTTATCTAAAGGCTATTGGATTTTAGTTTTAGATAAATTTTCTTAGCTTCGATATGTCTCCGCCATGTAAGTCTCCTGTCTAGGTGGACGCCAAGGTACGTTACATCGTCAGCGTGGCGTGTTATTCAGAGTTAGCGCGGGACACGTTTGTCTGTTAAGAGTAAAAGTTATGTGTTTACACTTTTGCGCATTTGTTTTTATACGCCAGTCTGATAACCACCGCTCCACTACCACGAGATGATCAGCTCGTAGTGCTGTTGCCTGAATTGGGCATTTGGACCGACTTAGGATCGCGGTATCCTCTGCGAATGTAGAAGTAGTTAGCCGCTCGTTCGAGGGAATATCTGCGGTGTAAAGGAGAAATAGAGTTGGACCAAGGGCGCTACCTTGAGGAACTCCAGCCTCTATCGTGTAATCGTCGGATATTGTAGTGTTGCATCTCACGGCGAAGGCTCTGTTGTAAAGGTACGATTCAAGTATCCTGTGAGTGTTTTCCGGCAATAACATTCTGATTTAATGCATAAGGACATCTAGCCAGACTCAGTTCAAAGCCTGCGCAACGTCAAGGAATACCGCACTGTAGTATTCCCGAAGCTCGAATGCAGTTCTTATTTCTGTTGTTAATCTGTTGACTTGATCTATTGTTCCATGGCTTTCTCGAAAGCCAAATTTATGTGCCGGAATAACGTTGTGCTCTTTCAGATATGGAATTATGCGCGTCTAAAGGCATTTTTCCAGCAGTTTTGACAGACACGAGAATAAACTTATCGGTCTGTATGAAGCTGGTATTGTGTGATCTTTACCTGGCTTTGGGATCATTATGATTACCGACTTTTTTTCATTTTTTTGGGAAGTAGCCAAGTCGTGTAATTCCGTTAAAGAGTTTACAAATTACCTCAACTGCACAGTTTGGGTGTTCAATTAGCATTTTAGGAGTTATTAGATCACCGCCTAGGGCCTTTTTTGTTTTTAATTGCTCGCTGATGACTTTTGCAACTTCGTTTGGTTGAAACAGAACTGGCGCCGTCTCAGTTCCAATTTGAAATGACGGCAAAGGTAGTGTGAATGAATTATTTGCAGGGTTTGGCTGAAAAACATTTTGAAGGTGTAAAGCAAATGTACACGCTCTGTCTTTGTGGCTTCTGGCCCAGCTGCCTGAAGAGTCTCTTATTGTTTTGGCCGGCGCACTTTGATTTGGGTGGGCCCTCCGCAAGGGATGCTTGGTGCTGGTGGGTGAAAGTTTCTCAATGTACTGGCGTTGTGCTTTTTCTTCTTCGTGACTTAGAGCCCTGGTAATTCTGCGACCAGCTTCCTATGTTTTGAGGATGGAGATCTGCTGGTTTGCCGAGCACACCTTAAACGTCTATTCTCCAAAACAAGCTGTTCGATTTCAAGGTTAGTTTTATTCTGGTGTGTGTCCATCCCTCCCTTGCGGTCTAGGGACTTTGGCTCCTGCGACGAGTACAGACTCCAGTGCATCGGCATAGCAGTCGATGTCCTGTGGACTTGACCTGTGGAGTTAGTTCAATGTGGGAACTTACGTACTATTTGAACTTCAGTCAGTTGGTTCGATGCGACGTCAGCCTGCAAGGATGTTCGATTAGTTCCAGGTTTTGAAGAAAAGTTATTAGCACTGTTGAGTGGTCCGATGATAGATCCAAAAGCGATTTTGCAGATATTAGATTGCGAGGAATATTTTTAGTCACAGCAAAATCAATTAAATCAGGTAGTTTTCTAGGATCTGTTGGCCAGTATGTATGACTGCCTGGTGAAACGTAGTCGAGTTTGTTGCATGTTTTGATGAGTGCATTATATAGTTGCCTTTCTTTGGGGTTCACAAGACGGGATCCCCAGTGTGTGTGCCTGGCGTTGTAATCACCTGCTGCTATAAATCGCTCTCCAAGTGAATGCCGGTTCCGCCATGTGCTTTACCATCTGGATGATCGGTGCCGTAAAACGAGTATCGCCGTATTTGAAAGTTATATTTGCTGGTGAGATGCGTTTCTGCCGGCGACATAACGTCGATGTGGTTTTCGTACAGAAATTGAGTTATTACTGGTATATGCCGTGAAACACCGTTGGCGTTCCACAGAGTTATGCGAAGGCTAGGCATAATTTATTTGGACTGCTGAGCTGCAAGCATTTGTAACAAGATATTTTGGTTTTGCATTAGAGTTTGCATGGTGGTTTTCATGAAGGACATAAATGCCATCATATTTTGTTGCAAAGTTATCATCATAGTTTCCATGTTACTTTGTGGCTGTCCCATGGCCTGCTGTATGCTAACAGTTTTCGGCTCTATGTGAGCTGTGCCTGATCTTAGAGCATTGGCGTAGGAAATGCCGTTGGTGGTAATTGAGGGCCCAAATGATGGCCTGGCTGCTTTTGCGAAGAAAACTTCCGGTGTCGTTTGTGATTTCATGTAGATGTTCTGGCGTGCCGTTGTCGCTCGTTGCATACGACTTTTCATCTCCTTGTAGACTGGACAACCTCTGTAGTTTGCTGTGTGGTTTCCATGACAGTTTACTCACTTTTTAGTGAGAGAGTCTTCCTTGTTGGCAGGGCATGGTTCGGAGCCGTGGCAGTTTCCACAAGCTACACAAACTGACCTGGGGGTGCAGTAAGCCCTGGTGCCTCCGTATTCCTGGCAATTTGTGCATTGCACTGGCCCGTTCCGTTTGTGCGGCTCTTCTACTGTGATCCTACGGTGCAGAAGGTACTGCAACTTGTAGATCGGGTGCACTGCGTTTTTGTTTTCAAAGTGAAACCTTGAAAAGTGGTTGCGACTTCTTGTTTTTGTTTATAATATTTAAAACATGTTTTGCGCGAAAACCGTTTTCTTTTAAAGCCTCTATAATTTCGGAGGGGATCATATCGGGTTCTATTCCCTTGAGCACAACTTGTAAGCCCTTGCAACTTTTCAACTGGTACGTGTAGTAATTCTTTTTGACATCGTTTAAGTACTTCGACACTGCTCGGAAATCATCTTCTGTTTTGGTTTGAAGTTTGCTTTCGCTTATATTCCCTTTTATAAGCGGAATAACATGAAAGTTATTTTTTCCGACAAGCTCAACTATCTCCAACGTCCTGTTGGACATCTTTTCCCGAACAAAGAGAGGTGTTGGCTTAAGTTTCTTTGGGGCTTATTCTTCAGACTCTGTTTCAGGCTCCTCCAGAATGGAAAATCTATTTTCATTTAATGGACCGAGATTTTCAGGGTCTTTGTTGGTACGGTTTATTTTGGGCATATTGCCGTCAGATTGTTTTGGGGGTGTAAGCTTGCGCTTGGAAATATTAATGTAGCGATCCATGTCTGTCTGCATGGCCGAATCCGCTTGCGGAATTGTCATTGCACCTACCGTAGCTTTGTTTTTGCCGGTTGACCCGATTTTTGCACTTAGTTGGGTTGCTGCTTTACCCGCTGCAGAAGAAGAGAGCGGAGTCGTTATTGCATTGTTGACGACAGAGACCGTTGTAGTTGACGTAGTAGTTACTGTTGTTGTTGCACTAGGTGGCAGAACCTCGGTTGGAGTTTTGCATTGCTCACTTCATGGCGTTTGAGCGATGAAAAGTAGGGCGGGAGAGCAAAAACTAGCTCTCTGGTTTTCGGCGGTCAGTAATCTTGCACTTTCTTGCACTTTCGGTTCTAGAGTATTACTCTTGAACGAGAAATAAGCATCGTTACGGGCCAATCGCAAAACCTCGCGTTTATAAATTTTTTCGAACGTTTTCGACTGAGTGACTATTTGTTTTTCCAGAGCGTCAAGTATACACGTCCACACGCGACCGGAGCTGAATTTGTTTATGAGTCAACTTAACACCGAAACTGGAGTTCCGGGGTCAGAACTGCCGCAAGGACTTAATTCTCTGGACCAGCATAATCAGAATGACTCTGACAGACGGAAAAGTCGGGAAACATTATGCCCTGAGCACCGACCAACTGAGAAAAGTAACATTAGATTGAAAAGATGGAATCTTAAATTTGATGCGACCATTCGAGGGATGTCAATAGAAAGTTTTCTCTTCCGAGTAGATCGCTTGAAAGCACTGTATAGATATACCGATGAACAGGTATTCCAAAAATTTCACTGTCTACTTACTGGAACCGCCAGCAAGTGGTAATGGCAAATGCTCGTAGACAAAACAGACGACCATTATTTTGAACACCATTCTTTGTTGGTGTCAAACATATTTACACTAGCCGAGCTTAAGAAAGAAGGAATGCGTGTCGAAAAATGGTTGAAGGACAAGGGTCGCGCCCGCGGCATGCTAACGAGATCATAAATGAATCGGAAGTAGAATATGAGGCCTCCAGACTACCGTGATCATACAGAATACGAAGACGACAACGGGCCGACCCCGGCAAGACGGCGTTTATGAAAATGGAACATTTTTCATATCAATTCAAATAAATAAAAAATATAAATTAATAAACAAATATGTAAATAAACCATACATTTCCTTCTGACTTTCTTATTTTATTGTGAGGGCAAATCAATGATAACAATAGCCCGGCTATCTCAGACAAAAGAGAGTGAGACTCCTAAATCCCATGGTATGGGTCGAGGCCACTCGTTAGGACAATAACAACATAATTACAATCTCTTCTCGTAGTTTTTTTTTGCGAGTGCATCGACGACCCTCGAGCGTGTTACGGGAGCGGCCTAAGGTAACCCGCCGGCCTAAGGTACAGCAGGCAATGGCTGTGGGAAGCAATTAATACGAAATGTAGCAGAATCCAGAAGTGGGCCATTAAGCCAGAAAACGGGGAAATGCTGTACCTAAGTGGGAACACTTAGATGACCCAGAAGCAATACCACCGTTATAAAAGGTCCCCCAGCTTACGATCGATATTATTATTATTAATATCGGGGTGTCCAGTGTACCGCGACCTATAAGATCTATTGTACCCCCATTCAGAGCCTACAGCTCAGATATCAACCCACTTCCTCGAATAAAGACGAGGAGTTTTAGTGGGTTGATTCTTACTAGGAGCTCAGGTGTAAGAGTTCTGGTTCCTAAGATTTTACATCTTATGCTTGCTAACGCCGGACAGTCTGCAATGATGTGTCTAGAGGTTTCGTCCTCTATGTCGCAGAATCTGCAAGTTCCACTGCTGGTTATTCCCATCTTACCTAGGTGACTTTTCAGTCTACAGTGCCCGGTTAGTAATCCGGTAACGATCCTAAGTGAGTTTTTCCCCAGTTGAATAAGTTCCTTGAACCTCTTCTTGTTATAGTTATTTATTTGAGTTTTGGCTTGCCTTAGACCTGGGGTATTTCTCCAGTGTTCTTGTCTCATGGCGCCTTCCGCTTTCCTAAGGTATTCTTTTATAGTGTGCCTCCCTATGCCACAGTAGGGCTCTGGGCCTACCAGGGGCTGTTCGGCTCCTAGTTTTGCCATTTTATCGGCAAGTTCATTTCCGGATATATCCTTATGTCCCGGAATCCATCTAAGGGCCAGCCTGTTTCGGCTGCCCAGTATATTTAGCTTACTCTTCACCTCTAGGACTAGCTTCGAGGTGATTTTGTTGCTATGTAAAGCAGTAATTGCTGCTCGGCTGTCCGAAAGGATCGATATGTCCTTTTCCTTGTATCCACGCTGTATGTTGAGCTCTGCACAACGTCCAATGGCACATACCTCAGCCTGGAATATGCTGGTGTATTGGCCAAGGGATTCGTGGTATTTTATGCGAGGCCCTACCACTCCAAGGCCCGTGCATTGCTGTGTCAGGGATCCATCTGTGTACCATGCAATGGTGTGTTTAGCCATCGGATGCACTTCAGACAGTGTGGTCCAATCTTTCTTATTGCCTAGGTGTGCTGTGAAGTTCTGCTCGAAGATTAGTTCGGCTGTCATTTCATCCCTAGGGTGGAGTATTAGGGGCACCTCACCTAACAAATTAGTCGCATCCCTGTTATTTAGAATGCAACCACTACCTGTGCCCTCAGTGCTTATTCTCAGGAGTGTAGCTTTGCGTTGGATATCAATCACATAGTGGAGTGGTGTTTGCTCCATCAAAACTTCTAAGGCAGCTGTAGGACAGGTTCTCATTGCCCCTGTCATGCATACGCAGGCAAATCTTTGTAGTTTTCCTAGCTGGTTTTGTATGCTGATGAGCTTAGCTCGTTTGCCCCATGCAAGTGCTCCGTAAGTGAGGATTGGTCTCACGATCATTAAGTATAGCCATCGTATTATCTGAGGCCTGGTTCCCCAGGATTTCCCAGCAATTTTCCGACAGGTATAGAGTGCTCTGTAACACTTTTCCAATGTCTTTTGGACATGGGAAGCGAAAGTCAGTTTACTATCTAACGTGATTCTTAGATACTTAACCTCTCGGCTAGTTTCTATAGGAGTTCCTAGCAGTGAGATTTGTCTCATTCTCTGTAGTTTGTACTTCCTTGTGAAAGGAACGATGACTGTTTTAGCAGGATTTAAGTTGAGTCCAACCTCCCTACACCAGTCTAGCGTTGTCCTTAGTCCGAGTTGGACGATGTCGCAGAGTGTCGCTTCAAATTTCCTTTTCCAGCGAGTTTACTGAGAAGGTCATCTACTAGCAGGCTCCATAGCAGAGGGGACAGTACTCCTCCTTGCGGGCAGCCTTTGCTGGTACCAATTGTCACTCTTTCCGAACCCAGTGTACATGTTGCTTGCCTGGATTCAAGTAGGTTGCCAATCCATTTGCTCGTAGTAGTGTCTATATTCCTTCTGGACAGGGCAGCTCGAACTGCATCATGTGATGTGTTGTCGAAGGCTCCCTCTATGTCTAGAAAGGCACAGATAGCTATTTCTTTGCTGTCAATTGCCCCTTCTAGGGTGCGACATAGTTGATAAAGTGCAGTGTCTGTTGAACGGCCTGCTATATATGCATGCTGTGTGTTTTGCAGCGGACAGTCTCTGAGAGCTGTTCTTCTGATGTTGTAGTCTACCAGTTTTTCCAGCGTTTTAAGACAAAACGAAGTTAAGCTGATAGGTCTGAAGGACTTTGGACTGGTGATGTCTTTCTTCCCGATCTTGGGGATGAAGACCACCCTAGCGCTGCACCATGCACTTGGGATATACCCAAGGGCTAGGCTGCTCACCAATAGTCTTCTTAGGCGGGTTAGGAGTAGTTCCTGCCCCTGCTGTAAGAAAGCTGGAGAGATCATGTCTAAACCCGGTGATTTAAATGGTTGGAAGGTTCCAATAGCCCATTTGAGTTTCTCGGGCGTAACTATAGATTTGGCTGTTGCCCAGTCACTGGCTACTGTCCTAGGGGGTTCTATGTTGATCACGCCTTGCGTTTCCCATGGTGGGAGTATTCCCCGGGAAATGCGTGTCAAATAGCAATTCTAATTTCTCCCGATCAGTGCAGGTGAAGGTGTAATTTCCTTTCCTCAGGGCTAAATTACTATCCGCTGCACTTTTAGCCATTGCTTTTTGCAGTCTCGCGCCCTCGTTGACGTTATTTATTGCCTCACAGAAGTTCCTATAGTTTTTCCGTTTGGCCTTCCTGATCTCTTTGTTGTAGAGCGTCAGGCTTTGCCTGTATAGTTCCCAGTTTCTATCAGTTTTTGGTTTGTTGAAAAGCTTCCGAGTGGTTACTCGTAGTCGTTCAAGACTAGCATTCCACCATGGTGCGTCTGTTTCCCGCCTCTGTCTACCTAGAGGACAACTATCTTCAAAGGCATTTACTATCTTGTGGCCCAGGTTGTCTACCGCTCTGTCTAATTCCAAGGGATGTCTAGGGTATCCTGACGGTTCGTTGGAAAGATTGAGCTCTAGAGTTGACCTGAATTTGTCCCAGTTTGTTTTTCTGGGGTTTCTTTTAGGGTGACATCTTTTTGTTTTGAAGGCTACTTCAAACAAAATTGTCCTGTGGTCTGACATTGATTCTTCTGGTGACACATGCCAGTTCTTGATGTGGGGTTTAAAAGAATTGGTTACTAGAGTTATGTCTAGCACCTCTTCTCGTACCCTAGTATCAAATGTCGGCCTGGCGCCGACATTACAGATCTCTAGGTTATTGTTTAAAATAAATTCTAGTAATTGCTCACCTCTGTTGTTGACATCCGTGCTACCCCAGATCACGTGATGTGCGTTGGCATCACATCCTATGATGAGGGGGATCTTGTTCGTCCGGCAGTGGTCTACTAGCCCGGGTATTCCTGGCGGTGGACAGGCCTCCTCCCCGGCAAAGTAGGCGGAGGCCACTGCTAGTTTCGGTGCAGCTTCTGTGCCGTTGATGGTTACGGCGACGCAGTCTCTGCTCATGAACTCTGAAAAGATACTATAATTGATATCTTTCCTTATAACGATGCATGATCTGGGAGGTGATCCTCCTGGATCGCATATTACCTTAGTGTCCTTCGTATACAGGCCTTTTATGCCATGGTGCCACCATGGCTCCTGTACAAGGGCTAGCCCGAGGTGTTGGGAGGTGAACATCCTCGCCAAGACAGCAGATGCTGCTTTGGCCCGATGGATGTTTACCTGGGCTAGCCGAGTGCTGCCTGTTGCAGCCATCACTCCGAGGTTTGATGCTCCGTGAGGTCTGGTGAAGAGAGAGAGCAAGTCTCTCCACCACCGGCTATCACGGTAACCTCGGCTTCTTCGCAGCTTTCGTCCAGGAGGAGCTCCTGGGCCAGCTCTTGGGATGACATAGGGTGTCCATCCCCTTGGTCGTCCCCAATGTCCATGCTGGTGATGGATTGTTCATCCTGTTCACCACTCTGTGACTTCGGCTCCACATTCGGTTGTTCGAGGGTATCCTCGACAGCCTTGCATGTGCCGTCATTGGGCGTCTCTTCCGGAGCTCTCTTGGTTTTTTTCAGACCGCTCACGGTGACGTGGCCAAACCGGAACCACTATCTCATCCCTTCCGGTCTGGTCCATCCCTACGACCAGGAGTGCACCAGCTCCGTCGTTCTTCCTGGAGATGACCTTCCAGGCGTCCGTCTCGACCCGGTTTTGGAAAGCAATGAAGGCCAATATTTCCGCATTGGTCCGGTCGGAGCTCCTCGTGCAGAACAACGTGGCGTTGTATGCTGCCGGGATGTCTGCTCCCGTGCGGGTTTCTAGGGGTACTCCCTTCCACGTCCGCAGCTGAGGTACGGCAATCTTGAGCCACTCAGCTGAGCCTTCATCCAGGCAGTCGATAATAAGGTAACCCACCCTGAAGTGGATTCCCCTGAACACGACGGGACCGCTCCACGCTGACGTGAGCATCTCGTCCATTACCGACTCCTGGAGCGCGGATAGTTCCTCTGCGGTCAGTCTGGCCGCCGGGAAACCCTCCGGGAGTATAGCCACCCTGGTGAGGGTGGCTTTCTTGGCAGCCTCCGCGTAAGTCGGACGGGGTCCGATGACCGGTGGTGCCGAGCTAGAGGGTCTTCCTCCAGCGGTTGTCGGCTTCTGGTTTTGATGGGGCTGGGAAGGTATCTTCCTGGCCCGCACTTTTGCCTTTTCTGCCGCTGCTGCTGATGTGCTAGGCCCCTCTTGCTCAGGGACCCGTGAGGACGTCTCACTAGCCCCTGGGCCGTGCCTAGACCTTTTGGGGGTGTCCGTTGGTGGTGTGCGGCTGGTGTTCAGCCGTTTACCAACCGGTGCTGTCCCCAATGCCGGCTGCTCCCTCGGCTCCTTTGCCTTCTTCAAGGCCTCCTCCGGTGTCATGCCCTGCATGAGGTACCTCAGGTACCACTTTACCTTTGACCCTGGCAGGCCACGCCTGTTGGGGTCGTCCAGTCCTCCGGGCTGTCCCAGGGCTGGAAGGGCGTCCTGCTTCTTCAGCTGTCTGATAGAGGTTGGCCTATCAGATGCGAGAGGTGGGCGTGCTGGCAGGGTAGCTCCTGCTGGCACCCCACGCTCCCTGGCTGGGAATGTCTGGGCTGCTGGTGTAGTCCTAGGCGGGTGCGCTGCCACCTGGGGTCTGTCGCCTTCGAGGGATCTTTCCTCGAAGTGTCTTGCGACATCGGTTGCAGGGATATCCTGCGGGATTTTTATTGTTTTGTTTTTCTTCATGGGGTCCCACGAGTTGCGGAGAAGTATGTGGTCCGCTCGGGCAGAGATCCGCCGTACCCGGGTAAGGCGTACTTAGGACAGACGGTCGCCACTTGCCTGAACCCTCCGTTTGCGACTGGGCTATTTGTTAACTCGGGCCCCCAGCCAGGCTGACTATCGGCATGGGTCGAATGACACCTTAGTCCGGCACCGAGGTGAGATGTGGGGGATAGGATGGAGGTAGGTAGTTGTGAGGGAGGGGGTGTGTAAGGCTACGGTGTTAAGACGGCCAAACAAGCGTCTTGTCGGCATACCTCCATCAGTATACCCGCTGTTTGTCCGGGGTTGCTTATTTGCTTACGCTTATTCGCAACTAACCTTCCCAGAAGGTCGTTCGCTATCCGCAACCTGCGACCCGCCTGGTGGCCTCAGCTGAGCCTCCCTTCGAACCATCCCACTAGTTCTTGAGGACCAAGAGCTTACGATCGATAAGACAGTTCAAAATAATTGAGAATCGGGAGTCGAAACAGAAACGACCGCGTTAGGTCCACTACCAGCGAAAACAGTAAACGCGGAGGACCTATCCAAGTAATCTAATTTAGAACCCGATAGAAACACACTTTTTATATATCATGGGATCTACAACCTCAAAGGCATCCGACAAAACAGCAAAAGTGGTATGCAACGTCGAAATTGTAGACCACAAGGAGGACATCATTGCTGGACTCCTGTTCCTTTTATTGACTCTAAATTTCCTCCGGATATACAAGCGATTCGTCGGGACCAATTGGCCAGAAAGGAGCCAGCAATTAAATATCAACCAGTGCATAACTTACAATTACTTCCTTACTAATTATTTCAATTTCTGCAATATGAGATTCATATCAACAACACTCATCAATAATAAATGAACAATTAAATACAAGCAAAATACCGAAGTTTTTATATGTAATTGGAACCACCAGGAGAAACCACTGCTAGAAGTGCTAGCATCGCGAGTGCCGTTTTCACTCTTCTCTTCCTCGCAATTCGTATCGCAATAAATTAATACCTTTTTTTCTGTTTGTGAAAAATGACCAACATTTTTTAATATAAAATTATTCACAATTGCCCAAGAAATGACAATTGACATAATTTTTTTTACATAAATTAATCCAACACTTTAGTAATAATGTTAAGTGAATTTGCACCAATATATATATATTTATGCATATGTTTATAATTAATTTTCGAAACCCAGAATACCACAATGAGAGCTCTCGTCGATGGAAATAAAAATGGGTAAGTGAGTTGCGTTCGACTTACTGTCAAGCGAACTTTTATAAAATATATATCAATGTGAAATTTAAACATATATATATATATATATATATATATATATATATTAGTTAAAAGATTGATTATGATTTTGATATAAAAAAAAAAAACAATCTTTTCTTTATTGAGTTGGATTAAGAACTGATTTACTTAGGTGAAACCATTGTTTTTTATAGCTACGCGTCGATCTATTGCTGCCGCCGTCCCTGCCGCTGTTGGTGATTCTGCTGACGTTCTTTCATATTATTGGCTGTTGCTCTTGGTCACCGTTTCCGTTGACCAAAATTAATTGTAATTGGCCAGTGCATTTTAATTATTGTTTTTATTGTATGCACTTAGTTAAGTTCGATCAACTTTGGAAATTGGCTATTCTGCATTCCCACGATCGCTGACCAAAAGGTGCAAGCTCAGCGCACGTGGCTAAGTTCGTTTGAGCTTTATTGAGGGCATTGCTTTGCTGTTAGTTGTGCAATAAATGCTCTCTTCTTCGTCTTTGGAAATCGTATAATTGAGGGCATTGCTTTGCTGTTTGTTGTGCAATCGATGCTTACTCTCCTCTTCTGTCTGGGAAATTGTATTATTTTGGGTGTTAACCCTTCCCTCCTTAAACGCGACTGTCCTCGGTCGCAACGTAGTAGAGTACAGGTCCGGAATGCGTGGGCTTTCCTTTCGTTTCTGGCACGGAAACTGGTGTAATTTCCGTTGACCTACGTCTTCGTAGGAGTTCCGTGATTGATCTTGTTATAAGTAGTAGTAGGATGATGGCGGATCCGTAGCTAACGGAAGAATCTATGGTTGCCTTGCTTCTTAATTTTTCCAACGCTTTTGTGTTTAATGTTGAGTTCCTTGACCATTTGTAGTGAGAGAACTTCCTCTAACTCAGTCTTTTCTCCCAATAATTAAAATAACGGAGGTTCTGGTTCGACTACGTTGATTTCCCTTGACTTGAAGATGGTTTCGCCAATTGTTACCGTCGAATTACGATATTGTATTATGAAAGAGCCTTGCAATTGTAGAATTTGTTTAGCATTGAAGTTGTTTAGCAGGATGGTGCCTGGGAGTATTTCTTCGAAATCCGGTATATGTTGATTGTTGATCATCTTACATTCTGATTCTCGAAGGTTTAAAAGAGCGCTTACGCAAGTATTATTGCTTAAATCTAACAAATCTCCTGAATTACAAATTGTCATATCAATATAGGATTCACAAGGTTTAATTATTGCAAATAATTGTCTCTTACATTCTAAAAAAATGTTCATATTTTATATCATTGATTATTTGGGCTTTTTTAATAGCTTTAATTTTTAAAGTTCGACAATTATCTGATTTAATGGTTGGAAGGCTAATAATGTAAATAAGGTCGTTGCCATTTGTGGCTAATTTGATTCGAGCAAATTCCAATAATACTTCTATGTTAAAAAATATATTATTTTCTTTTTTAAAAATTTCATCCACTATATTGGTTTCTGTGTTTGTAAGTACAAATGAATTTATTGTGTTAGATTTGGCCCATGTAATTGCGTATATTATGTTGGTGATTTCTTCTTTTATTAATTGAATTTTATACTTTAAAATATTTGTTTTCTGATTTACGATTTCTTCCGAGCTCTGGGTCATTTTCAACATTGCATTAGTAGCGTTAGTAAGTTGGTTTATTTTTTGATTAATTAATCTGTTAATTACTACTTGCTTATTTGTTATTTTCGAGCTGCTCATTTATCTTATCTTCTAAGATCTGATAGTTGTGGTGATCTGGTGATCCCGCCAGCCATTTCCATGCAGTATTTATTGCTTCTATTGCCCTTTTTTGTGTATTTTTAGTTTGGAGTATGCCTAAATCCGTTTGGATCTGTCTTAGTTCATAAGAAAGTGTAATGGATGAGATGAGGTGAATGAATGAAATGATCCTTCTAACTTTGCCAGAGTTTCTTCATAGCATTGTAGGTTAAAGATGTGGATGATTTTAAATGTTCCGTCTTGTTTAGTCGCTAGTCCGGTTTCGAATGAGATGATTTGTGAATTGCAATAGTCGATGACTGTAGTTATCCCCAAGCATGTTGGTAAAAATAATCTGAAAAATTATGTTCTTATATTATATTTTTGTATGATTTTTCCGTTTTGTGTTTTAATGATGGTCGTTTTGTTTTCCGTTACTTTCTCGGCTTTTTATCTAGGTGTAAGTTTAGTTCCTAACCTTTTATCTATTTTCACGTGTACAGTTTCGCCGGGCTTATAAAGTTTTGGTAATGTTTTTTCTTGATTGTGGTATTCGAGGTCGGCTGTTTGTTTATTTTTAATTTTCTTTTTTATCTCTTCTCGTTTTTTTCTATGTCTTCTGTTGAACAAGAGATTGTGCTTCTGAAAAATATGTTGAAAATGTAATACTTTTTTGTATTAATAACGCGAAAACTTGTGAACGCTTTAGTTCGAGACGATTTTAATTGCGAAACTTGTGAAGAACTATTTAGAAACACCGACGAAAAGAAGTGGCTACGATGACGTTCGATTGATCACTCACTATTATATTTCAATGATTTCTCTTAGAACCTAACTTATTTTATTGGCTCCAGCTCTCGCCTTACAACTAGTGATTTAAATACAAGCGCTGAGTGCGCAAACACCGCCCCTCTGAAGGGACGACGTCCTTCAGCCCAGAACGGGCAATAGGGCCAGTCGGTGGACAGCTCGCCGATATTCGCCGTCCGCCACGCGAACCTTGCTATCGGCGCCGGCGTGCACCGCTACCACTCGTCCGATCCTCCACTGCTGGGGCGGAAGATTGTCTTCTGCGACGACGACGAGCGCTCCCACGACGAGGTTGGGCTCCCCCTGGTGCCACTTGGACCGCTGCTGGAGGCTGGAGATGTACTCCCGGGACCATCGCTGCCAAAACCTGTGCCTGAGAGACGAGACACCTAGCCATCGTCGCAAGCAGGTCAGGCTGATCTGGTCCGGGAGCGCCGCTGATGGTGGGGCCAGAAGAGGGCCGCCGATGAGCAGATGCCCGGGGGTCAGGGCCTCGCCGTCGTTCGGGTAGCTGCTTAGAGCGCCGAGGGGCCTGGAGTTGAGAACGGCCTCCACGCTGGTGAGCAGAGTTCCGAGCTCCTCCGCGGTCAAGAGGTCTTGGCCTACCGTCCGAAGGAACAGGTGCTTTGCAGACTTCACACCTGCCTCCCATAGTCCGCCGAAGTGCGGTGCTCTGGGCGGTATGAACGCAAACTCGCATCCGTTTTTTGATGCGAATATTTCGATACCGCCCCCCTGCTCCTCCAGACGGGCTCGGAACTCTCTCATGTGGCGATCTGCGTCGACGAAATTGGTGGCGTTGTCGCACCACGCCTTCTCCGGAATCCCGCGACGACTCACGAACCTTTGAAATGCCAACAAGAACGCATCAGTGGTTAAGTCAGACACTAATTCTAAGTGGACCGCTTTGGACGCAAAACAGACGAACAAGGCCACGTACGACTTGTACGGTGGCTTACCACTGATACGATACGTTGTGCTATAGGGACCACAAAAATCAACGCCACGGAGAGCTCGAAGTCTATCTGCTGGCAAGTTTCCCATAATTGGCGTCAAGAGTTGCGCCTTACAGCGAAAGCAGCGCATGCACGTCCGAACTGTTCGTCGGCAGACTTCTTGAGCATTAACTAGCCAGATTTTCTCGCGCAGACGACTAACGAGAGCTCGTGGGCCAGCGTGACAGTTCGTAACGTGCAGGTATGACACATAGGATCTGACGAACTGTGAGCTTTTAGACAGCAACAACGGAAATATTGGCTTCGTACGGGATAGGAGCATTCAATAACCGACCCCCAACTCGTAGCAATGTCGAGGAGCACCAATCCGATTTATTTTCCTGAAGAAAAGGGTTTAATTTTTGAATATTCGTTGCTACCGGTTTATTCTTCCGGATTTTACTTATGTCGCCCCTGAACTCATGAAATTGGACAACTTCGACAATTTTATCAAAAGAGAAATCCAGTTCTCTTGGTGAAATACTTTTTTCAAAGGGCTTCGACACCTTTACACGAAAACTCTCAGAAGCTTCAGGTGCGACGAAAAGGACTCTATTTTCTGAAGCACATTATTTGGCTCCATCGACATTACATCAGCCGGCAGTTCGAAATGTTTATTTACAGGCCAATTATTTTGTAAGTCTAGCAAGAACAAAGGCTCACCGAACCAAATGGACGTAAGCTCCTCTACGTCACATCTTCAGGACAATATGTCTGCTGGGTTGACTTTCGTGGGAACGTGTCTCCAAATTGCTTTCTCCGATCACTCCTGAATTTCTGCAACCCGGTTCGAAACAAAAACCGGCAACGACGAGGGATGGATTTTAATCCAGTGTAAAGTGATCTCGGAGTCTGTTCACAGGAATACACTCTCAATTGGACAATTTTGCAATGGCTTGACACGATTATATAGATCTGCTAAAAGGTGAGCTGTACACAGCTCAAGGCGAGGCACAGTGTGGGAGTCTTACAATTTAGCTGTGCAAATGTAAATTTTTCAACTCTAACCAAATTCGTCCAAATAATTTTTTTGTAATACTTTATTCAATGTATATAATTATTATATAAACTATTTTTCTAGTCGTCGCACTAGATATAAAGTATAACAAGAAAGAAAGCAAACTTCGGCAAGCTGAAGTTCATATACCCTTGCAGCTATTTCAAAAACTAAATACTCTTGAAAACGTTAAAATTATGATTTACTTGCGTGTATGTTTAAAAACATTGAAGCTATAATGATTTGCAGCTTAATTGTTCGATAGTTCCTATGGAACTCACGGAAACTTTTCGCCAAGCATTTGGAGATTATGGTTAGAAGTGTTAATTATCTAAGTATAGTTTAAAAGTGTTTTTGTTCTTATTTCCCTTTAATTTAATGTACTAATTGTGCAAAGCGTGCTGTGTTGGGACCTTTTTCATCGTCTTTAGCAACTTTAGTCCCGAACACTTATTGTGAAAAGTTTGCAAAACTGGTGCCAAGCAGCTGATTCACGCACACAATTTTAAAAATGTATGTAAGAAAAACGAATACTTCCTTTATTTCAAATTAATTTTATTAGGAGGAAACATAAGAACAACAAACAAGACGACATATTTATGAAGTTTATGGAGGAGAACGTGGATATTGCCCGTCGGTTTGTAAAAGGTGACAGATCTGGCAAATGAAAAATATTAGTATTGCATCTTTAATTTCGGTTATTGCGTTTAATGTCCAAGAGTTGTTGTCTTCTCAACTCGTTATTTGCCAAAAGTTGCAAAAACATTGTTAAAATAAAACTAACAATCTTTAAATTATTTCGGGCAACACAGCTGATTTCCACACAATCTGTCGTTGGTCAGTTTCCATCACTGCCTTTAAAATACGTAGAATTTGTTATTTTTGGCTACCAATGATTTTTTGATTGATTTTAGACATTAAATGTGTGCACCAATATAGACTCTTGAAAACGTTAAAATTATGATTTACTTGCGTGTATGTTTAAAAACATTGAAGCTATAATGATTTGCAGCTTAATTATTCGATAGTTCCTATGGCGGCTATACGATTGTTCCTATGGGAGCTATATGCTATAGTCGTCCGATTTTGATGAAATTTAAACCGTAATTATGAATTATTTAACCATTACTATATCTCGAAGAACTAAAAAAAAAATTAACAAGAAAGAAAGCAAACTTCGGCAAGCCGAAGTTCATATACCCTATACCCTATACTATAGCATATAGCTCCCATAGGAACAATCGGAAAAATAAATGAAAAAAATTATAACTTTTCTGTTTTTTAATTTTTTGTTCAGTTCTTCGACATAGAGCAATGGTTAAATATTTCAGAATTATGGTTTAGATTTTATCAAAATCGGACGTCTATATCATATAGCTCCCATAGAAATAATAAAAATATATAAAATAACTATCAAATAATTGAGCTGCTAATCATCATAGCTTCAATGTTTTTAAACATATACGCAGTAAATCATAATTTTAATGTTTTCAAAAATGTTAAATTCTTGCAATAGCTGCAAGGGTATATGAACTTCGGCTTGCCGAAGTTTGCTTTCTTTCTTATTTTATAATGTTTTTTTTTTGTTTTAGTTATTTTGGATTAAATTATATTTTTCTATATGATTTCAATATAATAATTTTGTATTTCAAATAGTTTAAAAATAATGTATTTCATTCAAATAAATATCGAAACAATTAAATCCCGCTAAATTTTGATTTTCCCACACTGTGCGAGGCAAAGTTTTCGTCTTGAGGGGAGCTACTTTCGATTTGGCGGTCAATAAAGTTAATACTTTTCATGCAAATATCTCGTTGGTGTTTAAGCTCTTCGATATCCTTTTTAGCCATTGCGTTTATTTGTATTTATTTTGTTGGTATCGAAGAAATGTTAAATATTTATTTTTATTAATATTTTTTATTGTTAAATAATCTAAAAAAAGAAAACCAACGAGTAAAATATCGATTGCACGGAGAATGATACACTGACCTATAACTAAGGGCAACGAATATATAAGCCTAATGCCGAAACGCGCGCAAAAATTATGAAATGCGAGGGAAAATTGGAAAATCGCGGGAAAATTCTGAAAAGCGCGGGAAAATGTTCAGACAAACTGCGGTGAAAGTTTTTGCCGCTAATTTTTGAGAACTACACTTTTCGCAATTTGCACTTTTTTCCAGCTGTTTTATTTCTACCATAAATTGGTGTTCACTACGACGAAAATTGGGAATTAAGTATGCACTATTTGGGGCGACGACGAGTATTTTATTTGCTTTTTAATGGGCCAAAGCGATTCACATATAATTCGTAATATATTATGTTTATTGCAGAATTTTAGTTGTTAGTACATGACTACTTTTATTTCTTGGTTAGAATGCTCACTATCTACCGATTTTTACACGAAAGCAAAAAGTTGAAAGATGGGCCAAAAAACAATTAACAAAACGCCACAGATTAACTTTCAACTTCCTTTTTTACATCCATGTTCCAGCGGCAGCAGCAAATTAAACAATTAAAGTTGCAGCGCCGGAAGAAACGTCTTGGGCAACAACCAAAGGAACGGCAGAAAAGTTCCATCGACGAAATTTATTTCGGAAGATTAAACTTTTTAATTTTATAGCCGAACCGTTGGTAATTGTTCTAGCGTTTCACAGAAAAAATTGGTAAGCAAATCACCTTGAAAATTTAATACTATGTAGTTTGTATTAACAAACGCGAAACTTGTGTGACTGCAGTAGGATTCGGCTTATTTGTTTGCGATAATAACTCGTGTAAAGCTAACGAAAATGCGACGACGAAAGGGAGTGGTTTCGATGGAGTTCATATAATCACTGAATTTAATTTTCTAACAATTACCCTTAGAACCTAACTTACGGGGTGAATTCGCAAGAGCGAACGGGAGAAAGCTTTATTGGCTCCCGCTCTCGCCCTACAACTAGTGACTTTAATTTAAATAAACGCGCAAAGTGCGCAAACAGCAATATCTCCCGATTGTTTCGGGAGCTATATACTATAGTAGCCCAATCTATAAACTACCTGCATCATAAAGACAACTTGTGGGTATGTTTCATGTAGATAGCTTTAAAACTGAGTGACTAGTTTGCGTAGAAACGGACGAACGGACGGACATAGGACAGACGGATATGGCTAGATCGACTGTCCTTGTAATGCTAATCAAGAATATACAGCCCTCTTCCAGTTTTCACTTTCGAAAGATTCTCACGGATTCGAATTTTCCAGACCTATTCTAATTTTCACTTCCGAAAAACTTGCACGGAGTCTAAGTTTCCTCTGTTAATTTTCGGTTAACTTTCACAAAAACTCACGGAAACTTTTCGCCAAGCATTTGGAGATTATGGTTAGAAGTGTTAATTATCTAAGTATAGTTTAAAAGTGTTTTTGTTCTTATTTCCCTTTAATTTAATGTACTAATTGTGCAAAGCGTGCTGTGTTGGGACCTTTTTCATCGTCTTTAGCAACTTTAGTCCCGAACACTTATTGTGAAAAGTTTGCAAAACTGGTGCCAAGCAGCTGATTCACGCACACAATTTTAAAAATGTATGTAAGAAAAACGAATACTTCCTTTATTTCAAATTAATTTTATTAGGAGGAAACATAAGAACAACAAACAAGACGACATATTTATGAAGTTTATGGAGGAGAACGTGGATATTGCCCGTCGGTTTGTAAAAGGTGACAGATCTGGCAAATGAAAAATATTAGTATTGCATCTTTAATTTCGGTTATTGCGTTTAATGTCCAAGAGTTGTTGTCTTCTCAACTCGTTATTTGCCAAAAGTTGCAAAAACATTGTTAAAATAAAACTAACAATCTTTAAATTATTTCGGGCAACACAGCTGATTTCCACACAATCTGTCGTTGGTCAGTTTCCATCACTGCCTTTAAAATACGTAGAATTTGTTATTTTTGGCTACCAATGATTTTTTGATTGATTTTAGACATTAAATGTGTGCACCAATATAGACTAGGAACAGCAACGATGCCAAATGTTTATCAGCGATTTGCCTGGAAAACTTAGGCTTTTGTTAAGAGCAGTAGCGGCATTCAGCTGTTTTATTTCCCCCAAAATAGTAATTTCCCTAGGAATTTTGTTAGCAAGCAAGGGATTATGTTAAAGGGATATCCGTCAATGTTAACGAATTCACTTCTGAATGAAAACTGAAGCAGGCCTGATGTATATATCGTCTCCTTGACTGCGTTGCAAACTCTTGCCAAAATGATCCATGTTTTTAAAAGATGGATGTAGAAGGCCGCCTTTGCATGATACTAATCTATGTTGACAATTTACTTTTATGTTGCCAGAAGAAAGAAGATTTAATTCACATCAAGACTAAGATTGCTATAAAGTTTGAGTGTGTCGATAAAGGCCAATTGAAATGTTTATGGGTATGCAAGTGAAACGAGATTGCGAATTAGGTGCTATAAAAATGAATCAGCAACTGTGTATAAAGGATATGCTTGAGAGACTCAACTTGCTGGAATGTACGCCTGATGTAACATGCTTTCAGGTAGTATGCAAAAAACTGATTGTAAGATTGGAGACCCAACACAATATCAATCAGTAATCGGCGAAAAATCGAAAAATCGGCGAAAGCCCTAACATCAAGATCCGACATATATCATTCTGTCGTGAAACTGGCTCAAATGAATAAGAAACCATAAGAAAAATTTAATGAGGTATTTGAGAGCTATGATGGATCCTAACTTGAGCTACCGGCGATGCAGACATACTCTACAAGGATACGCAGATGCTGATTGGGGCGGAGAAGTAGCAACTCGTACGTTTTTATTTTGGCAGATGGACCAGTATCTTGGAAGTCTGAGAGGCACCGAATCAGAGTACATGGCATTGACTTCGGCAACAATGGAGGCTCTTCATCTCAGACGATTGGTTATCGAAATTGGATGTGGTGCGCCGGATTTTGTAATTGTATTGCATGGGGACACGCGCAAGCTTTAGCCAAAAACCTAAATTTTCGTACAGAAAGGATAAGTCGAACTGAAGTATGTAGCAACCGCATATTTGATTGCTGACATTCTAAACAAAAACTTGTTGTAGAGTATTTGGCCGCTCGCATCACAATTTGCTGCACAGGTACACAGTGTCTGATAACAGTTTGGATTTGTCACCCCCAAAGAGAATTTATCTGCTCATATACCCTTGCAGCTATTTCAAAAACTAAATACTCTTGAAAACGTTAAAATTATGATTTACTTGCGTGTATGTTTAAAAACATTGAAGCTATAATGATTTGCAGCTTAATTATTCGATAGTTCCTATGGCGGCTATACGATTGTTCGTATGGGGGCTATATGCTATAGTCGTCCGATTTTGATGAAATTTAAACCGTAATTCTGAAATATTTAACCATTACTATATCTCGAAGAACTAAAAAAAAAATTAAAAAACACCAAAGTTATAATTTTTTTAAATTTATTTTTATGATTGTTCCTATGGGAGCTATATGCTATAGTCGTCCGATTTTGATGAAATTTAAATCGTAATTCTGAAATATTTAACCATTACTATATCGCGAAGAACTAACAAAAAAATTAAAAAACACCAAAGTTATAATTTTTTTAAATTTATTTTTATGATTGTTCCTATGGGTGCTATATGCTATAGTCGTCCGATTTTGATGAAATTTAAACCGTAATTCTAAAATATTTAACCATTACTATATCTCAAAAAACTAAAAAAAAAATTAAAAAACACCAAAGTTAAAATTTTGTTTTTATTAATTTTTCCCGATAGTTCCTATGGGAGCTATATGCTAAAGTCGTCCGATCCGGCTCGTTCCGACTTATATACTACCTGCAATAGAAAGACAACTTTTGGGAAAGTTTCATGCAGATAGCTTTAAAACTGAGAGACTAGTTTGCGCAGAAACGGACAGACAGACGGACAGACTGACAGACGGACAGACGGACGGACAGACGGACGTGGCTAGATCGACGCGCTTGGTGTTGCTGATCAAGAATACATATACTTTATAGGGTCGGAGATGTCTCCTTCACTGCGTTGCAAACTTCTGAGTGAAATTAAAATACTGCAAGGGTATAAAAATCAAAATAAAGTACTTAGCGAATTCTGTTTCTCACTTATTGTAGAACAGTGAAATTCCGGTTTATTCAAGTACTGATATTCTTCAAAGTTCGAAATCAAATTGTTTTTTTTTTTTTGGAATTATCATCCTTTAGTTAAATTTTCTGAAGGCTCTAAAAAAGAGTTAAAGGCTTTTCTAAAAAATCTGTGTTCACAATTTGAAATAAAATGGAATCAATGTTATCGTTATGTGGAACGGTTTAAAAAAAAAAAAAGAAAATCTGGTTGAATGGTAATTTGAATTTACCATTCACGGTATTGCAAGAAATTTTCTCTTTCATCCAAACCGGGGAGACCAGAAAAAAAATTTTGAGGAATGCTGCGATCGCACCAAAAGAAGAAAAGTACAAGATCTTATTAATTCTACTAGCCCTGAAAAAATTGCAGTTGCAAACCAATTTAACCTATTTAAGGAAGGTAAACGCAACTCTGCTGCAATTGTTACGGAATTGACATTGAATTCTCCAAATAGAGGAACCCAAATAAAAAATGTTCAAAATCAAAATTTTACTGAATCATCTATACCTACTGAAGAAGCGTTGAGTATGATTCAAGATGCTAATTTATCAGTTCATCAATATGACACAATACGCCAAAGGATTAATAAAATCGTTAAAAATCTTTTACCTTCCTATGATAAAATTAAGGAGTGTAAGAAAGATTGTTATGTTGAAGTGACTGTAACAGAGTCCTTAGCAGCATGTAATAATACTATCCAGAGATTATGCCTAGCTCAAAGAGAAGCTCTGAACTCAATAGAACATCTTAAAATGGGTGTAAAGGAGCTATCGTTGATAATAAAATGGGGTTGTGATGGAGCGCAGCAAAAAAAGTATATACAGAAATTTTCATCATCAGATGGTATTGAAGAAAACCTATTTAGCACATGCATGGTGCCTATTCAAATGAATTATAATGTTGATGGATGTAAAAAAATCATAGTTTGGCAAAATCCAGCACCTTCATCTACAAGATACTGCCGCCCAATTAGGCTGAACTTTAAAAAAGAAACCACGGAATTGATAACCGAAGAAGTGACTTTGGTGAAAAATGAAATTGAAATGCTTCAACATGTTAAAATGAAAGTAGACAATTTCTATGTAATGGTGAAACCAGTGTTTATTCTGACCATGATAGACGGCAAAATTTGCAGTGCTTTATCTAACGTCTCAAACATGTTACATATGTGGCGCCAAACCTTCGGAAATGAACAGGTCAGAATAAATTTTAAATAAGCCTTTAAATGATCAAGCCATGAGCTTTGGATTATCTCCTTTGCATTCATGGATTCGATTCATGGAATGTTTACTTAATGTAGCGTACAGGCTCGATGTAAAAGTGTGGCAAGCCAGAGGTTATTAAATAAAACTACAGGTTAAAGCCAGAAAGGAATAAATTCAAAATAAATTCAAAGAAAAACTAGGTTTATTGACGAAAACCTGTGCCTGAGAGACGAGACACCTAGCCATCGTCGCAAGCAGGTCAGGCTGATCTGGTCCGGGAGCGCCGCTGATGGTGGGGCCAGAAGAGGGCCGCCGATGAGCAGATGCCCGGGGGTCAGGGCCTCGCCGTCGTTCGGGTAGCTGCTTAGAGCGCCGAGGGGCCTGGAGTTGAGAACGGCCTCCACGCTGGTGAGCAGAGTTCCGAGCTCCTCCGCGGTCAAGAGGTCTTGGCCTACCGTCCGAAGGAACAGGTGCTTTGCAGACTTCACACCTGCCTCCCATAGTCCGCCGAAGTGCGGTGCTCTGGGTGGTATGAACGCAAACTCGCATCCGTTTTTTGATGCGAATATTTCGATACCGCCCCCCTGCTCCTCCAGACGGGCTCGGAACTCTCTCATGTGGCGATCTGCGTCGACGAAATTGGTGGCATTGTCGCACCACGCCTTCTCCGGAATCCCGCGACGACTCACGAACCTTTGAAATGCCAACAAGAACGCATCAGTGGTTAAGTCAGACACTAATTCTAAGTGGACCGCTTTGGACGCAAAACAGACGAACAAGGCCACGTACGACTTGTACGGTGGCTTACCACTGATACGATACGTTGTGCTATAGGGACCACAAAAATCAACGCCACGGAGAGCTCGAAGTCTATCTGCTGGCAAGTTTCCCATAATTTGCGCCAAGAGTTGCGCCTTACAGCGAAAGCAGCGCATGCACGTCCGAACTGTTCGTCGGCAGACTTCTTGAGCATTAACTAGCCAGATTTTCTCGCGCAGACGACTAACGAGAGCTCGTGGGCCAGCGTGACAGTTCGTAACGTGCAGGTATGACACATAGGATCTGACGAACTGTGAGCTTTTAGACAGCAACAACGGAAATATTGGCTTCGTACGGGATAGGAGCATTCAATAACCGACCCCCAACTCGTAGCAATGTCGAGGAGCACCAATCCGATTTATTTTCCTGAAGAAAAGGGTTTAATTTTTGAATATTCGTTGCTACCGGTTTATTCTTCCGGATTTTACTTATGTCGCCCCTGAACTCATGAAATTGGACAACTTCGACAATTTTATCAAAAGAGAAATCCAGTTCTCTTGGTGAAATACTTTTTTCAAAGGGCTTCGACACCTTTACACGAAAACTCTCAGAAGCTTCAGGTGCGACGAAAAGGACTCTATTTTCTGAAGCACATTATTTGGCTCCATCGACATTACATAAGCCGGCAGTTCGAAATGTTTATTTACAGGCCAATTATTTTGTAAGTCTAGCAAGAACAAAGGCTCACCGAACCAAATGGAAGTAAGCTCCTCTACGTCACATCTTCAGGACAATATGTCTGCTGGGTTGACTTTCGTGGGAACGTGTCTCCAAATTGCTTTCTCCGATCACTCCTGAATTTCTGTAACCCGGTTCGAAACAAAAACCGACAACGACGAGGGATGGATTTTAATACAGTGTAAAGTGATCTCGGAGTCTGTTCACAGGAATACACTCTCAATTGGACAATTTTGCAATGGCTTGACACGATTATATAGATCTGCTAAAAGGTGAGCTGTACACAGCTCAAGGCGAGGCACAGTGTGGGAGTCTTACAATTTAGCTGTGCAAATGTAAATTTTTCAACTCTAACCAAATTCGTCCAAATAATTTTTTTTGTAATACTTTATTCAATGTATATAATTATTATATAAACTATTTTTCTAGTCGTCGCACTAGATATAAAGTATAACAAGAAAGAAAGCAAACTTCGGCAAGCTGAAGTTCATATACCCTTGCAGCTATTTCAAAAACTAAATACTCTTGAAAACGTTAAAATTATGATTTACTTGCGTGTATGTTTAAAAACATTGAAGCTATAATGATTTGCAGCTTAATTATTCGATAGTTCCTATGGCGGCTATACGATTGTTCCTATGGGAGCTATATGCTATAGTCGTCCGATTTTGATGAAATTTAAACCGTAATTATGAATTATTTAACCATTACTATATCTCGAAGAACTAAAAAAAAAATTAAAAAACACCAAAGTTATAATTTTTTTAAATTTATTTTTATGATTGTTCCTATGGGAGCTATATGCTATAGTCGTCCGATTTTGATGAAATTTAAATCGTAATTCTGAAATATTTAACCATTACTATATCGCGAAGAACTAACAAAAAAATTAAAAAACACCAAAGTTATAATTTTTTTAAATTTATTTTTATGATTGTTCCTATGGGTGCTATATGCTATAGTCGTCCGATTTTGATGAAATTTAAACCGTAATTCTAAAATATTTAACCATTACTATATCTCAAAAAACTAAAAAAAAAAATTAAAAAACACCAAAGTTAAAATTTTGTTTTTATTAATTTTCCCGATAGTTCCTATGGGAGCTATATGCTAAAGTCGTCCGATCCGGCTCGTTCCGACTTATATACTACCTGCAATAGAAAGACAACTTTTGGGAAAGTTTCATGCAGATAGCTTTAAAACTGAGAGACTAGTTTGCGCAGAAACGGACAGACAGACGGACAGACTGACAGACGGACAGACGGACGGACAGACGGACGTGGCTAGATCGACTCGCTTGGTGTTGCTGATCAAGAATACATATACTTTATAGGGTCGGAGATGTCTCCTTCACTGCGTTGCAAACTTCTGAGTGAAATTAAAATACTGCAAGGGTATAAAAATCAAAATAAAGTACTTAGCGAATTCTGTTTCTCACTTATTGTAGAACAGTGAAATTCCGGTTTATTCAAGTACTGATATTCTTCAAAGTTCGAAATCAAATTGTTTTTTTTTTTTGGAATTATCATCCTTTAGTTAAATTTTCTGAAGGCTCTAAAAAAGAGTTAAAGGCTTTTCTAAAAAATCTGTGTTCACAATTTGAAATAAAATGGAATCAATGTTATCGTTATGTGGAACGGTTTAAAAAAAAAAAAAAAATCTGGTTGAATGGTAATTTGAATTTACCATTCACGGTATTGCAAGAAATTTTCTCTTTCATCCAAACCGGGGAGACCAGAAAAAAAATTTTGAGGAATGCTGCGATCGCACCAAAAGAAGAAAAGTACAAGATCTTATTAATTCTACTAGCCCTGAAAAAATTGCAGTTGCAAACCAATTTAACCTATTTAAGGAAGGTAAACGCAACTCTGCTGCAATTGTTACGGAATTGACATTGAATTCTCCAAATAGAGGAACCCAAATAAAAAATGTTCAAAATCAAAATTTTACTGAATCATCTATACCTACTGAAGAAGCGTTGAGTATGATTCAAGATGCTAATTTATCAGTTCATCAATATGACACAATACGCCAAAGGATTAATAAAATTGTTAAAAATCTTTTACCTTCCTATGATAAAATTAAGGAGTGTAAGAAAGATTGTTATGTTGAAGTGACTGTAACAGAGTCCTTAGCAGCATGTAATAATACTATCCAGAGATTATGCCTAGCTCAAAGAGAAGCTCTGAACTCAATAGAACATCTTAAAATGGGTGTAAAGGAGCTATCGTTGATAATAAAATGGGGTTGTGATGGAGCGCAGCAAAAAAAGTATATACAGAAATTTTCATCATCAGATGGTATTGAAGAAACCCTATTTAGCACATGCATGGTGCCTATTCAAATGAATTATAATGTTGATGGATGTAAAAAAATCATAGTTTGGCAAAATCCAGCACCTTCATCTACAAGATACTGCCGCCCAATTAGGCTGAACTTTAAAAAAGAAACCACGGAATTGATAACCGAAGAAGTGACTTTGGTGAAAAATGAAATTGAAATGCTTCAACATGTTAAAATGAAAGTAGACAATTTCTATGTAATGGTGAAACCAGTGTTTATTCTGACCATGATAGACGGCAAAATTTGCAGTGCTTTATCTAACGTCTCAAACATGTTACATATGTGGCGCCAAACCTTCGGAAATGAACAGGTCAGAATAAATTTTAAATAAGCCTTTAAATGATCAAGCCATGAGCTTTGGATTATCTCCTTTGCATTCATGGATTCGATTCATGGAATGTTTACTTAATGTAGCGTACAGGCTCGATGTAAAAGTGTGGCAAGCCAGAGGTTATCAAATAAAACTACAGGTTAAAGCCAGAAAGGAATTAATTCAAAATAAATTCAAAGAAAAACTAGGTTTATTGATAGACGTCCCAACCCCACAGGCAGGTAACACTAATGACGGGAATACCGCAAGACGTTTTTTCAGAAATACAGAGATTACTGCTGAGATAACAGGTCTGAATCTGGAACTTATTCACAGGTTCCACATAATTTTAGAAACTTTAGGGTCAGGGTTTCCTGTAAATTTAGTGGCTTTTGATGAATACACGAAAGAAACCAGGAAATTGTACCTTAAAGAATACTCTTGGTACAACATGCTCGTCTCTGTCCATAAAGTATTGTATCATGGAAAAGATGTCATAGCATCATGCATTCTTCCAATTGGACAGCTATCGGAAGAAGCGCAAGAGGCAAGGAATAAGGATGCTAGAAGATACCGGGAAATGTTCACCCGGAAAACATCGAGAACAGATACCAACACCGATCTTATAAATAGATTGTGAGTATCTTCGGATCCATTCCTTGCCAGCTTGCGAAATATTCCCAAAAAAAGTCGGAGCCCACGAGAACACGACAAATGAATAAATACTTTTTATTGTTATACCCTTGCAGAGGGTATTTTAATTTCAGTCAGAAGTTTGCAACGCAGTGAAGGAGACTCTCCGACCCTATAAAGCCTATATATTCTTGATCTCCCATAGGAACAAACGGAAAAATAATTGAAAACAAATTATAACTTTGCTGTTTTTTAATTTTTTGTTTAGTCCTTCGACGTTTAGTAATGGTTAAATATTTCCGATTTACGGTTTAAATTATATCAAAATCGGACGACTATAGCATATAGCTCCCATAGGAACAATCGGAAAAATAAATGAAAAAAAATTATAACTTTGCTGTTTTTTAATTTTTTGTATAGTTCTTCGACATTTAGTAATGGTTAAATATATCAGAATTATGGTTTAAATTTCATCAAAATCGGATGACTATAGCATATAGCTCCCATAGGAACAATCGGAAAAATAAATGATGAAAATTATAACTTTGCTGTTTTTAAATTTTTATACCCTTGCAGAGGGTATTTCAATTTCAGTCAGAAGTTTGCAACGCAGTGAAGGAGACATCTCCGACCCTATAAAGCCTATATATTCTTGATCAGCATCACTAGTAGAGTCGATCTAGCCATGTCCGTCTGTCCGTCCGTCTGTCCGTCCGTCTGTCCGTCCGTCTGTCCGTCTGTCAGTCTGTCCGTCTGTCCGTCCGTTTATATGCAAACTAGTCTCTCAGTTTTAAAGCTATCTGCATGAAACTTTCCCAAAAGTTGTCTTTCTATTGCAGGTAGTATATAAGTCGGAACGAGCCGGATCGGACGACTATAGCATATAGCTCCCATAGGAACAAACGGAAAAATAAATGAAAACAAATTATAACTTTGCTGTTTTTTAATTTTTTGTTTAGTCCTTCGACGTTTAGTAATGGTTAAATATTTCCGATTTACGGTTTAAATTATATCAAAATCGGACGACTATAGCATATAGCTCCCATAGGAACAATCGGAAAAATAATTGAAAAAAATTATAACTTTGCTGTTTTTTAATTTTTTGTTTAGTTCTTTGACATTTAGTAATGGTTAAATATATCAGAATTATGGTTTAAATTTCATCAAAATCGGATGACTATAGCATATAGCTCCCATAGGAACAATCGGAAAAATAAATGAAAAAAAATTATAACTTTGCTGTTTTTTAATTTTTTGTATAGTTCTTCGATATTTAGTAAAGGTTAAATATATAAGAATTATGGTTTAAATTTCATCAAAATCGGATGACTATAGCATATAGCTCCCATAGGAACAATCGGAAAAATAAATGAAAAAAAATTATAACTTTTCTGTTTTTTAATTTTTTGTTTAGTTCTTCGACATATAGCAATGGTTAAATATTTCAGAATTACGGTTTAAATTTAATCAAAATCGGACGACTATAGCATATAGCTCCCATAGGAACAATCGGAAAAATAAATGAAAAAAATTATAACTTTGCTGTTTTTTAATTTTTTGTTCAATTCTTCGACATATAGCAATGGTTAAATATTTCAGAATTATGGTCTAACTCCCATAGAAATAATAAAAATATATAAAATAACTATCAAATAATTGAGCTGCTAATCATCATAGCTTCAATGTTTTTAAACATATACGCAGTAAATCATAATTTTAATGTTTTCAAAAATGTTAAATTCTTGCAATAGATGCAAGGGTATATGAACCTCGGCTTGCCGAAGTTTGCTTTCTTTCTTGTTATTTATACCCTAAATTGGTGCTCACTACGACAAAAGTTGGGGGAATTAAGTTCGCACTAATTGGGTCGACGACGAGTATTTTATTTGCTTGTTTTTTGGCCAAAGCGATTCATATATCATTCGAAATATATTATGTTTATTGTAGAATTTTGGTTGTTAGTACATGCAATTTTTTATTTTTTGGTTAGAATGCTCACTATCTACCGATTTTTACACGAATGCAAAAAGTTGAAAGGTGGGCCAAAACACAATTGACAAAACGCCACAGATTAACTTTCAACTTTTGGCACTCTATACCTGGATGGCCGACTTGATAATTGCAACTTCCTTCTTAACATCCATTTGGCGGCAGCAGCAAATTAAGCAATTAAATTTGCCGAAACGTCAGGCGCAACTTCAGGAGCGGCAAAAAACTTCCAGCGATGAAATATTGTTCAATTTAATTTATTGGCTAAATAAATAAATAAATAAATAAATTGGTTTTGGTAATGTTGGTAATGTTTATAGTTTTTCACCGAAAAAAAAATTAAAACTCGCGAATTCTACTGCTAATCACGTCGGGGTCACCATGAAAATGTAATACTATTTTGTATTAATAATGCGAAAACTTGTGAACGCAGTAGTTCGAGACGATTTTAATTGCGAAACTTTGTGAAAACTATGTCGAAAGCGCGACGAAAAGGAGTGGCTACGATGACGTTCGATTGATCACTCACTATTATATTTCAATAATTTCTCTAAGAACCTAACTTATGCTACGGTGGCGAGAGACGGGGCGAATTCGCAAGAGCGAACAGACGAAAGCTTTATTGGCTCCCGCTCTAGCCCTACAACTAGTGATTTAAATACAAGCGCTGAGTGCGCAAACATATGTCTATGGGTCTTTCTCTTGTTACAGAATGTATCGATTTATTATATTCCTGAACTACTTTAAAGATTAAATCCTGAAATGATATGCTCCCATTGTCTTTTTGGAGACACCGCATGATTTCAGATAGGGTTGAATGAAACCATTCTATTTGTCCATGACTTTTTGATGCGTACGGAGCAGTGATGTGTACTGATATTTTGAGTTCATCTTCTAACATAAACTTTATTGCTGCTGAGCCAAATGATCGTTCGTTGTCCGTTATTATCCATTTCGGCATACCGAAAGCAATTAACATTTCCCTCAACGGATTTTAATATCTTCAGATGCTCTTGGCTCCAAAATTTTTACTTGAACATATTTTGAAATTTCGAAAATATATGAATCTGTGTCGGCTGTCAGTCAAAATAATTGGTTCTTACCAACTTGATTCTTGACAACTTTTGAGAAAGTTTCATGCAGATATATACTTGAACATATTTTGAAAACTTGTCAATTCCCGTTAAGACTATGTTTTTTGGTAATATAAATATTTATGTGAACTATTTCTCCTGGATAATTAGGAATAGGGGTCGGTTGGATTTCTCCTTTTAGGGGGTGCCTATCGTATTTTGATTCTTTATAAGTTTGACAGGCTTGAACTATTGCTTGAACTTACTTAGTAAGTTGTGGAAAAAAATAATTCTTCAAAATTTGTAATATGTTATCTTTTGCATCTATGTGTGCTCTTTTGTGTTCGAGGGTAATTGTTTCATTTTGTTGGTCGTTTTACGTCGTCCATTTCGTTTTGAGTGAACCTTGCCTTGTATGATTTAAAATAGGTAGGGTAAATGTTTTGAATTTTTCCTATTACCTTTTCGTATGTAATAATTCCGTTTATAAGCTTAGGGTCAAGTCTACTAGTTAAAATTGCAATAAGTTTTTCTTCTGTATAAGATTGTTGTTTAATTATGTGTCTGTGGTATGTTGGGAATGGCATTTTGAAACTATAGGAATTTGTATCGGCAGTCAGTAGAAATAATTGGTTTTTAAATGCGTCAATTGGAGCTTCTACCGAAAATATGAGGTTGTGTGACGAGCTTTCGTCGTTATGGACTGATGCTGAGGAGCTGATTGTATTAATTTCTGTGGGGGCCCGGGACAACGCGTCCGCTACCACATAAACTACTCCGGGCTTGTACCTGATCTCGTGGTTATACTCGCCAATGAGGTCTCTCCAGCTTTTCAGCTTAGCGTTATGGTTTTTTACGCTATTCGAAAAACTCAAGGGTTGATGATCCGTGTATATTACCACTTTTGAATACCCGTAAAAATAATGTCGTATACTTTGGAGCGCCCAAACGATCGCGAGCAGCTCTCTTTCGTTGGTTGCGTAGTTCTTTTCAGTTTTTGACAAGGTGCGCGAAACGAACGATGCGCCTATTGCGTAACAAGAAGCGCCAGTAGTCAATTGGAATTATTTTCCAAAATCTGGATAGGCAAGGGTAACCTCCCTGGAGACGTATTTTTAGTTTCTCGAATGCTATAATCGCGTCTTTGCTCAAGTTTATAGCAGTTATGCTTGACTTGGTCTTAAGTATACGCCCTTCTTCGCCTCTTACAAGAATGGTTAGGGGTTTCGCTGATTTCGCGTAATCTTTTATGAACCGCCTATAATAACCTGTCAAGCCCAAAAAGGAACGGAGTTCTTTTAATATTTTTGGAACTAGAAATTTTGTAATCGCTTTTATTTTATCTATGTTGGTTTTTACTCCATTTTCTGATATTGTGTATCCCAAGAAGTCTACTTCGATTTTGAAGAAATGGCATTTCTCTATTTGAACCCTCATATTTGCGTTTTGTAGCGTTGAAAATACTCTTTCCAAATTTTTGCCGCGCTCAACTTCGTTTTTGCGTAAGACTATAATATCATCAATGTACACATAGCAGTATGTCGTCTAACGCTCTTTGAAAATGGATGGGGAACTTTTCAAACCGAATGGGTGTCTCGTAAATTCATATTTTCCGCCATTTACCGCGAATGCTGTTTTTCCTATGTCTGTATCTTTCAATGGTATTTGGTGAAACCACTCTTAAGATCTAATACCGAAAAATACTTGTTGTCCCCAAGCTGTGCAATAATTTCTCCAATTTCGGGACTGGGATACCGATCTGAGATAGTAACTTCATTAAGTTTCCTATAATCATTACTAATCTGTACTTTTTTTCTTCGGACTGACCGGATTATTTTGGAACTACCCAGACTGGTGCATTATATGGTGATCTTGAAGGTCTTATAATACCATCTCTTAGCATCTCAGTTATTTGTTTTTCTACCTCCTGTTTGAGTGATATTGGGTATGGGTAATGTTTTCCGTAAACTGGAGAATCTGATGAAGTTCTGATCTTACCTACTACTCTTTAGTTGTGTATGTTAGCTTTGAATCGGGATCTGCGAAGAGGGTTTTGTGCGTTTGAACGAGGAGTTTTATTATTGATTTTTGTGACTTGGTCATATAATTTTGCGTTTATTTCCGAGAATTAATATATCATTTTTTACATCTATTATTGCTCCTAGGCTTTTCATTGTGTCGTTGCCCAAAATATCATGGAATGTTTTCAGTGTGTCTAATAAAAAGAATTTCATGGGTGTATCCGAAATATTAGCGAGCTTAAGTATTGCGTGTTGTGTTATTTTATTGTTACCACCGACTGAACTAACTGAAAAAGTGTTCTCATTTGGCTTTGGATTTGGTACTAATTGATTTTGAATATAATTTTGATTAGAGCCCGTGTCGATTAAGAATTTTAGAATTTTTCCGTTCCGAGGTCACTTTAAAGTAAGGTAGTGAGGAACGATTTATTCAAAAAAATGAAGTTCTGACATATTTATGTATTCTTGGTGTTCGGTATCGCTTTGCCATTCCTCCTAAAGTTCGTTAACATTATTTTCTTCTACCAACTGATAATACTCTTGTTCTGAACTTGATGAAGCTTCATCTGGATTTTGCTGCGCGGCACTTTCTGTCTCTGGTTGAATATGGAATTGTCTTGGCATCTTGTTAATATTTGGGACATTAGCGGTGCTGAGAGGTCTTTTTCCTGCATAATCTTTATTTTCTGGTCTGTTCATATAATTTATATGACGCGATCGAACTGACTGATCTACGTCCATAGGTACCGGTTTCGGTTGTGGTCGTGGCGGAGGTTTTGGTGTGCTAAAGGGCGCTACTGCACCGGATTGATTTGTATAAGGTTGACTATAAGATTTGAGTTGGTTAGTTTGAGTATGGTTTGAATTATGGTAGAGATGCGGATGTTCAATTTGTTTGACGGCTACCGTCCGATATGGTTGTTGGGGTTTGGGTGGTAGCATGCGTGCAAATACAGGGTTTTTGGTGTCTGGTTATTCCTAACATTTTGGTTCTTTAATGGCCAGCAATTGTGCAAGGTTTCCATTAAGGCCTCTGACAAATGTGTCTAAGGCTTTTTCCCTGTACATGGCTGTCAAAGATTGTATAGTTTCGTGTGAGGCATCTAAGCTGCCAATTTGGTTTAGAATTAGTGATAGTTGTTGATAAACTGCCTGATAATATTCATCTATAGTATTGTTACCTTGGTTCAGATCATAGAGTTGATATTCTAGAGTCTTTAAGTCGCGCTTGTCGGCAAAATGTGCTGTTAGGCATTTTGAAATAGCTGTCCAATCTAAGGGGGTATTATATGATTCTAGTACTGCGTCCGCTTGACCAGTAATTTTGTAATGGATTTCTGAAAGAATTCCATAATATTTTGGTGAACCAATTCTGTTTTCATAGATTTTTAACACTCTCTCGACACTTTTCCTGCATGACGAATATTCAGTTTTGTTTCCTGAAAAGTCTCTAAGTGTCCGAACAATGTCTGGTAATTTATCTATTTCACTAAGATTGTGCGTTAATTCTCTTTTAATTGTTTGATCTGTATATTTGGAAAAATCTTTATTTGGATTAAGTATTTCCTTTACTAGGCTACTGAGATTTGTCTCTAAGAATGTTTTTAATTTTAATGTCCCTCTCGGTCATGACTCGCGTGTTTATTTGTGTGATACTGGCTGATGAGGGTCCGGTAAGATTCGCGAGTCTGTCTGCCAAATCTTGTTCGGCCATTTTAGATATGGATATATGAGCAGCGAAAAGTTTAATTTAATAATTTTTTTTTTTAAATTTTTGTTATTCAGAATTCGGAAGTTGTCTTCTAAAAATTAGGGTGTGAGATTTATTACTATTGGAGGTATTTTCTAATTATTGTGTGGGGATTTTTATTTTCCCTATATTTTTGATCATTTTTACTTACCAAAATGTGTCTTCTACACTTTATATTTGGGTAAAACCTTTTTGTTCTTTGAATATTTTTCACTTAAATCATTTTTTATGTTTTTGTTTTTAATACATTGCTTAAAACTATTCTTACAGTAGTAACAAAAGATGATGAGTATAAAAAAAAAAAAACTTTTCTGCATCGAGTTGGATTTAGAACTACTTTACTTAGGTTAAACAATTGTTTTTAATAGCTACGCGTCGATCCATTGCTGCCGCCGTCTCTGCCGCTGTTGGTGATTCTGCTGACGTTCTTTCATATTATTGGTTGCTGCTCTTGGTCGCCGTTGCTGTATGCACTTAGTTGAGTTCGATCAACTTTGGAAATTGGCTATTCTGCATTCCCACGATCGCTGACCAAAAGGTGCAAGCTCAGCGCACGAGGCTAAGTTCGTTTGAGCTTTACTGAGGGCATTGTTTTGCTGTTAGTTGTGCAATAAATGCTCTCTTCTTCGGTTTTGGAAATTGTATTTTTTTGGGAGTTAAGTTATAAGTTATAAGTTAATATAATCCTCATACATTAAATTTGGAGTCATATAATATCCATATTATTATTTTGATAAATAACTCCAAATATTATTCTCAAATTTATATTCATTCTTAATACAAATTTTAGATACACCGCTTAAAATATTTTTCAATTTAATTATTTTGGCACCTACATTTACACTTTTATTTGTCAATTAAATTGGACCTTTTTATACCCTTGCAGAGGGTATTATAATTTCAGTCAGAAGTTTGCAACGCAGTGAAGGAGACATCTCCGACCCTATAAAGTATATATATTCTTGATCAGCATCACTAGGCGAGTCGATCTAGCCATGTCCGTCTGTCCGTCTGTCCGTCTGTCCGTCTGTCCGTCCGTTTATATGCAAACTAGTCTCTCAGTTTTAAAGCTATCTGCATGAAACTTTCCCAAAAGTTGTCTTTCTATTGCAGGTAGTATATAAGTCGGAACGAGCCGGATCGGACGACTATAGCATATAGCTCCCATAGGAACAATCGGAAAAATAAATGAAAAAAAATTATAACTTTGCTGTTTTTTAATTTTTTGTTTAGTTCTTCGACATTTAGTAATGGTTAAATATTTCCGATTTACGGTTTAAATTTCATCAAAATCGGACGACTATAGCATATAGCTCCCATAGGAACAATCGGAAAAATAAATGAAAAAATTATAACTTTGCTGTTTTTTAATTTTTTGTTTAGTTCTTCGACATTTAGTAATGGTTACATATTTCCGATTTACGGTTTAAATTTCATCAAAGTCGGACGACTATATCATATAGCTCCCATAGGAACAATCGGAAAAATAAATGAAAAAAAATTATAACTTTTCTGTTTTTTAATTTTTTGTTTAGTTCTTCGACATATAGCAATGGTTAAATATTTCAGAATTATGGTTTAAATTTTATCAAAATCGGACGTCTATATCATATAGCTCCCTTAGAAATAATAAAAATATATAAAATAACTATCAAATAATTGGGCTGCAAATCATCATAGCTTCAATGTTTTTAAACATATACGAAAGTAAATCATAATTTTAATGTTTTCAAAAATGTTTAATTCTTGCAATAGCTGCAAGGGTATATGAACTTCGGCTTGCCGAAGTTTGCTTTCTTTCTTGTTAAATGAAAAATCTATTGACTGAAGACATTGACAGTGGGGGATCGCATTGCAGTGGCATACGGAATGTATGAAGGGTAAAACAGCCACATGCTGCCCATCGAAATTCGGTCAAGCGCTTAAGATAGCTACTTCAGAAGCTTCAGGACAGCGACGAAAAATAAAACGAACTGAACGAGCTCTATCTTTTTCCTAAGGCACGATAAATTTATTATCGTTATGTATGGGAGGGAGTGGGTTCCAAAGAACCCACCCCGTCCGGCGAACTGAGGCGGCAACCAGGGTGTCAATCGAGGACGCAACTCCATCGGCCCAAGTCCTTTGGACTGGGCACTAATTCACCGACGGAACATGTGTTTACTGCTAGCATAATCGGCGACCACTTCTTGTCCCAATTATTTGGTGCTATTGCTGTTCGTAGTGGCACCAATTCTGTCTATCATTAGCAGCCAGCGGCTGGTGCGTCGTGATTCTCCTTTAGGACGGTTTCCCTCAGCCCAGAGGGACACAGAGTTTCTACGCTGCTCTGTGCGGGATATGCCTATATAACGCTTCCTCCTCCGGAGTTTCCTTGGCTAGCCTAAAGGCTTCTGGCAGAGGCTGGCTTGACAGTGCATCAGCGACAACGTTAGGTTGCCCCTTTCTGTACGATATTTCAAAATCATACTGCTGCAGCTCCAAGGCCAACCTCGCTATCCTCCCTGAGGGATTTTCGATGCTGTTCAACCATTTAGGCGCCATATAATCAGTTACCACTTTAAAGTGGTACCCTTCCAAATATGGTTTAAGCTTCCGGATCGCCTACACGATTGCCAGGCATTCCTTTTCGCTGATTAAATAGTTGTCTTCCGCGCCATCCAGGGTCCAGCTTGAATACGAAATAACCTTCTCGCCGCTTTCCGTTTCGTGCGTCTGGACTCTCCCTATTCCACAATCGCTTGCGTCTGTCCGCAGTACGAATGGTTTATTGAAATATGGGCATGCCAGCACAAGATCGGCCACTAGCCTTACCTTTACCCCACCAAATTCCTGCTGGTGATCTGTAGTCCATGTCCATTTCTTGCTTTTCCGCAATAGATCATTTAATGGTTTAACTATTCGAGCAAAATCGGGCACGAATCGCCTATACCAAGTTTTGGTGCAGTTCCCGGATGGTTGTGGGCTCAATGGGCTCATGGGCAATCGCTTATTACCGAACTCGATTTCTACCTCGAGCTGTGTGTTCATCCCGCTGCACCTCCCATCTGCCAACATAACTTGCCTTCTCGTCCTTGTAATCTTTCCTTCAGCAGCCAGTATATCCGCCAGCTCCTCGTTTATAAAGTTCGCTGTTGCTCCGATGTCGATTGTGGCTTTGTGTGAGGTTCCGACAATCGTTACCGCTGCGGATAACTGCTGCTCTTCTTAGATTAATTCGCCAGTTAGCTTATAGAGACAACACCTTGCGACCCCTGCTCGCCTCTCTGCGACTGGGATCGCTGGACATTTCCCGATCTATGGCAGCACTCTACGCTTCTTACACCCACCTTGCCGCAAATCCAGCAGAAAAGTAGCCGGTGGTTTCGGCATCTCGTTATTTGTCAATATATTTCGGATGCTCTTCGGCAACCGTCTTCAGGAAATCTATAAAATAATAACACCGATTTTAATATTCTTAACGATCAGAAAACAATTTGCGTCCGGTGACGTGGAGTATGTTTGTAGGTGTTTTAATGATATGTAGCATTTCTATGGTGAATCGTTTGGCATAGTGTTGTTCTTGTGTTAAGATACTCGCCTCTTCGAAGTTCGGAGAGTGATTATTCTTGGCACAGTGGAACATGAGTGCTGTTTTTTGCGCGTTCGTATGGTGTCTAGCTTTGAAGTCCGATTTATGCTGTGCTAGTCTAGTTTTTAGTATCGATTTTGTTTTACCTATATATATCATGTTGCATATATCGTTGTTGTTGCCGTTGCACGGTATTTTACATATCACGTATTTTCAGTCAATTTCATGTATCTTTGATTTTGTTCTGTTGTGTATAGATTTTAATGTGCGGTCCGGTTTATGTAAGATACTTATGTTTTCTTTTTCGTAGCAATCCGATTTCGCTACACGTTCGGATAATGCTGGGACGTATGTAATTGACATATATTTTTTGTTTTCGTTATTTTTAACGCTAGTTTGTTTTCGTTGTTTTTTGTTTCGATAATGTTTTCTATTGGAAAATTGTTTTGGAAAATCGTTGTCTGTCAACATTGCTTTTATCTCCGGAGACGTCTTTTCGTGGTATTCCGTGTCAGATATTTTGAGCATTCTATGTATACAGATTCTAGCTGTATTTATTATCATTTGTTTTGTGTGTTTGAAATGAAAATTGATGATTAGTGCGGACGCAATTGGTTTCTTGTACCATTTTAATTTTAATCGGTTTCCACGTCTAATTATTACTGAGTCCAAATAAGTTAAATGATCGCTTTCTTCTAGTTCCATTGTAAATTGTATATTATTGGCCAAAGAGTTGAGCATGGTCAGTGCAGTTTTAATGTCATCCTCTTGCATGATTGCGAACAGGTCTTCTAGTTATTTTATCAGTAATCTTGAAGGTCGTCTTAGTTTTTCCAACGTGTTGTCCAGGAGTGTTTCCATTACAAAATCTGCAATGACCGGCGTGGCTGGCGATCCCATAGGCATTTAATTGTGTGCAAAAATTGTTTTCAAATTTGAAAAATCTGTTTTCTGGAATACAAAATTGTACTATTTCCATAAATATTATTTGTGGTATTTTAGTGTGTTTTTGTATTATTGTCCATTTGTTTTTTTTTTTAAATCCAAGGCTAGATCTGTCGGTATACTCGGAAATAATGAAATTACGTGAAATGAATTTAATCTTTCATCGTCGCCAATATATGTGTTGTTGATTTTGTCTTTGAATTCTTCTGAAATTTTGATGTTATATTTGGAGTCTATTTTTATGTTTTTTAATATGTCAATTATGTATTTGCATAGTGCATAGGAGGGGTAGAGGGTTTCCTTTTTTATGAATTTTGGGTAGTACTCATTTTTTGATCGCTAATATTAAATTTCCTTGATGATTTTTTCTGTTTTAATGATGGTGGGTATGTTTACCTTGTCGTTTAGAACGAAAATTCTCGACCAACGCTTTTTACTTATTTTTCAGCTACTGTTTTGAGAGCGTCTCATTTTATTTATTGTTTCATTTGAGAGATTTTGCAAAGCAACTTTGCTCTGTACTTGAATATTATATCTTAAAGGTTTTCTGCCAAATTTACGAGTTTCTGCAGCCTCAATTTTTATAGCAGTTATACCCGAATGGAAATGGGGTTTTATACAAATAAAAATACCGCTTAAATATTTCCAATTCCTCGTCCTTGCTGAAAAATTCGAGAAACATGAAGAATGTTAATATTATTTACTCCGGCACCGCCCTGATTCACATTATATTCGTGATAAGATTTTCCATGATGACTATTTTTATTCTAAGTAAACATTGTTGAGGTATTCATAATTTATAGGCTTAACCTTCCTTTTCTTTTAAAGTGTAGAGTTACATAAATCGGAACAGCTGAAGTTTCATAAGAAACCTTATATCCATTCGAATCAGTTATTATTATTGAGATTTCGTTCAATATAATCTTTACGATTTCGTTTTTAAATAACTGTTCTTTTATACCTTTACTTTTTTTAATGCATTCTATACCATTTCTTTCTCCCTCAAGAAAGAGTATGCCTTAACCTCAAGCCCAGCAAAAGAATTCATAACCTTACCGGCATAATCGTCCTTCAGTTTTCCAGGTTCTTATTAGGCCAGAACTATATTTAATTGTTTTTGGTCGGTGTTAAAAATCTCCCTTAGAAGATAATATAAATGAATCTTTATCCAAATATATTATTTTCGTAGAAGAACTTTTAATTAATAGAAAGTCTTAATAAAATTCATACATTAACCACTTTGATAATTCTAAAACAGTTACTCCTTTTTATATGGGTTTATCATACAAAATTTTTGATGTGTTGATTTAATTGCTGCTAAATCTGAGTTGAACATTTCAACGATATGAAAATCATGCTATGCCCTGCCTAAACCTGGTGAATTTTGTCAGCCATTTTTCTCTGGTCTTTATTCAAAACAATAAAAATCTTCAGCCAGCATGATTGAGTAAAAGATAATTACAAATTTACAATTAAACCCTATTCTAAGCAAAGTTAAAGCCGTTTTTAATAAATTAAGTATTTACTTTTATCGGTTAGGTCAGCAATCAGCTTGCTTACCCCCTGGCGGAACTTTATTTTCGGGACAGAAGGGAGGTAGTTATGTAAGTCATGTCGATCGGAAGGGTATTTTAGATCAACTTCTAGCATATATCCTATACTACCATTAACAAATATATTTTTTTAGAGACTGATTCAACTTCTTTTTTGTCTTAAAACATAAGCCCTAAAAGCGGTAAAGGCTGATTCATAGTCCATCCATATAAATTATTTTCATTCATATAACTTAGAACATTTTTTTTGGTTTTAAAGGATCAAAGTTAACCCACCTCGTACTGCTCTTTTTTAAAAAATATACATATCGCCATCGCTAATAAGTTTTATGTGCAAATTATAAGCTTTGGCATAGAATCCCATGATATTGATGGTGCGGACACATAATTTACGGAGTCCAAATTTAAAATTTGTTGACAAAATTTGCTAATATTTTCAAAGACATTTATATATAATTATAATAGTGCCACGCTGCAAAAAGCTCAATGAGCGACGATCCAAATTAAGAGCGTCGAAGCTCCACGATCCGAAGAGACTGGTACTTCTCGTATACTAATGGAAACTCGGCTCGACTGAGGTCGATAGCGACGGTCTTGCTCCGCCTCTCTATTTTATCTTACGCCTTCTTCTACGGAGTGGAGTTATCAGTGTAAAACCCACCCACTATCAGACTCGACCACTGGCGCACCAACAATATGCAGCATAAAACGTCTGCAGCACAATAAATAGCAACAACTACAGCAACGGCAGCAAAATTAACAACAGAGACAGAAACAGCTCTTATCGCGGAACCGACTGCGAAGTCGTCGACCACAGCGCCAAATTCAAGGGCAACAAAAACTCTGACAGTTAAACAAAACCAAAACAATATTCAACAATCGAGCCTGGCCATACAATCCGGCATGTATCCAAAAGAAGCGTAAGCTGAGCCCGCAGAACACCGGGGTTGGTAACAAACCAAAAATAAAAAGTGTTCAAAGACATAACGAATTACCCGGGAGATCTAACGGCAAAAGATTTGCCCTTCTAGCTGAAATTCAACCAGAACTGCGTCAACAGACCCAACCGAAACCTAAGCCTCAACCAATTTACTATTCAACAAAATTGTGGCGTTGGTTGGGGACGGAAATTTGTATGTTGTTCCGCTCACTAAAGGGAATATTCACCAAACCAAACTTCAGACCAAATCTGAAGAACATTTCCGAGTTGTGTTCAAATACCTTGAGGAAGAAAAACTACTACACGTACCAACTAAAAAACAGCAAGGACGTGCAGGTTGTATTAAAAGGAATCGAGCCCGATGTAACCCCTAATTCGGCTATCAATGCCCTCAAAGAAATCGGTTTTTTCTGCAATACCTATTGCATCGAAGAATTACGGTGGAAGAGCCACATACAAGGAACGTCCCAGTGCAATGCTCAAACTGTCAGGAGTATGGACACACCAGGACATACTGCACACTCCGATCAGTCTGTGTAGTTTGTGGAGAATCACAATTCTACAAACTGCCCTGCCGAAAAGAAGACTCCCAAAAGAAGAAATGTGGAATCTGCGGAGGAAATCACTCGGCTAAATACAAGTGCTTTGTGGTCTACAAGAAGTTGAAAAAAGGCATGCGACGAGTGACAACCACGCGCCATCAAAATCCTCAAAACGTGTACACTTTCTCAAAAACGACGCCGGAAGTTTTTTCGGCATGGCTGCAAGGTCCTCATTTGGTCAGCTTAATACCCAGAAGGGCTTCTCATACGCTTAACCGAAAACCCATTCCAGTCTAATCTAGGAAACCTTCAACAGGTCCCAGGACAGTCACAAAGCACACTGGAATCAATGACGGTTACCATGCAATAAAGTATGATAGAATTTCTGTCCTTCACGAAAACGACCATGCAAAGACTGGTTCAAATCCAGAACATGGTGTTACAGATGCTTCCAGCTAAGCAGTCCAAATAATTGATGGCAAACCTACGAATAACCATGCGGAACGCCAATGCCGTTTCCCGGCACAAATAACACAGTTCCTGAATGTAAATCATATCGACATTATGCTACTGCTAGAGACGCACCTCACATGCAAATACAACTTCCACGTAAGAGGCTACACCTTCTACCGCACAGATCATCCAGATGGTAAAGCCCACGGCGGATCCAGCATCCTAATTAGGGAACGCATCAAGCCCTATTTTCACCAAAGGCTTGCAACAAATTACTTGCAGACCACGTCTATCATAGTGCAGTCAGGTAACGGAAACCTTTCTATAGCCGTCGTATAGTGTCCGCCTCGCTTTACAATCTCTGAAGATTTTACAACTTACTTGGAGATCGCTTCATAGCTGCAGGAGACTATAATGCCAAACATAAGCACTGGGGATCACGACTCGTGACGCCCAAAGGAAGGCAATAGTATAATGCAATCATAACACTGGGCAACAAATTGGACTATGTTTCCCCTGGTTACCCACATACTGGCCAGCAGACCCCAGAAAAGTACCTGACTTAATAGATCTTGCGGCGATCTTGCGCTTTCGGAACCTTTCATCTGACCATTCGCCAGTGCTAATAACTCTTCCTCAAAGCCCATAAGCCGCAGGCTGACATCGCACAGAACCAACTGGTTAAAATATAAAAAGTAAGAAGATTCCCAAATTGAACTAACCCACAGCTCAACATCGAAGCAGACATCGACTGCTCTACCAATGTGAAGATATACTCGTGACAGCAGCCACTATTTCAACACCAAAAGGGAAGAACGTGCAAATCAACCATTTAAAAACTACAAATCGAACAGCTTGTACTGGAAAAGAGGCGATTGCGACGTGCTTGGCAAACCAACAGATCGTCATTTCCAAAATAACGTCTTAAGGAAGGCACACGCAAACTAAACCGAGCCTTGGAGAAAGACGCTGAATACGTACATCGAAAAACTTTCGACAGCCAAAACAAAATATCTTCTGTGGAGGGCTCACCCAAGTCTGATCTCTCCAATCACCGACCACCGACGAAAATAGAGCCAAAACTTTTGCTCACATCTCAGGAGAGTCTTCCAGCCGAAATTTGTCACCACAACCCGAATTTGAAACTAATTCCATACAAACACTGTTTCAGCCAAAGGAGATCACGAAAGTCATAGGGGAACTGAAACCGAAAAAGGCCTCGGGAGGTGACCTTATAACCCCAAAAATGACAATTGAACTTCCAAACTCTTATTTGTTAATTCTTCCATGGGATAATACGTCTCGGCTACTATCCTAAAAAACGGAAAAAATCTTTTATGATAATCATACCGAAACCCGGAAAAGACCAATTAAATTTCGTCGTCCTTCAGACCAATTAATTTATTATCGTGTCTCTCTATACTGTTCTATGTAATAACATCAGAAATTCGCACAGGCTACGAGTATCGGGAATACTGCAGCGCAATATTCCTTGGTGTATCTCGAGTTTTCGATCGAGTCTGGCTCGATGGTCTCATGTATAAAATCAAAACAAACTTGCCTACATACACTAGTACAACAGAATCTTCGCAGTAGGGTGCAACCCAACAACATCTGACGACTGAGAGTCCCGCCATCTGAGTCCCGCAAGGAAGCGCACTTGGACCTACTCTGTTCGTCTTATATACAGCGGATATTCCTACGAATGAGCAGCTAACAACAAATAAAACTAAAATGCAAACACATTACGTTTACTCTGAACAGTCAAATATGCCCTCCACTATCATTGAATATTACGTTTATTCCCCAAGTCAGCGAAGTAACGTATCTCGGCGTTCACCTAGACATACGACTAACCTGGAGAAGACACACTGAATGCGAGAAACTACATTTAAAACTAAAAGCCAGCCTGCGTCTGGAAAACAAGGTCCTGCTGTACAATTCTACTCTCAAGCCCATCTGGACATATGGCTCCCAGCTATGGGGGAACGCGAGCAGCAGCTATATAGACTTCATACAGCGCGCACAACAAAAATCCTGAGAACTATCACTGGGGCACCATGGTATTTTCGCAACCAAAACATCTACAGGGACCTCGGCATTCTTGCAGTAAAAGATGAAACCCACAAACAAAAAGCGACATACAATGAAAAACTCTCTCGCAAGAGGCTTGACTCGGGTTTCCAGCAGAACCCGCCTTCAACGCAACGACCACCCAATCTATATAGTCGTACGGGAACACATTCTTCCTCCTCGTATGCTTAAATTTTTCTCCCTCAAATTTTGTTCTACGAATTTTAAAATCCTTGCCTTCCATGTAGCTCGCTAGTTTTTTCAAGCTTGAGTTAAAAAATCAAACTGAATCTATGTATTTTATTTTATATCTACCTGAACTGTTAATATTTGTTGTCTGCGTTAGTGCTATATAAAGTTCTTTGTTCCAAGGCCCAAGCCCAATTAGTTCCACATCTAGGTTTTTAATGAAAAAATTTATATCATATAAATTGTGAAAAATGGAGGAATGGAGCACTAAATTTGTACTTAGGCTTACAATTCTTATGAAAAAGACCTAAGTGCTCTTGGGGGTTGACCAATATATGTTGTACAGACTCAAAGTTTTTTGTTTGAGAGCTGTAAAAAATTTGTGCATGCAACCATCACCTGAAGAATTGATAAGTTTTAAACAAACAAAAATTAAAAAAAAAATGTAAAAGTTTCATATAAGGTCAAGTAAATAGTAATACTTTATTTGTACATGAAATTCAAAGTTGTTTTTATTGTTAGAATTAACGGATTTATTTTAAATTAACACAATTTTTTTCTAAAAACGATTTCCATATTAATGGTAATTTCATGTTACCTCTGTCATAAAATCCTTCTTCCTTATTTGCAAAAAACTGAGCCAGTCAGTTTTCACAATTCTCTCTTGTAGCTAATTTTATCCAAAACGACACGTAAAGGAAAAGGAGAAAGTAGCTTGGTGCAATGTCTAGGCTAAAAGGTGGATGCAAAAGCTCTGTGAGCTTATGGCGAGTCGCTATTGACGTGTGTGTTCTAGCGTTGTCCTGGAGGAAAACAATTTCTTTCCTATTGGCCAAAGCGGGGCGCTTCTGGGCAATTGCTTCCTTCACACGGTCCAATTGTTGACAGTACAAAACCGAATTAACCATAGGGGAGTACCTCATAGTACACAGCAAAACCTTTTTGGCCGTCAATCCTGGCTTAGCCACCGCCTGGGCCGGCTCATCCTTCTTCGACCAGGACCGTTTTTGCTTCACGTTTTCGTAAGTGACCCACTTTTCATCACCGGTCACCATCCGCTTCAAAAACGGGTCGGTTTTTTTGCAATTCAGCAACGATTCGCAGATCGAAATTCGGTCCAAAAGGTTTTTTTTTGATAGCTCATATGGCACCCATACATCGAGATTTTTTTAGTTTCCGGCCTTTGTTAAATGATTCCAAACTGTATTTTGAGGAATATTTAGCTCCTGGGCAATAGACTTACTGCTCGAATAACGATCAGACTCAACGATTTCCATTAGTTTGTCGGCATTTTTGACGATTGGTCTTCCGCAGCGTGTCCCATCTTTACCATCAAAATTCCCAGAACGAAATCGACGAAACCAGATTTGTGCATGGTTGGCAATTAAACTATTTGGGCCATATACTCCATTTACCTTTTCAGCTGCTTGGCTTGCGTTTTCGCCTTTTTCAAAGAAAAATGTTAAAATAAAGCGAATCTTTTCTTTGCCGGTCGCCATATTTATCGAGCTCTCAAAGCACTTGTGTTATCGATCACAAAACTTATAGTACAAAAGCTCAACGCCACCTACTAAAATTAAATCAAACTTATGCAACGCGAGATACATATCTATTGTTCAAATAATGGATTACTTTTGACATGACCTAATATTTTGTAATGTAAGTATGGGTCACATGCACTACAAAGAGGAAAGGTAGAGTATTAGACCAGGCGGGATGGGTCTCCACGTACAGGTCGCATGCACAACGAAGAGGAAACTACCGACCAACTATGAATAAAATAACAAACGAGAGATTCCACTTTCACACATTTCTTTATTTTCATAGATTTTTTTCATTTAATATCCTCCTACGAGTACGCTACACCGGAGAGGAATATTATTTACTCTAACCTTGGAGTACTGATTAATCCACCTGGCGTCGCGCAATCGCGGCGTGGTAACTTGAATTACACGAAAAATTACCGCGGGAGACGCGCCTGTCCCGTCTTACCATTCCGACACAAGAGACTGGATACTCCCTCGTTGGTCACACAACCTTCCCCAAGCTCCCTTTTTCTCATTTTCGGGATTTCTTGTATATTCCTTACTTTCTAGGATTTTCTATGACCATGCTAAATATCGGCTAGCGTCGCCACTAGGGTTTGGAACGTACCTATGAATCAATATTCTGTCTCAACTTAATATTTATAATTCAGAATATGTCACTTACAACTACAACCTTACATACTACTTATAAGATTCGGTAGTCTTAATATATTACAATGGTTACACGAGGCTTATACAATAGTTATACAGTGGTTCTTAAAACTATTCTGCGGCTGCATGCTGCTTACTGTGTCGGGTTACTCAGCCCGGCGATGCTGTCGTGAATCCTGTCTGGAGTGGATTCTGCGTAGTATGGTTTGAGCTGGGATATGTTGGCGATCCGTCGCCGTCGATCTCCTGGGCGCTGCAGGCGTACCAAATTCGGAGATGTGAACTTCGTGACGGTGTAAGGGCCGTCATACTTGGGAGCAAGTTTGTTGGCTAATCCCTCGGCCGCTTTCGATAAGGGATGCTGTCGCAGCCAGACTTGACTCTCGAGCGTTGGTCTCCATTCTCGCCTTCGTAGGTTGTAATTTCTCGCCTGGTCTAGAGACGCTCGCTGAAAATTCGCTCGTACGATGTCGAAAATACCTTGGAGTCACCTCCAAGTCTTGTCTTCAGGACCTGTATGCACAACCGCCGATCCGGGCGACTTTTTTCGCTGGTGTGATGAGCCCGCCGTGTAACCTTAACGGGGGGTTCACTAGGGTCGGGTTGCTTCTCCGTTCGTCTCCGCCGCACCCGGGTTTTGGTGGAGACGTTCCCCGTTTCCCGACGCATTTGGACGGCAACATCCTATGGTTAATACTAATGGTCGCCCAGAGTCCCAACAGAAATCCCGACGTGGGTTGGGGCAGTTCCGTCGGAAATGTCCGTTCTCTCCGAAGCGGTTACAAGACCGCTGTGTGTCCACTCGAGAGGTTCCGTGTCCGATTATCTGGTGGGTCACGTACTGTCTGCGTTGTATTAACTGGATTCCGGAATGGGTTCGGCGTTCGGCGAAGTTGAGGTTCTTCTTGGTTCCTGTCCATGGTCGCTCTTGGCTCGCGTCGAGTCGACTCGAGTTGCTTGACACTCTCATATTCTGTGGCCATATGGGTCAACTGTGTCAAAGTCGCGAATTCACTGCATTTAATGAATAGCCGGTATTCTGGAGCCATGTTTTCGTATGCTCGGTACAATTCTTCCTTTTCTTGATAGCCGGCTTGCTGCATCTTGGTTCTGAGCTCGATCAGGTAAGTTTTGAAAGGCTCTCCTCTCCGTATCTCATCTTCCAACCGCTCGAAATATTGAGGGGGAATTCCCTCCGGAAGATTCCCCATGAAACCAACTGCAGGTGGCTCGTGCGCAACCAGCGTGCCGCTGGGCCCTCCAAGATTTCGGACATAGCGCCGGGAACGTCTTCTGGATTTATCTTGTACGTCGTCATCTTTTCATCGAGCGCGGCGATGAGTGTCAACGGGTCCGAGTTCCCATGGAACCGGAAATTCCACTTATGCATCTTCTCGGGGAGCAGATGTTGAGAGGGAGCCGTGCTGCGCCGTGTGTCTCGCCCTTGTAGGTCGGCGGGCAAGCGTCAGTCTAGGTGCCGTGTGTCGATATTGGACAGGCTGGAGTTCCGATCGATGTAGCCCCGGCAGCCATGGGAGTGGTGAGGGATTCCATGAGTTGTCCCGTCTTACCGTTCCTTCCTGGAGGATTCGGGTCTGGGGCCCGACTGCTATATTGCTCCTGCAACAGCGCCAGTCGGTCCCACACACCCTGTGGAAACGACCCTGTATTGACGAGGCTGGCGAATGTCTTCCTGGTCTCCTCGACGGTACCGTCGGCTTTGAAACTAAACTCTAGGGCGAGAGAGCTGAGTTCGTCTTTTCGGCGTATATCCAGCGGACTCTTAAATCTGGATTCTTAATAAAATCGGCTTCTTCGGATTCCTTGTGGTTACTCGTTGTTTATTGTCGTCTTTTATTTGCCTCCTGCGTTAACTTCCTTCTTGAGTCTTCTAAGTCCTTCCTAAGGCCGGATGTGAGCGTCCGTTTTGTCTTCAAATCGACTCTTCGGGTGACTCTTCCCTTCTTGCAGTGGGTCTCAAAGCTACTTGGATGATTCTCTAGCTAGTCTCGGTGTCCCTGCTCGGGCCCCACTTGTAAGGATGCTCTCTTGCCGGAGTATTCACCAGGCTGGACCTTCGGGCGGGGCCAAGCCGGGGAAAACTTTTTCGCGAGATTGGGAACGGTGGGTCGCTGATCACTTCTGTGATCGGGGCGCACAAGCGGTTTTCCAAAATACAATCTCGACAGTCCTTGACAAATTTTTCGGTATCCCAGTCGATTTGAGGCCACCATACTTCAGAACGCAGCCGCCGCTTCATTGCCGATTCGTCAGGGTGCCCTTCGTGTGCCAGTATTAACACCGACCGTTTAAGGGTTGACGGAATGACTATACGAACTCCTCTTAGCATAATTGTACCAATAGTTGACAACTCATGTCGGAAAGGGTACAGTTTATTTGGAAGTGCGGAGTTCCAAAAACTCTGTTGAAGGCACATCATTGCGTCGACAATTTCCTCGTACTGAGCACTTTTTTCGGCGATATCATATATGGCTATTGATGTTGGTGCAGTATTCTCGATAACTCGCAGTATGCTGTGCTCGCCCTTGAGGTCGTAACAAGTAACAACCGGGATTAGCTGTCAGCTATATTTTCCTTGCCGGACTTATAGATGATTTTAAACTTGTAGGCTTGAAGACGAAGAAGCCATCTTTCGATACGCGCCGGAGGTTTTGACGTAGACTTAAAAATCGTTTCTAGTGGCTTATGATCAGTCACTAGTTCAAACTCGAGTCCTATTAAATAAAAATATTATTTCTCTACTACCCAGACTAAAGACAAGCTTTCCTCTTCAGTTTGTGAGTAACGTTTCACCACATCAGTTAAGCTTCGACTGGCAAAAGCGATAATATTTGGTTCGAGATCATCTTTAAATTGTAACAATACTGCGCCCAAAAGCTACAGGGCTAGCATCTGCTATCAATCTAGTCTTCTTTTTGGGGTCAAAGTATGAGAGGCTCGGGATCTTATATAATGCTGACTTTAGCTTTTGGAATCCATTTTCTTCAATTTGTCCCCAGTTGAATTTCTGGTCCTTCTTTAACAACTCACGTAACGGTTCAGTTAGGTCAGCAAGGTCTGGAATGAATATACCAACGTACGTGACCAATCCGAGGAAACTACGCGTTTCTTCCTTAGTCTTGGGAGCACGGAAAGAATTAATAGCTGCTATAATATGCAATTCCATTATCAGTCAACACATGTCCCAGAAACTTTATTCTATTCGTCTTCCAAACGCACTTTTCATTGTTTAAGAGAACATTATTTTCTTTGAAAACATCACAAACCTTTTTAAAAGCTTTACTTCGTTACTTCCAAAAATAATAATGTCGTCGATGAATTATCATCACATTGTTGCACGATGCAAGGAGTTCTTCAAGTCGTCGCTGAAATATTTCAGGAGCAGCATTTATGTCAAACATCAGCCGTTTATATCTGAACAACCCTTGGGGTGTAATGAAAGTTGTGATCTGTCGACTTGATTCCTCTAGCTCCAATTGATGGTACGCGTCTTTGAGATTCAAACGTGAAAACAATTTAGCGTTTCTCAACAAATAGCCTGATTCCATTGCCGCATTAGTGGACTTTTTAAATGTGCCTGATTCCATTGGCGCATTAGCATTTAGTTAATGCTACTCCGACATGTGAGTGGCACGAACAGCTGATCTGGGCTTGTTTACTTTTGAATTTTGGCAAATACAAAAGAAATTAATTAAAATTAATGAACATGAGTGAGTTTACTAAACTCTGTAATGCCCAGCAGGACATCCATATTGCGACCGAGACATCTGCCAACTTGGACGACAAAGAAGATAAGCTGATTGCGTTGTTATGACGGGTTTGCAATGGAGGCCACCACAGTTTCTAAAAAAGGCAAGGATCCCCGTATATGTGGGAGTAATTTTATGCCAGAGATCCAGCAGTAATGCATTGTGGTACTGCGAGCAGAATTTACAGCGTGCGCTCTAGGTTTCAGTCATTTTTATACGGAATAGATTTTATATTCAAAAGACATCAAAAATTGCGCCAACCTTGCTTATAGAAAACAGCTGTTGTAGTGGTGGCACTAACAAAATATCGTTAAACATCGGTATTTTCCAGTATTTTTTCTAAAAACTTTCGGGGCGAATGGTTTTTAATCGCATTTAAAAATCGCATTTATTTTAAATGCGGCATTTAGCCTTATGGGATTCCCTGTGTAAATAAGTGCGTTTTAATGCGGCAATGGAATCAGGCTATAAGTCATAAAAGACTCAAACGTAGGCAAAGGGTAATTTTCTCTAAGAATCGCTCGGTTGGCCAGCCTCATATCCAAACACAGTCGAATGTCCCCGTTTTCTTTAAATGCGATAACTATCGGTGAGATCCACGGACTGGACCATTTACTGGTTCAATTATATCCCGCTTGTGCGCTTCCTCCAACTTAGCTTTGACCTTACCTTCCAATCCGACAGGAATACGTCTCATGGGCTGTTTCACCGGGTCAACATAAGGATCTATTGACAGTTTCACGCTAACATTTTTCCGCTAAGGGAACGGTGTTACTAATTCAATGTGATTTACTGGTAAGCCCATCAGCAGAACATTCAATTTAGTTGCTGTTTCCCGCCCAAGTAGCGATTGTCGTCCTTTTTTAATTACAAAAAAGGATGCAATCAACTCCGAGCTTGAATTGAGCGCTATTGGTGCCTCAAAAACACAAATGACATTTTAAATTGTGTCCGAAGCGTATCCTTTAAATTGGTTGTGTGCATCTGTACGCACATTGAAAACAGTCGCCTTTTTCGCCTGGAGATTTAACCAATCGTGCTGAGAAATAATATTTAAACGGGATTCGGAATCGATTATCAAGGCAACGTCTTCACCACCAATTCTACATTTAATCCATTCTTCATATCCCTCGTCACTGGGTATTTTAAAACAGTTTTCTCGATTAATTTCCTTTCCCTCTTGGTTGCCGTCTTTAACCCACCGTACGTTTTTTCTTTTGAAACTTTCCACGTTCTTTCCTTCATACGACTGTGGGTATGTACGTTTTAAAACAGTTCTGCACTTCCGGGCAAAATGGCCCAGTCGGGAACATCGATTACATTTAGTCTGCCGCGCTGGGCATGTAGGACTATCCTCCTTATGACCTGACCGCCCACATCTTCCACAATCATTTTGACTGGTTGGCCGCGATTTCCAAATGGAAATTTTATTAATTGTGTCTGAAAACGACTTCGATAGCATTGACTGTGATTGCTTATTAATTTCTTCGTTGACCTGATTTCGCATAAAGTATGTTCCTTCTCAAGAAGTTTCATTTTTAGTTCCGGACTAGCCCACGTATCAATAATTTTGTCTTTCAAGCATATTTCTTCCATCGCAGTTTTCGTAGAACCAAAACTATATTTTTGGATCTGCTGGCGAAGTCGTAACATGAATTTCCCAAAAGCTTCGACCCCTTCTGGGGATATTTTCCTGAAAAGGTGTCTCTCGAATGTCGAATTTTGTTTAGGTGAAAAGTATGTTGTTAGTTTTTCGACCAATATCGAAAATACGTCATTTTCCTCCTCCTCGTTGAACTCGACTATAGCACCCGGAAGTGCATATGCAACCGTCTGTAATTGCGTGCCACCCAAGTGTAGCAGCTTTGTCATCCTCTTGGTAACCGATTGAACGTCTTCAACCTCCAGATATATTTTGAAGGCTCGAAGCCAGTTCTCCCATTCCCTTCGGAGCACGGACTTTTCCAGATTTTCGCAAAGAAAAGGTTTTATGATGCTTTCAGCCATTACGAATTAATGCTGCACCTGAAACACATTTATATATAAGTTAACACAGGCAGTTCCCAAGAGAAGAAACTGCCGAGTTGCAGACCATATCCGGTGGCCTGCACGCGCAGCGAAGAAACCGCTGAACGCGCGTTCCGGGTGCAAGTGCCCGGAGTCAGAACAGAGCACTCGCGGAGCGAGTGATCGCCACGGGCACGGACAAAACGCTGACTCGGCACTTTGGCGACAGCGCTGCAGTCAGGCAAAGGTTAGGATAGGTTCTTTAGTTTAGTCAAAAATTGTACTCCAGAGAACTAACTCTGTATAAAATACCTGTGCCCTTACGGGCGTATGGAAATAAATAAAAATATAAAATAAATACCCAACGGTTCTATAATTGCCTCCCAACTCAACGACACTCACGCGATCCAATTGCAAGAAATTGCAAGTGAAAGTAAAAAGTAAAATTAAAATCAACGACACATGCGATCCAGTGCAATAATTGCAAGTGAAAATATAAAGTACGGTCAAGAACTGGCACTAGAAAAATAAATACGAAAATCAAACCATAATATTTCCCAATACTTTTAAGAAAGTGAAGGAAAACTGAAAAAAATTCCTCTTAACAAGTGGAAGAAACCCAAAGTCTTCAACCCAAAATCTAAACAGTTGGAAGAAATCACCCAAAATCTAAACAAGTGGAAGAAATCTAAAATCTGCAACCCAAATCTAAGTGGAAGAAACTCAAAATCTGCAATCCAAATTCTAAAATTCCTCTTAACAAGTGGAAAAAACCGTCTGCAACGGGAAGTGCAAAAAATTACTCCCTAAGAAGACAACAGCAGCGGCAGCGATAACGGCAGCAGCAGCGACAACAGCAGCGACAGCGGCGGCAGCGGCGGCAGCGACAACGGCTGCGGCAGTACCAGTGGCGACAAAAGCCGTCGGCAAAACATAGAACTCGAAGACGAAATAAATATAAGAACATGTGAGTAGGCTTTTTGTCCTAAGTGTTCGCTAATGCAAATATTTCAATAATAAATCTCATTGACACTTAAAAACGAATAAATAAACCAGTTATATTTTTTGGAGAATTTTTAGTAATAAAAATTTATATTTTTGATGCCTGATTTCCGTCACAAAAAAATACAAAACATTTTTTTAATAAAACGTTCTTTTTGATATTTAAATTTTGTTGCAAAAAATAATAGGTGCAAAAATATTTTTTTTAACAAACCCTTGATTGAATTTTGTGGCACCCACGCGACAACGTCTCATCAGACGAAGAAGTTCTAGAAGAATACAAAAAACTTTTGAAGACAAGAGTAGAAAGGCAGAAATCAGAACAGAATCAATCTGAAAGAGATTGTCACCCATCGACCAGCAGGGTACCACACACTTTAAAAACGCACGAATCCAGAACACAGATGAAATGCAGGCTGAACAAATTGCGAGCATGGAAGCTGCCATAGCCTGCGCGCTCCAAAGGCAACAGGAGTTATTCGATAAAAAAATTAGCCAACATTATGGGGGAGTTATGCTCATTAAAGGATAAAACTCCGAAAATTCAGACTTTTCTGGAAATAGAAATAGAACCAGGAAAAGAATGTATCGAACCCCTGGACATGGTAAAATCCGTCCCGGAGTTCGACGGGAAGCAGGAAAACTATGTTTCCTGGAGGCAGGCTACTACTGAAGCATTTAGGGTATTTGAGCCATACAAAGGCAGCAGCCGACATTACCAGGCTGTAGGAATACTTAAAAATAAGGTACGGGGCGCGGCAGCGGCTGTATTAGCCTCATTTAACACAGTGTTTAACTTTCATGCCATACTGGCAAGGTTGGATTTTACGTATGCGGACAAAACTCCAGCACACGTTAATAAACAAGAGTTAAGTCTATCAAGACAGGGAGAACTGCCCCTTCTTAAATACTATGACGAGATCGAACGGAAGCTAACGCTTCTTACCAACAAAACAATCATGACTCACGACGACACCGCGGCGGCAGTCCTAAATGAACAGCACAGAGATGACGCTTACATGCGTTCATATCTGGCCTAAAAAGTCATTGAAAATAGCCGTTTTTCCGGCGCAACCAAGAGACTTACCATCAGCCTTGGCATTAGCTCAAGAAGCTGAGGCAAGTAATGAAAGAAGCGCTTTCGCAGCCACCTTCGCCCGCCACAGCGAGGAAAAGATATTTAGGCCGAGCAACCAGCGACAAACGGGGTGGAAAAACTATGAACAGAACCAAAGCCAGGGGGCGATAAAAAAGAACCCTCACTTTGTCAGAACCCAAAAGGGAGCAACTAATCAGAGCGGTTCTTTTAAACAAAAACCATATAATAGCGCAGGTCCAAGCTAACCAGCACCAGAACCAATGGAGGTCGACACCTCCTCCAGGTTCAAGCAGCCCACGGCGTGGCAAAGGGGGTCGACACGATCCCAACAAAAAATAAACTTCATGCCGGAAGAAAAAACCGACGATGAGGAATATGACTTCGTTGCGCAAGCAAGCACCACGGAGATAGAGGACGAGTTAGCTGGAGAAGACTCCTGCAATTTTTTAGAATCAAATCCCTGCTTTCTTAAATTACATGTACGGTAGCAGGAAAAGAAATAAAACTATTAATCAACACAGGCACCTCTAAAAATTACATTACTCCACTCCCGGTGCTGAAAGGCATCGTGGCAGCGGATAAGCCCTTCACAGTAAAGTCGATCCATGGCTTTACTAAAAAAGATACAAAATGTCTAGTTTCAGTGTTCAACGTAAAAAAACCCTTTTTCATTTTTAACGACCTTAAGGATTTAAACGACACTATCGGACTCGACTTACTTAAACAAGTGAATGCGAAGCTCGATTTAACTAAAATGTTCTGCACACTAGCAATGGAACTGAAAAGATCCAGTTTGCTATAGCGAAAAACGTTAGCTTCATAAAAATCGATAACGAGGACGTTCCTCTGGCAATTAAAGCCACCTTCGATAAAATGATTGTAAAAAATCATAAAGCCTTCGCCGATCCGGACGAAGTGCTGCCTTTCAACATAAACACATTGGCAACGATTAAAACGGATGGGGAACCGGTATACTCTAATTCATACCCGCACCCCATGGGTGTAACCGAATTCGTCAATGCAGAGGTTAAACAACTTCTTGCGGACGGCGTAATAAGGCCATCCAAGTCCCCATATAATAACCCTACCTGGGTTGTAGAAAAAAGGAACTGACCAAAATGGGGTTAAAAAGAAGCGATTGGTTATCGACTTTAGGAAACTCAACCAAAAAACCGTAGACGATAGATACCCTATCCCTACCATCTCGACAATACTGTCGAATATGGGCGAGACGAAATTTTTTACGTCACTCGACCTCAAGTCAGGCTTTCATCAGATAGAGCTGGCAGAAAAGGACAGGGATTTCAGTCAACAAGGGCAAATACGAATTCTGTAGACTGCCATTTGGACTTAAAAATGCCCCGAGCAAAGATATGCTATGTGTATGTCGATGACGTTATAATATTTTCCAAAACAAAAGAGGACCATGTTAGGGACGTGGATTGGGCCTTAACGAAACTCTTAGAGGCGGGCATGAGAGTGTCCCAAGAAAAGTCAAAGTTCTTCAAAAAAAGCGTCGAATACTTGGGATTCATAGTGTCTCAAACAGGACTACGAACTTCACCTGAGAAGATCAAAGCAATATAACAATTCCCCCCGCCTAGAACGTTATACGAACTCAGATCTTTCCTGGGACTAGCAAGCTATTATAGGTGCTTCATAAAAAACTTCGCGACTATCGCAAGACCCTTAACGAATATCCTAAAGGGGGAAAATGGTAAAATTAGCAAATATCAGTCGAGAAAAGTCGACATAGATATGACCAAGGAACAGAGAGAAACGTTTGACAGGCTAAGAGAGATCTTGGCATCAGAGGACGTTCTGCTATCCTACCCGGACTTCAAAAAGCCATTTGACTTGACGACTGATGCGTCAGGCTCTGGATTGGGAGCAGTACTATCACAAGATGGCCGCCCCATCACTATGATATCACGAGCGCTGCGGGACAACGAAAAAAATTATGCAACCAACGAGCGAGAGCTCCTCGCTATAGTTTGGGCACTGAAAAACCTCCGGAATTACTTGTACGGAGTGAAAGGCTTGCAGATCTTTACCGACCACCAGCCACTTACCTTTGCCGTCTCGGACAAAAACCCTAACGCGAAACTAAAACGCTGGAAGGGGATTATCGACGATCACGGCGCGAAATTAGTTTATAAACCTGGCAAAGAAAACCTTGTGGCAGACGCGCTGTCTCGCCAGAATATAAACGTCTTAGAAGACGAAATAGAATCAGACGTAGCAACCATACACAGCGAACAATCACTGACATACACCATAGACACGACGGACAACCCAGTAAACTGTTTCCGGAACCAAATAGTAATTGAGGAAGGAAACAGCTCCTCTGTTGACACATTCATCTTGTTTAAAAGCAAGGTGCGACACGTAATACAAATTTCTAACCGAGAAAATCTGCTTAACACTTTACAAGATTTAGTTAATGCTGAGGTGGTAAACGCAATATATTGCTCCCTGCCGATCTTGGCTTTTATTCAACATCGACTAGTCGAATTGTTCCCCAGCACGTCATTCAAATATACGAAAAGCTTCGTGCAGGACATAACGGATACAACTGAGCAAAGGGAAATTTTCATAGCAGAACACAACAGGGTTCACCGAGCAGCACAAGAAAATGTAAAGCAAATCTTGAGGGACTATTTTTTCCCTAAAATGCTTCGGTTAGCAATAGAAACAACTTTGAATTGCAAGACCTGTTCAATGGCAAAATACAAAGGCCATCCATCTAAGCAAGTGGTAGCAGAAACACCGATACCTTCTCTTGTGGGGGAAATTCTCCACATCGACATTTTTTCAACAGATGGAACCCTTATTCTAACATGCATCGATAAATTTTCAAAATTCGCCACGGTGCAGGCAATCGCATCGAGGACCATAGTGGACGTAAAATCCCCTATACTGCACATAATAAATTTTCTCCCAAAAAACAAAACAATTTATTGTGATAACGAAAGGTCGTTCAACTCCGAAACAATTAAATCGATACTCATGAATCATTTCAATATCACCATGGTCAACGCCCCGCCCCTATATAGCACCTCAAACGGTCAAGTAGAAAGGTTTCATAGCACCCTGGCGGAAATAGCCAGATGCTTGAAAATAGAGGGCAACTTAAGCGATACGACCGAACTAATTCTTTTGGCAACCAACAAATACAACAATTCTATCCACTCGGTAACCAACAAAAAACAGACCTGGGGACCACGGTCCAAATTGAGGGGAGGGTGGTCCACAAGGACAATCTACGCTAACCATCTTCGCGAGATTACTGAACCCCTTTTTCTATTATTTTTATATATTTCTAGGTTAGGAAAATTAGTCTTTGTTTTTGTACTTACGGCTGTCAAGACGGACGCGACAGTAAAACTTAATGACTACACGAACGCAGACTACATCCCGATAGAAGACAACGAAATTGTCATCTGGGAGTCTTACGGATACCTACCGCACTCAACGAACGTGACGACTTATGAAGACTACGCCGACCAGACGGAAACAATGACGAAGACATTTACAGACGATCACAGGACACCAGTCATAATGACGGACCTTACAAATATTCGCAAGTTGGTGACTACCTTAAAAATCCACCATAGAGCCGCTAGGAGTATTAACCTACTCGGGACAGCACTAAAAGTTATTGCCGGCACACCCGACTTTAACGATTGGAAGCAAATAAAATTCAATCAAGAACAATTAATTAGAACAGATGAAGGACAAACAGAATTAAATATCAAATTTCAGAAACGTTTAAATGAACTCATAAACTCAATGAATCAAATCCATAAATTCGAAACATATAAAGAAAACCACATTTTGGAAATTATTCTAGCAAAAAATAGAATTGTAATCACGGATCTAGAAAATATTTTAATGGGCTTAACCCTGGCAAAATTAAACATCGTAAGTCCAGCAATTTGGGATAGTTCCGATATTGGCGAATTTAAAGACAGGCAGCTTATTGGCGTTAGTTTGATAGAATTATTAGAGGTATCTAGTATTAGTGTTTTTCAAAATTCTGAAATTCTACATTTTCTCATTAAACTCCCTAGCCCTAAATTAATATGTAAGAAGATAACAGTCCATCCAGTTCAGCACCAGAAAATCCTGGACTTTGAAGATGGGAACCTTGTCGCCGAATGCCCAGCGCGAAACCTAAACATCGGTCATTGCAAAACGACGGTCTACGCCACCTTCTGCAGGGAGCTGCAAAATGGCACCTGCGCACAGCAAATAGTTTCTGGGGCTATTGCGCACTGCTCCACACTCCTAGGTCACCTGGATCCGGTTACCATTGTGGACCATGGCACCCTCATCGTGAACGATGCCAACGTGACCATAACCGATAACCAAGGGCGAGAGAAAAAAATATCCGGAACCTACCTGGTAACCTATTCTGACAAGGTAGCCCTCAACGGAACTTGGTTCGTAAATCAATTGGGAAGTTCAATGAGAAAACCTGCTGTGTCGGCCATGGCCATAGTCAACATCATGGCCCACCAGAACCGGCTGAGTCTCCCATTTCTTCACGAGTTGAGTCTGAGCAACCTCCACCACATCGGGACCCTCAGAGAAGAACTTACACTGGGGTCCTTCCTCAGGAACTCCTTTGCCCTACTTGCTACCATTTGGCTCGGCTATCGCTATCTAAGGGCCAGAAGTCACACCAAACCAAGAACTGACAACGATGTAGAACGAGCGGGTCCCCGGGACGTCGACCACTTGAAGGGGGGAGAAGTTATCACAGGCAGTTTCCAAGAGAAGAAACTGCCGAGTTGCAGACCATATCCGGTGGCCTGCACGCGCAGCGAAGAAACCGCTGACCGCGCGTTCCGGGTGCAAGTGCCCGGAGTCAGAACAGAGCACTCGCGGAGCGAGTGATCGCCAAGGGCAGGGACAAAACGCTGACCCGGCACCTTGGCGACAGCGCTGCAGTCAGGCAAAGGTCTCAAGCTGCAGTTGGATAGGTTCTTTAGTTTAGTCAAAAATTGTACTCCAGAGAACTAACTCTGTATAAAATACCTATGCCCTTACGGGCGTTTGGAAATAAATAAAAATATAAAATATAAATACCCAACGGTTTTATAATTTATATATATATATATATATATATATAAATATATTTTATTTTATTATTTTATATTAACTATGCTTCTGTCGAGCAATTTTCCTTCCAAACTTGGTCAACCTTTTGACTCATGCTACAATTAAGCTTTTTTTTTTAATATTTTTATTCGGCTTTCCGCCCCTGATCACTGTCAGATAATGTCTCATTTATTATTTAAATTTCAGATATTCATCGGCACTCTGCTTCTGACCACTGCCACATAATGTTTCAGTTATTATTTAAATTTAATTTTTTTTTCCCCCGCACTCTGCCTCTGACCTTTGTCAGAACTTGTTCTAATTTTTCTTTTTTTTAAAAGCTATTTGCTTTTATCTGATCACAACTTCTCATACTCTTAAATGCAATTACTCTTAAAGCTTCCTCTCCTATAATTTTTTTTTTTGCACATACCGCTTACTCGCACTCAAACGAATGACAACGACGAACGAGATGAATGAAGAAAGTAAAAAAAACTCACGGGTTCCTGCGAAATAAGTTTGTTCACTTTTTACAAATACGCCTTTTTGTATTGCTTATTTTTATAGTTAATGGTTTACTTTAACGAGTTTAGCTTCGTTTTTCATAGATTTCTTCTCGTCGCCAATGTAACAACTCAATAAATCACGTTAGATTGTCTTTTATAAATGTTCTTTATTTTCACTCTCCTATGCCAACCAGAAAAAGTTACAAGAGTCATAAAATGTCAAAATAAAAAAAAGCGCAGGGCCACGCTTTAATCTCCGCGAAAAACACTGACCAATTGAACAAGTACACCGGATAAAATCTGAGATAAGATCTGTATTTGAAGGAGTATTGCTCCGCTGTTTTCCTGGATGTCGCCCAAGCTTTCGACTGCGTTTGGCTGGACGGACTAATTCATAAACTCATAATGTACTTCATAATGTTACTTCTAAAGCAATGAAGCTTTGCACTACGATGCAAAGATTATCTCTCTGAATATCGCCCAATTAAGCCTGGAGTTCCCCAAGGCAGCGTGCTTGGATCGACATTGTACATCATTTACACAGCAGACCTTCCGACAACCAATTTTCCCACCAAAAACATTAACTTTTACGGATGACACTGCTATTGTATGTCGGTCGAAGTGACCTGCAAGAGCAACGCAAAACATATCAGCTCATCTTGTGCTTTTGGAAAAATGGCTAGCAAATAGCCGCGTACACGTAAGCAAGTAAGCCACTGAATTAACATACCATGGAGTCCATTTGGATAGACGGCTTACTTGTCGTAAGCACATCGAAGCTTAAATAAATCTACTCAAATTTAAGGCTGGGTGTCTACATTGGCTTATAAACGCTGCAAGCTATTGGGAAACGCTTGCGTTAGTAATTTAGAAATAATCAAAAGAGCTCTACCAAAAATTTTGAGAACTCTGGTGCACCGTGGTACATACGGAATAAAAATATCAAAAAGATTTAAGTGTGGGATCTGTAAAATACGAAACGAGAAATCGAGAAGGTGAAAGCCAAGTACACGGTCAATCCTCAGGCCCATCCTAATGGACTTGCGTGCTCTTTAATCCCCACAAACCAAAAATAGAAGGGCCGTGTTTAAAATAAAATTAATTGTAACTAATTGAACATATATACTAGATTAAGGTTAGTCTCTAAGAAAGAAGATTCGATAAATAGAATACAGTATAGACAAAGTTTATAATCCTATATAATTCTTTAGTTTTCCGCCTTTGCTGCTTCGATTTTCCAGATCTTTTGGATTTGGTCTTCATCTCCTGAGTTGGTTGGGACTTCTCTTGCCGGGCCTTGTATTCCTCGATTGTCAATTGTTATTTTCCTGCTCCTGTCTTCGATGCTGCTTTCCAGAAATCTTGTGCTTTTTTAAATACTCGGTTCAATTTTTGTTGAAACTCTTCCATTTAATGCTGACTCTGCCGTGGATTACGCTTCTTACGTGTCTGCTGTCGCCTCGGCGTTGTGTTGTTGGTTTTTATACCCTTGCAGAGGGTATTATAATTTCAGTCAGAAGTTTGCAACGCAGTGAAGGAGACATCTCCGACCCTATAAAGTATATATATTCTTGATCAGCATCACTAGGAGAGTCGATCTAGCCATGTCCGTCTGTCCGTCCGTCTGTCCGTCCGTTTCTACGCAAACTAGTCTCTCAGTTTTAAAGCTATCTGCATGAAACTTTTCCAAAAGTTGTCTTTCTATTGCAGGAAGTATATAAGTCGGAACGAGCCGGATCGGACGACTATAGAATTATAATTTTTTCTGTTTTTTAATTTTTTGTTTAGTTCTTCGACATATAGCAATGGTTAAATATTTCAGAATTATGGTTTAAATTTTATCAAATTCGGACGTCTATATCATATAGCTCCCATAGAAATAATAAAAACATATAAAAAACTATCAAATAATTGAGCTGCAAATCATCATAGCTACAATGTTTTAAACATATACGCAAGTAAATCATAATTTTAATGTTTTCAAAAATGTTTAATTCTTGCAATAACTGCAAGGGTATATGAACTTCGGCTTGCCGAAGTTTGCTTTCTTTCTTGTTTTTTTTCGTTCCAAGCCTCCACTGGCGCTATCATATGAGCCGTGGTTCGACGTTTGGCTTGTATTGTTCGACCTTGTAGATTTATTTCAAGCCTCCGCTTTTGCTTGCCGATGTGTAATGAAGTATCACCTTCCTGATCACACTTTAAAACATCAAGTTCTTTTTGTATTTGTAAATTTGATTGTTTATTTGGCGAAGCTGCAATTGTGCCGCTCCAACGTTTAAATGTTTCTTCTTCTTACATTACTCTTTTAATTCTAATTAAGGCTAAGTATCGTCGTCGCACTGCCCACAGACAGCGGCAGAGAGACGGATATGTATATGCTTAAGTATATCGGCTATGCTCTCTTAAGCGGGAGGGCGAGGTATATGCACATGAGGTCTGTTCGTGTTACAAGGCATGTTTAATTATGTATACACTGCAACAAAGTGTTACAGTATGTACCCTTTAAGTATTCTTGGTACAGTAGGTATTCAATATGTGTGCATACTACATCTCCCTCCTTTTGAAAAATAACGTAATAAAATGAAGTTATTTTCTAGTCATTGTGTTTAATTGTTTAAAATATAACATTTTGGAAAATTTTAAAATGTATTAATTATTTATTATTTGTTGTTGGTTTTTATTTATTTGTTTTTTTTATTATTATAGGTATATATCTTTTTTTTTTGTTTAAAATGGAATCTGAAAGAATTGGTATAGGTTTTACTTTTTATATTAGTATATAGTATTAGAACTTATTTGGTTGATCAGACCATTGCCATTTATTTAGTTGAATATTATTAATAAAAATTCTTTAAGCTATCCTTATGAACTGTTTGTTTTTTATTTTTATTATTTGAAATTACTATGCTATCAATTTCTTCTATGCTTTCAACCTTATAGTGTCCAGTATATTTAAAGTCTAGCCTATCACCCATTTTTAAATAAAATTCTAAAGTATTTTTGTCATAGTTAATTTTTGTTTTTGCTAATTAGCTTCTTACATTAATCTAGCTCTCTTAAATGCTTGTTATAGTCTTAAATTAGATTCCTTAGCAAAGTCTTCTATATTATATAGGGGTTTTATCTTATCTATACTATTAAAATGTGTAGGTAAATTTGAAGTTTTACCAAAAACTAACTTATATGGGCAATAGTCATGTGCCATAGAGGGGTTTGTATTAAAACAATACACGAAGTATTTGAGCCTCACATCCCAATCTGTTTTGTCAACTGAGATGTATGATCGGATGAACTCATTAAATGTTGTGTGGCTTCGCTCCACGATACCTACAGACTGATGATGACGTGCGGTAGAAGTTATTTTTTTGATATTCAAATTTTTGCATTATTCTTCTATGCATTATGCATTCTTTGCATTATTCTTCTATTATTTTTATATTCGCTCGGTGCCACTTTGAGTTGGCTGATATTTTGTATACCGGCTTGCTTTTCAAGCCTTTGAAAGAACTGACCTAAGTCGAGAATTCCATTGGTGTACATATCGCTAACGTCCATTCTTGTTATAACTTTCTTCCCATGCTTTAGTAAGCAAAGTGAATACGTAAATCGCAAGTTCACTACTACGAAAGTACCTCATAATTTACAATGACTTCGTATACGTTGGGCTGAGAAGCTTCATTTAGAGTTTGCCTAGACAAATCTGTTTTTTCTTGTTCTGTTTCTGCGCAGAAATTGTTCTGTTTACTTTGGTTTCTGGTAGTGACTTTCAGAATTGTATTATTCGTTTGAATATTTTTTAAGTCCATTATGGTTATTCGAGATAATGCGTCTGCAATGTGATTGTCATTTCCCTTAAGATATTCAACAGTAAAATCGTATTCTTCTAAGTCAAGTCTCATTCTGGTTAATTTTGAACTTGGATTAATCATTGAAAATAGATATGTTAGTGGTCTGTGATATGATTTTACTGTGAATTGTTTTCCGTATATATAAGGTCTAAAGTGTTTAATTGCCCAATGTATATTTGCTAATTCCTGTTCTGTCGTGGTTTTATTATTTTCTCCTTTTGTGAATGAACGTGATGCATATGCTACTGGTAGATGCGTTCCATTAAGTTCTGGTGTTTAAACGGCTCCGCATGCTTGTTTAATGTTGGTTTCATCAGTTGTATTTTTAGGTACTCGAAGGCTTTTTGACATTGATCTGTCCACTCGAATTTACATTCTTTTTGCATAATTGCGTTATGTGTCGTGAAAAATCGGAAAAAATTTTAATGAATCTTCTGTAATAATTGCAGAATGCAACAAATCTCCTAGCGCTATCTGCGACCGTTGGGACTGGTTATTTTTCTATGACCCCGTATTTCTTGTTGTCTGATAGAATACCTTTGTCAGTACACTTATGCCCAAGGAAGGTCACTTCGTGTCTGAAAAATGTTCACTTTTCTGAGTGCAATTTAAGGTTATGTTTCCATAACCTTAAGCCTTAACGATAGGAGCCATTGCTCGTGGAAAATGACGTTATATTCTGTAAATTGTCTTCGAGTTCTATTTGATGAAATCCTGACATTAAATCTAAGTATGAGAAGTATTTTGCTCTGCCTAGTTGATCGAGAATGTCGTCTATTCTTGGTAATGGAAATTTATAGGATAAGATTTTCTTATTGATTTGGCGGTAGTCAATTACTAAACGCCATCTTTTATCGGTTGAAAGATGGGTAGTGAGTTTTTGGGTACAATTAATAATGGACTGTTATAATCTGAAACTGAAGGTTCTATGATTTTATCTTTGATTAATTTATCGACTTGTTTATCTTCTTCTTCTTTTTGACTGTGAGGAATTCTGTAGTTTTTAATATAAACTGGTTAATAATCTTTCAATCTAATTTTTTGTTTGTAAAAATTGATTCGGTGTCTATTCCGAATATGTCCTTGTATTTTGTGTATAATTCAGTAGGTATTGTTTTAAATTGTGAAGGGAAATTTTTATTTGATTTAATTGATGTATCTGTATTGTTTCCATTTTCTTTTGTTTTTAGTATTTCGTAGTCATCTAATGGTTTAATTTTTAGTTCCATAAATGGATAATTTTTTTTTTATTTGTAGTATTTAAAATTCGGACAAATGTATTTTTTAAATCTGCAATGGAGTTTCCAATGAATACTCCGTTTTGGATTTCTTGGTTTGGTATAAATACATACTTGGTTGCTGCATTTATAGCAATTTTTCGGATAACTTCGGACCTTGCTGGTAGAATTGTCAAATTGTTTTGAAGTGTATGATTTATTGGAATGTTAATTGGGTGATCAAGATTGTTGGGCCTTAGTATAAGCTAATCGTTTTCTGGGGTTAAGTCTATTTGACAATTATATTTTTTCATGAAGTCGATGTCAATTATTCCATCACATGGAACTGAAAAATCTGTTGTTACTAAATAGAAATTATGTGGGATGGCTTAGTTATTTGAAAGGAGTTCTATTGAAGCTAGTCCCTTAGAGTTGGTTGTTCCTTCACCAACACCTGATGTTTGAATAATATTTGTGTGATCTACGTCAAATGAATCTGAATTATCTTTTATTATTGAAATGTCTGCACCAGTATCAACTAATAATGTATATAATTTCTTAGTTTGTTCGTTCCGGAGTGAAACGAAAAAATTGAAATTAAGATTGATTGTATGAACGTATGAACTGTTTGTTTTACGATTGCTTCTATCTTAAGGGAGTTTACGAGGTTTCCGTCGTAGTGACCGTTGGTAGTGACCGTTGTAGTTACCACGGCCTCCTCTACCACGAAAATTACCTCGATAGGCTTGTCCTCCACGTGCGTATAATATGGAGTTCGCGTTGCCCGTCATTTCCGTACGAATTTGTATATACTTTGAGATGGCATCGTTCATTGTGGTAATGTTACCAGCTTCAAGCATTGTTTTAAGTCTCCCATGCTCACAGTTTTTAACCATTGTGTTGATGGCTTCTTTTGTGCTGAACTTATCAGCATGTTCAGCTGATAACCCTTTATCGATATACGAAGCTTCAAGTAGCTTTCGTAAATTGTCTATTTGATTTGTAAATTTTTCAGCAGTTTTTTCTTTCTGCGTTGTTTTAGTCATTTCAGCCTTTAGTACATCGGATGTTTCACCGACAACATTGGCTTCCAGCTTCGCAATTATTGCCGTAATAGTGGTTTCATTTTGCACCTTGTTAAAAGGTTGAGCCTTCTATTTTGGACTTAAATACTTTGATAGCCAGGTGTTCAAATTGTCCTTTTGTTTGACTGCTGTTATGTAAATTCGTAGATTCAATTTTTGGCCATTGAATTCGGGTATGGCCCTTGATAAATCTTTTATGTGTGCCCGCTGTGCAATGGTTTCGTCTGCCATTATGGTAGGCTTGGATTACATTATATCCAGGTCTAAATCTTCAGTATTCTCTTCCTGTGTTTTTGGTATTGTTAATACCGCAGGGATTGTTAGATCGTGTAGATCGATTTCTTTTAACTTAGTTTCTTCCTCTACCTCAGAGTCTGAGCTTTCTTGTGTGTCTGACTCAGTTGGTTCATGGTTTTTTGATTCAAGTTTTTCAATTGGATCAATTGTCAGAGAGTTATTTAGAATTGTGGGTATAGTTATATCTAATTTATACCTCTCTCTGACTGTTAATAAGTTCGAACGTTACTTGATCAATAATTCTGATACCTTTGACCTGTTTGTTTTACTTATTATTTTTCTATTTTCTTGCCTCATGAAATAAGTCGACAAGTATTTTTGCATGTTTTGGCTTTAACTTTTAAAGGATTTAATAAATGCTGTTTTTATTTTATGGTTATTAATTAATAATTAATTCCTCCCATTCCTTACTAAGGCTTTTTGTAATCGACGAAATCTAGTGCTCGTCCTAAATATTCATTTTCTTTTATAATTGATTTTACGAAAACTCCTGGAATTGTTGATAATACAATTCCTTTTTGTGTTCTTGAGCAATGAATCATTGGTGAAAAATTTAACCTGAAGAAGTCAATGTAACTGTATTCGAACTCTAATAAGCTCCTGGGGGTCGTTGAGACCAATTGTATAATTCTATGTCGAAAATTTGAGTCATTCCTATAAACCTTTGTAATAGCTTCTAGAGTGTTAATTTTTAGTTTTAAAAAAATAAGAATGATATTGGGAATTATTGTAAGTTTATTGAATATGATAATAATTTCTTTTTTTTTTAATTTTGATTAATTCCAATAATGATCGCAATTATGATGGGCAAGTTTTAAATTTTGTCCAAGCCGTTTGCTTGACTTTGGAATCTTTTGAGTTGGCACTTATTGTGCAATTTATATAATATTAAAAGCGCATTTGCTAACATTAATACTGCTAATATTATTATCATTATTGTGATCATTTCAGTGTCAATTTTTTCAGATTCGATCTTACAATATTTGCCGTTGAGTCTACCACTTTGGTGTCTACTAAACCCATTTTGAGTGTTTTATAATTTATAATTCATGTGCCATGTATGTTGGCTCATGGAAAAAATATGTTTAAATTGTTTTTTGTCGTTCGGGCAGACGTCAGGTTTCTTCGGCAAATGCTTTGGAGATGGTGGTTTATTTGTTATTTTTTAATTTATAACTTTAATATTATCTGAGTAAGTTGCGGTTTTTGGTTTGCGTAGCTGGAGGAATTTTTTATAAAATCAAGCTCCGCAGTTAATTATTTTATTTAATTTTCTGCTGTTGCCCATGTGGGCGGCGTATTTGTGTATAATAGCCACTTAATGTGAGCTATTCTTTTATTTATTTTGTTTTTCTGGCCTCCGCGTTTGCCCATTACTCGCACTCTACTCACTCAGAATTTATATTTTGGCATCCTATTTGTCAATTTCCCGCGTTGGTGTAAGGGGCGGATTGCCAATCACACTTGTACGATGTTGACGACCTTCCTGTTTGCCACTTTTCCGGTAATGGTCCGCTTCTTTTCCCGTTAATGGTCAGAAGTATCCAAGAAATATCCATTTTTTTTTTCGTTCGCCATTTTTTTTTCTCCTATGATTCACTGCTCCTCAGTGCCTCTAGGACCTCGTCACGGGCGCCATAAAGCATCACCTTCTGATCACACTTTAAAACATCAAGTCCTTTTTGTATTTTTAAATTTCATTTTTTACTTGGCGAATAAGCAATGGTGCCGCTCCAACGTTTAAATGTTTCTTCTTCGTACATTATTCTTTTATTTCTAAGTAAGGCTTAGTCTCGTCGCTGCGCTGCCCACAAACGACGGCAGAGAGACGGCTATGTATATGCTTAAGTACATGGGCAATGCTCTCTTAAGCGGAAGCGCGAGGTATATGCAAGTTAACCAACCCGTGAAACCGGGCCGCTTATGGAATTAATAAACAATTTTTTCAAAATTCAATTTAAACAATCTTCGCCTATGCCTTTGCATTTGCCTTTGTCTTTGCCCATGCCTTTAGCTCTGGGGTCCGCTCTTGATTTCCCTACCAAATAAACAAACAAATCCTAAAGTAAACATAAGTTTCCACTCGAAGCCCAATCAATTGCGTTATAAGTTCAAACTATTGCGATCCAAGCCCAAACAAATTGCATCGGTCAGCATATTTGAATTTCACAATAGGATGCCATGATTTCATCCTAAGCTTATATTCTAAACAAAAATAAAAGTTCGAGAAGCTCAAAGAAAAGCTTCTGGCCGAGGTTCATTGGATAAGATTTTAGATTTAGATTTTTAGAATTAAGCCGGCAGTCCATCTTTGATCAAGAAACAGTTCGGAAGTAAGAAATTCGATTGTGAAAAATTAAGTGTATTGTACTTGTGAAATTAAATAAAAAGGTTTAACACCAAGATACAAAAAATAAAAATATATTTTTTTAAAAATATTACTAGTGATAAATTTAATTGGCGCCCAACGTGGGGCGGTGATAAAAAAAGTTCTAAAAAAATTATTAATTATAACAAGTTAATATAAAAAAAGGAACTTACGCCGCAAAAACCCAAGCATTTTTAAGTGGAAAAATTAAAACATCCACAAAAAACCAACGACACCCAACATTGTGAAAGTGATCGTGATAAACAAATTTAAATGGAAATCAATTAATGCAATAATCCATTTAAATAGCTGGTAAAAAAGGTGGACCGAAAAAAATTAAAACACAGTACAAGAGCACACAACAAAAAACAAATAAATAAAGAACAATAAATCAAAAATAACAAATAGTAAACAAAAACACAATTAATAAAGAAAGTTAAAAAAAAAACACAAATATATCAACTGGAAGAATAAAAACAGAAATATTCCATTTAAACAAAGAAGGAAGGAAGGAAGAGCTGAAGGGCATTCCCTCGCCAAAATTCAACACGACTACAACGAAAATAACAAAGAAGGAAGGAAGCTGAAGGGAATTCCCTCGCCATCATCAAAGAAGATAAACTTAATAATAAAAAGATCGTAAGAAATATGAGGGAAGCAGCAGAAAACGCTATGAGTCAGTATATTCGAAAAAGTAAGCGATATTTCGCAGCACTATCTATATTAAGGAACAAGATAACAGGAAAAGCAAACGATGCTCTAACCATCCACGGAACAGTCCTAAATTTTGATGCTATTTTAGCCAGGTTAGATTTCGTTTTTAGCGATAGAAGACCGCTACACATTATCGAACAAGAACTAAGTATTCTTACACAAGGAAAACTAAGTATAATGGAATATTATAACCAAGTTTACAGGAAACTAACATTACTGACTAACAAAACTATAATGACATATGGTCGTAATAAGCCAATCACTTCAGAAATTAATGATAGACATAGACAGAGTGCATTAAGAGTTTTCATAACTGGCCTTAACGGCCCAATATCATCGACTCTTTATTCCATGAATCCAACTGACTTGCCTAATGCAATGGCGTTTGTACAAGAGATGGAAAGTAACAACATGAGAGCAAAATTCGCTCACAATTTTATTGGAATGAGTTATAGAAAATATAACTCAAATTATACTACTAGCCCAGAACAAAATAATAATTATTTTAATCAAAAGACCACTAATTACAATAATTCAAATTATTTGAGATACAATCAAAGATCACCACAACAAGTTAAAAATAATCAATGGAATCAGAGTCAGAATAATAATAATCAGTGGGGACAAAATAATAATTGGAAGTTTAATAACAATCAGGCACAGCCTGCTCCTGAACCCATGGAGATAGATGAATCAATCCAGTATCAAATTCGTCCTAATAATAATTTTAACAGGGGTAATAATAACAAACAAAATTATAATAATTATTATCCAAGAAATAATTATAATCAAAACCAAGCGCAAAAAACAAATATAAGCGCCACTCAAAACAAACCAATTGAATCACATCCGCAGTTAAAGCGAGAACCAACTGGTTCAATTAATCAGCCTGCTCAAAAAATTATGAGAGTAAATAACATAGAAGAGGATCATTTTTTAGATCAGAATCCGGAGTAGGATTACCCTACTTAATGAGAACTGACAAAAAAATTGAAAAGGAATTAAAAGTTTTAATTGATACAGGAAGCAACATCTTGTTACATAAAAAGGGGAATTTATCAAAATAAAAAAGAGCTCCCAATTTACAAAAGAGTTTCAACCATTAATTGGTTTACAATTATAAAATATTACCATTTAATAACGATATTTAACACAAGACAAGTATTTTATGAAATAGAAGGGTTAGAGTCCGACTAATCTTTTAAAAAAATAGGAGCGGTAATTGATATTCAAAAAGGGACCATCAATTATAACGGGAAAAAAGAAAAATTACTTTACGATGAGGATAATGCTTTAAACCAATTATCGCTAACAAAAATTATCCTTCCATTAAAAGAATATATTATAAAAAAATACTTTGAAGAGCAAAGTGGAAATAAAACAGATTCACAAATGGTGGAAAAAAGTTTATTTAGCTTGGGATCACAGAATCCTGAGCAAGCCGACATAGAATTATCCGTCAACAAAAAATCAAATAGTTTGGGATCTAGAAATCCTGAACAAGCCGACGTAGAATTATCCGTCAACAAAAAATCAAATAGTTTGGGATCTAGAAATCCTGAACACGCCGACGTAGAATTATCCGTCAACAAAAAATCAAATAGTTTGGGATCTAGAAATCCTGAACACGCCGACGTAGAATTATCCGTCAACAAAAAATCAAATAGTTTGGGATCTAGAAATCCTGAACACGCTGACGTAGAATTATCCGTCAACAAAAAATCAAATAGTTTGGGATCTAGAAATCCTGAACACGCCGACGTAGAATTATCCGTCAACAAAAAATCAAATAGTTTGGGATCTAGAAATCCTGAACACGCCGACGTAGAATTATCCGTCAACAAAAAATCAAATAGTTTGGGATCTAGAAATCCTGAACACGCCGACGTAGAATTGTCCTTCAACATAAAATCAAATAGTTTGGGATCTAGAAATCCTGAACACGCCGACGTAGAAAAATCCGTCAACAAAAAATTATATAGTTTTGGAAAAAAAATTCCTGAACACACCGACGAAGAATTTTCCGTCAACAAAAAGTTAAAACGTTTGGGAACACAAAACCCTCAACGCGCCGACGTCGAACTATCCGTCAATAAAAAAGTAACAACTTTGGGATCAAAGGATTCCGAAAGAAATAAAATAAATAATATTAAAATGTAAGAATAATTGACATAATTGAAGAGGAACACTCTAAAATAAACCTACCTCCTTTTAGAACTGATATTCGGGGCGAAATAAATACAAATAACGACAGGGCCATTTATAGTAAACAATATCCCTATGCTTTATCAGTTTCAGATTTCGTTAACAATGAAATCAATAGAATGATAAATGAAAATATTATAAGGCCGAGTAGAAGTCCTTACAATTCACCAGTACTGGTGGTACCCAAAAGGGGTCAAAATGAAGATGGTAGCACAGACTTGTAATAGACTACAAAAAATTAAATGAGAACACAATACCGGATAGATACCCGATGCAAGACCCATCTGTTATATTAGCCAACTTAGGAAAGGCAAAATATTTTTACACAATTGTTTGGAATCAGGATTCCATCAAATTCTAATGAAAGACTCAGATATTGGAAAATCATCTTTTTCTACTAGCAACTGAAAATTTGAATTTTTACGCATGCCTTTCGGGTTAACCAATGCGCCCAGAATTTTCCAGAGAGCAATGGATGATATTCTCAGAGAACAAGTAGGAAAAAAATGCCACGTCTACATGGACGATATTATAATTTTTTCAAACACAATCGAGCAACATTTCTCAGATTTAACTCAAATAATAGGCATTTTACAAAGAGCAAATATGAAAATTTCTCTCGAAAAATCGAAATTCTTTAAATTAGAAACCTCCTTTCTTGGTTACATTGTTTCTTTTAATGTAATCAAAACAGATCCTGAAAAAATTTCCACAATCTCAAGGTATCCGTTACCACAAAATATTAGAGAACTTCGAAGTTTTCTAGGCTTAACTGGCTATTACCGTAAATTTGTCCGTAATTATGCAAAAATTGCAAAACCACTTACAAAATATTTAGGAGGGGAAAATGGAAATGTTTCTAAAAGAATATCTACAAAAGTTTTAATACAATTGGATGATTCAGCTATACAAGCTTTTAACGAACTAAAAGAGAATCTAATAGCACAAGTTGAACTAGTTCAACCAGATTATAGTAAAAAATTCACTTTGACAACAGACGCATCAGACGTAGCTATTGGGGCGGTATTATCACAGGATAACAAACCAATTACTTTCATTTCTAAGACACTTAATAAAACCGAGCAACTTTATGCCACAAACAAAAAGGAACTGCTAGCCATAGTATGGGCCTTAAAAAATTTGAGAAACTCTTTGTACGGAGTAATTGGTATAGAAATCTAAACGGACCATCAATCTTTGTCTTTCACGATTTAGGACAAAAATCCCAACGTAGAAATGAAAAGATGGTATTCTTTCATAGAAAGCTTTACCCCAAAAATAATATATAAACCCGGTACAACAAATGTTGTAGCCGATGCATTATCTCGAATACAAATAAATAACATTACAAACAGTGATGTAGAACAAACAGAACAGTCAGACTCAGATCAAAACACACAGCATTCTGCTGATAGTAGTTTTGAAAATGTAATACAAGAGATCCGTAAACCGTTAAATCAGTTTAAGCAACAACTGTTATTAACAACGGGGAGGTTTTGGCAGGACACGACACATAATTGAATACGATACACCAGAAAATTTAATAACTATATTAAAAGAGTATATTTCACCAAACATTACGGTAGGAATTCATTGTACATTAGAGGACTTATATCACATTCAATTACCCTTAAAAAATAATTTCACTAACCCATTTCTTTTTACGAGAATCTTTCTTCAAGACATAGAAAACGATGAAGATAAAGCCATAATTATAGAAGAAACACACAGTCGAGCTCATAGGGGTCTAGATGAAAATTATAAACAAATCAGTAGGTTATATTATTGGCCAAACTTATTTAAAAAATTGAAAGAATATATAAAAAATTGTGTGATTTGTAATGAAAATAAATATAACAGGCACCCAATAAAAATTCCAATCGGGGAAGCCCCTATTCCAACTAAAGAAGGAGAAAATTTACATATAGATATATTTTACGCGCAAAACTTAACATTTATTACTTGTATAGACGCGTATTTAAAATACCTTGTTGTAAAAGAAATTCAAAATAAGTTAAACATTGAAATTAAGGTAATGGAACTACTTCAACAATTTCCCCAAGCAAAAGTAATAATGACCGATAACGAACCTAGTTTTAGACACAGTACTTCAAACGGACAAGTAGAAAGAGCACACTCGACATTAACAGAAATCGCTCGCTGCATAAAAGAGGAGTTTAATTTAACTAATTTTTCCGAAATAGTTATTAGAGCCGCTCAAAAATATAATCAGAGCATTCATTCCACCACAAACGAAAAACCATTTGATATCCTATATAATAAAATTGATCATGATAATATTCCCATTATCTTGAAGAATACACAATCTAGAATGTTAGAAACACATAATGAGAACAGAAAAAAAAAAGATTATCATGTAGGACAAGTTGTTTATGAAAAGAAACATGGGGAACGAAACAAACTTAAATCCAGATATAAAAAACAAGTTGTAAAGGAAAATTTGCCTAACAAAATAATAATCAACAATAGAAATAGGATTATTCATAAAGATAATATTAAATTCTAATATAAACAAAAATATTTTATTTTCAGAAAAATGATTTTTTCAGTACTTATACTCAACCTATTACTTTTAACAAGTTCTGAAATAATTGACTATACAAGTCACGAATATTTATTATTTAAGGACAACAAAGACGTATTGACGTATGTTTGCGCACTCAACGCTTGTATGTAAATCACTAGTTGTAGGGCGAGAGCGGGAGCCAATAAAGCTTTCGTCTGTTCGCTCTTGCCAATTCGCCCCGTCTCTCGCCACCGTAGCATAAGTTAGGTTCTAAGAGAAATTATTGAAATATAATTGTTAGTGATCCATCGAACACCATCGTAGCCACTCCTTTTCGTCGCGCTTTCGACATAGTTTCACAATTTTTCGCAAATTAAAATCGCCAGAACTACTGCGTTCACAAAGTTTTCGCGTTGTTAATACAAAATAGTATTAAATTTTCATGGTGACCCCAACGTGATCAGCAGTAGAGTTCGCGAGTTTTAATTTTTTTTATCGGTGAAAACTACAAACAATACCAACAACCAATTTATTCGTGTCGGTTCGGCCAATAAATTAAATTCAATAATTTCGTCGCTGGAAATTTTCTGCCGTTCTTGAAGTTGCGCCTGACGTTTCTGCAAATTTAATTGCTCAATTTGCTGCTGCCGCCAAATGGAAGACAAAAAGGAAGTTGCAATTATCAAGTCGGCCATCCAGGTATAGAGTGCCAAAAGTTGAAAGTTAATCTGTGGCGTTTTGTCAATTGGCCCATCTTTCAACTTTTTGCATTCGTGTAAAAATCGGTAGATAGTGAGCATTCTAACCAAGAAATAAAAATTTGCATGTACTAACAACCAAAATTCTACAATAAACATAATATATTTCGAATTATATGTGAATCGCTTTGGCCAAAGAACAAGCAATAAAATACTCGTCGTCGACCCAATTAGTGCGAACTTAATTCCCCCAACTTTCGTCGTAGTGAGCACCAATTTAGGGTATAAATAAAAATAGCTGGAAAAAAAGTGCAAATTGTGAAAAGTGTAGCTCTCAGAAAATTAGCGGCAATAACTTTCGCCGCAGTTTGTCCGAACATTTCCCGCGCTTTTCAGAATTTTCCCGCGCTTTTCCAATTTTTCCGCGCTTTTCATAATTTTGCGCGCATTTTGGCGTCAGGCTTATATATTCGTTGCCCTTAGTTATCGGTCAGTGAAATCAATAGAATGATAAATGAAAATATTATAAGGCCGAGTAGAAGTCCTTACAATTCACCAGTACTGGTGGTACCCAAAAGGGGTCAAAATGAAGATGGTAGCACAGACTTGTAATAGACTACAAAAAATTAAATGAGAACACAATACCGGATAGATACCCGATGCAAGACCCATCTGTTATATTAGCCAACTTAGGAAAGGCAAAATATTTTTACACAATTGTTTGGAATCAGGATTCCATCAAATTCTAATGAAAGACTCAGATATTGGAAAATCATCTTTTTCTACTAGCAACGGAAAATTTGAATTTTTACGCATGCCTTTCGGGTTAACCAATGCGCCCATCTGTTATATTAGCCAACTTAGGAAAGGCAAAATATTTTTACACAATTGTTTGGAATCAGGATTCCATCAAATTCTAATGAAAGACTCAGATATTGGAAAATCATCTTTTTCTACTAGCAACTGAAAATTTGAATTTTTACGCATGCCTTTCGGGTTAACCAATGCGCCCAGAATTTTCCAGAGAGCAATGGATGATATTCTCAGAGAACAAGTAGGAAAAAATGCCACGTCTACATGGACGATATTATAATTTTTTCAAACACAATCGAGCAACATTTCTCAGATTTAACTCAAATAATAGGCATTTTACAAAGAGCAAATATGAAAATTTCTCTCGAAAAATCGAAATTCTTTAAATTAGAAACCTCCTTTCTTGGTTACATTGTTTCTTTTAATGTAATCAAAACAGATCCTGAAAAAATTTCCACAATCTCAAGGTATCCGTTACCACAAAATATTAGAGAACTTCGAAGTTTTCTAGGCTTAACTGGCTATTACCGTAAATTTGTCCGTAATTATGCAAAAATTGCAAAACCACTTACAAAATATTTAGGAGGGGAAAATGGAAATGTTTCTAAAAGAATATCTACAAAAGTTTTAATACAATTGGATGATTCAGCTATACAAGCTTTTAACGAACTAAAAGAGAATCTAATAGCACAAGTTGAACTAGTTCAACCAGATTATAGTAAAAAATTCACTTTGACAACAGACGCATCAGACGTAGCTATTGGGGCGGTATTATCACAGGATAACAAACCAATTACTTTCATTTCTAAGACACTTAATAAAACCGAGCAACTTTATGCCACAAACAAAAAGGAACTGCTAGCCATAGTATGGGCCTTAAAAAATTTGAGAAACTCTTTGTACGGAGTAATTGGTATAGAAATCTAAACGGACCATCAATCTTTGTCTTTCACGATTTAGGACAAAAATCCCAACGTAGAAATGAAAAGATGGTATTCTTTCATAGAAAGCTTTACCCCAAAAATAATATATAAACCCGGTACAACAAATGTTGTAGCCGATGCATTATCTCGAATACAAATAAATAACATTACAAACAGTGATGTAGAACAAACAGAACAGTCAGACTCAGATCAAAACACACAGCATTCTGCTGATAGTAGTTTTGAAAATGTAATACAAGAGATCCGTAAACCGTTAAATCAGTTTAAGCAACAACTGTTATTAACAACGGGGAGGTTTTGGCAGGACACGACACATAATTGAATACGATACACCAGAAAATTTAATAACTATATTAAAAGAGTATATTTCACCAAACATTACGGTAGGAATTCATTGTACATTAGAGGACTTATATCACATTCAATTACCCTTAAAAAATAATTTCACTAACCCATTTCTTTTTACGAGAATCTTTCTTCAAGACATAGAAAACGATGAAGATAAAGCCATAATTATAGAAGAAACACACAGTCGAGCTCATAGGGGTCTAGATGAAAATTATAAACAAATCAGTAGGTTATATTATTGGCCAAACTTATTTAAAAAATTGAAAGAATATATAAAAAATTGTGTGATTTGTAATGAAAATAAATATAACAGGCACCCAATAAAAATTCCAATCGGGGAAGCCCCTATTCCAACTAAAGAAGGAGAAAATTTACATATAGATATATTTTACGCGCAAAACTTAACATTTATTACTTGTATAGACGCGTATTTAAAATACCTTGTTGTAAAAGAAATTCAAAATAAGTTAAACATTGAAATTAAGGTAATGGAACTACTTCAACAATTTCCCCAAGCAAAAGTAATAATGACCGATAACGAACCTAGTTTTAGACACAGTACTTCAAACGGACAAGTAGAAAGAGCACACTCGACATTAACAGAAATCGCTCGCTGCATAAAAGAGGAGTTTAATTTAACTAATTTTTCCGAAATAGTTATTAGAGCCGCTCAAAAATATAATCAGAGCATTCATTCCACCACAAACGAAAAACCATTTGATATCCTATATAATAAAATTGATCATGATAATATTCCCATTATCTTGAAGAATACACAATCTAGAATGTTAGAAACACATAATGAGAACAGAAAAAAAAGATTATCATGTAGGACAAGTTGTTTATGAAAAGAAACATGGGGAACGAAACAAACTTAAATCCAGATATAAAAAACAAGTTGTAAAGGAAAATTTGCCTAACAAAATAATAATCAACAATAGAAATAGGATTATTCATAAAGATAATATTAAATTCTAATATAAACAAAAATATTTTATTTTCAGAAAAATGATTTTTTCAGTACTTATACTCAACCTATTACTTTTAACAAGTTCTGAAATAATTGACTATACAAGTCACGAATATTTATTATTTAAGGACAACAAAGACGTATTGACGTATGTTTGCGCACTCAACGCTTGTATGTAAATCACTAGTTGTAGGGCGAGAGCGGGAGCCAATAAAGCTTTCGTCTGTTCGCTCTTGCCAATTCGCCCCGTCTCTCGCCACCGTAGCATAAGTTAGGTTCTAAGAGAAATTATTGAAATATAATTGTTAGTGATCCATCGAACACCATCGTAGCCACTCCTTTTCGTCGCGCTTTCGACATAGTTTCACAATTTTTCGCAAATTAAAATCGCCAGAACTACTGCGTTCACAAAGTTTTCGCGTTGTTAATACAAAATAGTATTAAATTTTCATGGTGACCCCAACGTGATCAGCAGTAGAGTTCGCGAGTTTTAATTTTTTTATCGGTGAAAACTACAAACAATACCAACAACCAATTTATTCGTGTCGGTTCGGCCAATAAATTAAATTCAATAATTTCGTCGCTGGAAATTTTCTGCCGTTCTTGAAGTTGCGCCTGACGTTTCTGCAAATTTAATTGCTCAATTTGCTGCTGCCGCCAAATGGAAGACAAAAAGGAAGTTGCAATTATCAAGTCGGCCATCCAGGTATAGAGTGCCAAAAGTTGAAAGTTAATCTGTGGCGTTTTGTCAATTGGCCCATCTTTCAACTTTTTGCATTCGTGTAAAAATCGGTAGATAGTGAGCATTCTAACCAAGAAATAAAAATTTGCATGTACTAACAACCAAAATTCTACAATAAACATAATATATTTCGAATTATATGTGAATCGCTTTGGCCAAAGAACAAGCAATAAAATACTCGTCGTCGACCCAATTAGTGCGAACTTAATTCCCCCAACTTTCGTCGTAGTGAGCACCAATTTAGGGTATAAATAAAAATAGCTGGAAAAAAAGTGCAAATTGTGAAAAGTGTAGCTCTCAGAAAATTAGCGGCAATAACTTTCGCCGCAGTTTGTCCGAACATTTCCCGCGCTTTTCAGAATTTTCCCGCGCTTTTCCAATTTTTCCGCGCTTTTCATAATTTTGCGCGCATTTTGGCGTCAGGCTTATATATTCGTTGCCCTTAGTTATCGGTCAGTGTATCATTCTCCGTTAGCATCTGCATAGGAAGAGCCGCTAGCCGCGTACACATACACACGCACACCGACACCGCTGCCGCTATTTCGAGTTATCTTTTGTCGTTTTCGTTCTCGATCGCTGCAGCAGTGCAATTTTCGGTCTGCCTAAACGTTTGTTCGTTTTTTCGGTACGCTTGAGCTTGAGCGGTAGCTCCCCTACAGTGCGTGCGTGCGGCATATACTGTCGCAGGGTTTATATAAAAAATATAAAAACCCTAGTTAGATTTTTCGCTGTAATTCTCTCGGCACTTAGCTCCCTTACACCGTGTGCGATCGGTATAGTACTCGTTGATTTTTTATTTTATTATTTAACAAAATAAATATTTAACACCTCTTCGATACCAACCAAATAAATACAAATAAACGCAATGGCAACTAAGGATATCGAAGAGCTTAAACATCAACGAGATGTTAGCATGAAAAGTATTAACCGAACTTATCGCCACTTAAAAGAAGATAAATTATCTATAAATCCGGTCGAGCTTGAGTGTCGATTAGAGATTCTAAATACGCACATTGAAAATGCTTCACTTTTGCAAAACCAAATAGAAGTGAAAGATACAAAAGATGTATACCGCGAAGAGTTGGAAGAGAGGGCCGTAATGACAAAGTCATTGCTGATTTCAATTTTAAATAAGTCCAAACAAAATAATATCGAGAAATCCACTCCGCCAGCAAATCGCCCGCCTCAATGCCGTCTGCCGAGCGTTGCTCTCCCAACTTTTAGCGGAAAACACTCCGAATTTGAAAATTTTATAAGCCTTTTCGAAACTTTCGTTGACAAAGATGACACTTTACACGATATTGAAAAATTAAATCATTTAATTTCGTGTTTAGCTGGAGACGCTAGCCCAGGTAAACATCCATCGGGCCAAAGCAGCATCTGCTGTCTTGGCGAGGATGTTCACCTCCCAACACCTCGGGCTAGCCCTTGTACAGGAGCCATGGTGGCACCATGGCATAAAAGGCCTGTACACGAAGGACACTAAGGTAATATGCGATCCAGGAGGATCACCTCCCAGATCATGCATCGTTATAAGGAAAGATATCAACTATAGTATCTTTTCAGAGTTCATGAGCAGAGACTGCGTCGCCGTAACCATCAACGGCACAGAAGCTGCACCGAAACTACCAGTGGCCTCCGCCTACTTTGCCGGGGAGGAGGCCTGTCCACCGCCAGGAATACCCGGGCTAGTAGACCACTGCCGGACGAACAAGATCCCCCTCATCATAGGATGTGATGCCAACGCACATCACGTGATCTGGGGTAGCACGGATGTCAACAACAGAGGTGAGCAATTACTAGAATTTATTTTAAACAATAACCTAGAGATCTGTAATGTCGGCGCCAGGCCGACATTTGTTAGTAGGGTACGAGAAGAGGTGCTAGACATAACTCTAGTAACCAATTCTTTTAAACCCCACATTAAGAACTGGCATGTGTCACCAGAAGAATCAATGTCAGACCACAGGACAATTTTGTTTGAAGTAGCCTTCAAAACAAAAAGATGTAACCCTAAAAGAAACCCCAGAAAAACAAACTGGGACAAATTCAGGTCAACTCTAGAGCTCAATCTTTCCAACGAACCGTCAGGATACCCTAGACATCCCTTGGAATTAGACAGAGCGGTAGACAACCTGGGTCACAAGATAGTAAATGCCTTTGAAGACAGTTGTCCTCTAGGTAGACAGAGGCGGGAAACAGACGCACCATGGTGGAATGCTAGTCTTGAACGACTACGAGTAACCACTCGGAAGCTTTTCAACAAACCAAAAACTGATAGAAACTGGGAACTATACAGGCAAAGCCTGACGCTCTACAACAAAGAGATCAGGAAGGCCAAACGGAAAAACTATAGGAACTTCTGTGAGGCAATAAGTAACGTCAACGAGGGCGCGAGACTGCAAAAAGCAATGGCTAAAAGTGCAGCGGATAGTAATTTAGCCCTGAGGAAAGGGAATAACACCTTCACCTGCACGGATCGGGAGAAATTAGAATTGCTATTTGACACGCATTTCCCGGGGAATACTCCCACTATGGGAAACGCAAGGCGTGATCAACATAGAACCCCTAGGACAGTAGCCAGTGACTGGGCAACAGCCAAATCTATAGTTACGCCCGAGAAACTCAAATGGGCTATTGGAACCTTCCAACCATTTAAATCACCGGGATTAGACATGATCTCTCCAGCTTTCTTACAGCAGGGGCAGGAACTACTCCTAACCCGCCTAAGAAGACTAATGGTGAGCAGCCTAGCCCTTGGGTATATCCCAAGTGCATGGTGCAGCGCTATGGTGGTCTTCATCCCCAAGATCGGGAAGAAAGACATCACCAGCCCAAAGTCTTTCAGACCTATCAGCTTAACTTCGTTTTGTCTAAAAACGCTGGAAAAACTGGTAGACTACAACATCAGAAGAACAGCTCTCAGAGACTGTCCGCTGCAAAACACACAGCATGCATATAGAGCAGGCCGTTCAACAGACACTGCACTTTATCAACTATGTCGCACCCTAGAAGGGGCAATTGACAGCAAAGAAATAGCTATCTGTGCCTTTCTAGACATAGAAGGAGCCTTCGACAACACATCACATGATGCAGTTCGAGCTGCCCTGTCCAGAAGGAACATAGACACTACTACGAGCAAATGGATTGGCAACCTACTTGAATCCAGGCAAGCAACAAGTACACTGGGTTCGGAAAGAGTGACAATTGGTACCAGCAAAGGCTGCCCGCAAGGAGGAGTACTGTCCCCTCTGCTATGGAGCCTGCTAGTAGATGACCTTCTCATCAAGCTTGCTGGAAAAGGAATTCAATGTCAGGGATACGCCGATGACATCGTGATAATTGCCAGAGGCAAATTTGAAGCGACACTCTGCGACATCGTCCAACTCGGACTAAGGACAACGCTAGACTGGTGCAGGGAGGTTGGACTCAACTTAAATCCTGTTAAAACAGTCATCGTCCCTTTCACAAAGAAGTACAAACTACAGAGAATGAGACAAATCTCACTGCTAGGAACTCCTATAGAAACTAGCCGAGAGGTTAAATATCTAGGAATCACGTTAGATAGCAAACTGACTTTCGCTTCCCATGTCCAAAAGACATTGGAAAAGTGTTACAGAGCACTCTATACCTGTCGGAAAATTGCTGGGAAATCCTGGGGAACCAGGCCTCAGATAATACGATGGCTATACTTAATGATCGTGAGACCAATCCTCACTTACGGAGCACATGCATGGGGCAAACGAGCTAAGCTCATCAGCATGCAAAACCAGCTAGGAAAACTACAAAGACTTGCCTGCGTATGCATGACAGGGGCAATGAGAACCTGTCCTACAGCTGCCTTAGAAGTTTTGATGGAGCTAACACCACTCCACTATGTGATTGATATCCAACGCAAAGCTACACTCCTGAGAATAAGCACTGAGGGCACAGGTAGTGGTTGCATTCTAAATAACAGGGATGCGACTAATTTGTTAGGTGAGGTGCACCTAATACTCCACCCTAGGGATGAAATGACAGCCGAACTAATCTTCGAGCAGAACTTCACAGCACACCTAGGCAATAAGAAAGATTGGACCACACTGTCTGAAGTGCATCCGATGGCTAAACACACCATTGCATGGTACACAGATGGATCCCTGACACAACAAGGCACGGGCCTTGGAGTGGTAGGGCCTCGCATAAAATACCACGAATCCCTTGGCCAATACACCAGCATATTCCAGGCTGAGGTATGTGCCATTGGACGTTGTGCAGAGCTCAACATACAGCGTGGATACAAGGAAAAGGACATATCGATCCTTTCGGACAGCCGAGCAGCAATTACTGCTTTACATAGCAACAAAATCACCTCGAAGCTAGTAGAGGTGAAGAGTAAGCTAAATATACTGGGCAGTCGAAACAGGCTGGCCCTCAGATGGATTCCGGGACATAAGGACATATCCGGAAATGAACTTGCCGATAAAATGGCAAAACTAGGAGCCGAACAGCCCCTGGTAGGCCCAGAGCCCTACTGTGGCATAGGGAGGCACACTATAAAAGAATACATTAGGAAAGCGGAAGGCGCCATGAGACAAGAACACTGGAGAAATACCCCAGGTCTAAGGCAAGCCAAAACTCAAATAAATAACTATAACAAGAAGAGGTTCAAGGAACTTATTCAACTGGGGAAAAACTCACTTAGGATCGTTACCGGATTACTAACCGGGCACTGTAGACTGAAAAGTCACCTAGGTAAGATGGGAATAACCAGCAGTGGAACTTGCAGATTCTGCGACATAGAGGACGAAACCTCTAGACACATCATTGCAGACTGTCCGGCGTTAGCAAGCATAAGATGTAAAATCTTAGGAACCAGAACTCTTACACCTGAGCTCCTAGTAAGAATCAACCCACTAAAACTCCTCGACTTTATTCGAGGAAGTGGGTTTATATCTGAGCTGTAGGCTCTGAATGGGGGTACAATAGATCTTATAGGTCGCGGTACACTGGACACCCCGATATTAATAATAATAACCGACGAGCTCGCTCAGAGGCTCAAAATTACAAGAGAGGACGTGTGCATGAGCTTGCGAGACATTGGTGGAACTAATGCCCAAGCCACAAAAAAAACACACACGATTGTGAAGTCGCGAGTAGGGAACAGCCAATTGTCGTCCGATTTTTGGATTATGAAAAATATTTCTGGTTATCATCCGGATCAAGCGGTGAACACCAGCGGGTGGAGGGTGCCTGAAAATATTCAGTTGGCAGACCCATTCTTCTTCAAGCCCCAAAAAATAGATATGCTTATCGGCGCTGAAACATTCTTTGAACTTTTATCTATTGGCCAGATAAGGCAGGGCCCTGAATTCCCCATCCTACAAAAGACAGTTCTCGGCTGGATAGTGTCAGGCAGATGTGCCTCTGAAAATAATAAAAACGCTGAAAAAATGGTACATCTCAGCTGCCAGGAGGAAGCGTTGGAGTCAATTGACACAACCCTGCAGAAATTTTGGTCTGTGGAGGACTTGCCGCCTAAGGCTAAAGTCCATACTCCTGAGCAACAACTCTGTCAACACCACTTTGAGAAAAATACTCAAAGATTGTCGTCCGGTAGATTTTCGGTTCGTTTGCCGTTTAAATCTGACCCAAATACTCTTGGTTCGTCATACGAAGTTGCGAAACGTAGATTTTTGTCGCTAGAAAGGAAATTGTCAAAGGACCCTTCGCTGAAAAAGATGTATATTGAATTCATGGAGGAATATGTTTCACTGGGCCACATGTCTTCCACCAATGACAAAATTCCGAATACTCCGCACTATTTCATTCCGCACCAATGCGTTTTACGGCCACAAAGTACTTCAACTAAGTTGAGAGTAGTTTTCGATGCATCGAGCCGTACTTCTACGCAGGTAGCGTTGAATGACATTTTGATGGTAGGCCCAACTATTCAAGAGGAGCTGTACTCGACTCTGCTTCGGTTTAGATTGCATAAGTTTGCCCTTGCGGCCGACGTCAAAAAGATGTACCGCCAAGAGATGGTGGACGAAGCTGATCGTAACTTCCAGCTCATAGTATGGAGACGAGATCCTTCTGAGTCCCTGAAAATCTTTAAGTTGAACACCGTTACATATGAAACTTCGCCAGCACCCTTTTTGGCGATTCGGTGTTTAATGCGGCTAGGAGAGATGGCGCAAGCAACTCATCCAAAAGCCGCAAAGGCTATTCAGAATGATTTTTATGTTGACGATTTGTTGACTGGCGCCGGATGCGTTGAGGACCTGCAAAGCCTTCGAGACGAACTTTCTCAGGTCTTGCAAGAGGCAGGCTTTGAATTGGCAAAGTGGTTTTCAAACTGCCCAGAGTTATCCGCATCTGATAGCGCTGTAATGCCACTTATGGCAGACTCAGACGTAACCAAGACCCTTGGCGTGGTTTGGTTACCGGTTAAAGATTACTTTCAATTTCGGTTGGATGGCTCTTTCCTGGATCTTCGCGCGACAAAACGAAATATTTTGTCGGTGACTGCTCGACTTTTCGACCCACTTGGCCTCTTGTGTCCTTTGGTCACAAAGGCAAAGATGTTGTTGCAGGAACTGTGGCTTCGAAAATTAGATTGGGACGAGTCGCTACCGATGCAGTTGCTCACGTCGTGGGAGACGTTTAAAGCGACGCTTCTGCAGCTGCCTAAAATTAAGGTATCGCGATTCGTCAACACAGATCCACAAGTCCCGATTCAAATACATGGTTTCGCTGACGCTTCCATGCGAGCGTATGGAGCGTGCATCTACGTTCGGACTCAAACTGCTGAAGGTTTGAAAGTGTCTTTATTGACCGCCAAATCGAAAGTAGCTCCCCTCAAGACGAAAACTTTGCCTCGCCTTGAGCTGTGTGCAGCTCACCTTTTAGCAGATCTCTATAATCGTGCCATTGCTAAATTCTCCCATTGAGAATGTTTTCCTGTGGACAGACTCCGAGATCACTTTACACTGGATTAAAACCCATCCCTCGTCGTTGTCGGTTTTTGTTTCGAACCGGGTTGCAGAAATTCAGGAGTGGTCGGAGAAAGCAATTTGGAGACACGTTCCCACGAAAGTCAACCCAGCAGATATAGTGTCCCGAGGATGTGACGTAGAGGAGCTTACAACGTCCATTTGGTTCGGTGGGCCTTCGTTCTTGCTAGACTCAGAAAATAATTGGCCTGTAAATAAACATTTCGAACTGCCGGCTGATGTAATGTCGATGGAGCTACGCAAATCGGCAATAGCTCTCGTAGTCAGCCCAGAGCCAAATTATGTGCTTCAGAAAATAGAGTCCTTTTCGTCGCACCTGAAGCTTCTGAGAGTTTTCGTGTGGGTTTTTCGCTTTATTCAAAGGTGCAGAAAGGTGTCGAAGCCCTTTGAAAAAAGTATTTCGCCAAGAGAACTGGATTTCGCTTTTGATAAAATTGTCGAAGTTGTCCAATTTCACGAGTTCAGGGACGACATAAGTAAAATTCGGAAGAATAAACCGGTAGCAACGAATATTCAAAAGTTAAACCCTTTCTTCAGGAAAATAAATCGGATTGGTGCTCCTCGACATTGCTACGAGTTGGGGGTCGGTTATTGAATGCTCCTATCCCGTACGAAGCCAAATTCCCGTTGTTGCTGTCTAAAAGCTCACAGTTCGTCAGATCCTATGTGTCATACCTGCACGTTACGAACTGTTACGCTGGCCCACGAGCTCTCGTAAGTCGTCTGCGCGAGAAAATCTGGCTAGTTAATGCTCAAGAAGTCTGCCGACGAACAGTTCGGTCGTGCATGCGCTGTTTTCGCTGTAAGCCGCAACTTTTGACGCAAATTATGGGAAACTTGCCAGCAGATAGACTTCGAGCTCTCCGCCCGTTCAATATTTGTGGCGTTGATTTTTGTGGTCCCTTCAGCACAACGTATCGTATCCGTGGTAAGCCACCGTACATGTCGTACGTAGCCTTGTTCGTCTGTTTTGCATCCAAAGCGGTCCACTTAGAATTAGTGTCTGACCTAACCACTGATGCGTTCTTGTTGGCATTTCAAAGGTTCGTGAGTCGTCGCGGGATTCCGGAGAAGGTGTGGTGCGACAACGCCACCAATTTCGTCGGCGCAGATCGCCACATGAGAGAGTTCCGAGCCCGTCTGGAGGAGCAGGGGGCGGTATCGAAACATTCGCATCAAAAAAAGGATGCGAGTTTGCGTTCATACCGCCCAGAGCACCGCACTTCGGCGGACTATGGGAGGCAGGTGTGAAGTCTGCAAAGCACCTGTTCCTTCGGACGGTAGGCCAAGACCTCTTGACCGCGGAGGAGCTCGGAACTCTGCTCACCAGCGTGGAGGCCGTGCTCAACTTCCAGGCCCCTCGGCGCTCTAAGCAGCGACCCGAACGACGGCGAGGCCCTGACCCCCGGGCATCTGCTCATCGGCGGCCCTCTTCTGGCCCCACCATCAGCGGCGCTCCCGGACCAGATCAGCCTGACCTGCTTGCGACGATGGCGAGGTGTCTCGTCTCTCAGGCACAGGTTTTGGCAGCGATGGTCCCGGGAGTACATCTCCAGCCTCCAACAGCGGTCCAAGTGGCACCAGGGGGAGCCCAACCTCGTCGTGGGAGCGGTCGTCGTCGACGCAGAAGACAATCTTCCGCCCCAGCAGTGGAGGATCGGACGAGTGGTAGCGGTGCACGCCGGCGCCGATAGCAAGGTTCGCGTGGCGGACGTCAGGACGCAGGACGGCGAATATCGGCGAGCTGTTCACCGACTGGCCCTGTTGCCCGTTCTGGGCTGAAGGACGTCGTCCCTTCAGAGGGGGCGGTGTTTGCGCACTCAGCGCTTGTATGTAAATCACTAGCTGTAGGGCGAGAGCGGGAGCCAATAAAGCTTTCGTCTGTTCGCTCTTGCGAATTCGCCCCGTCTCTCGCCACCGTAGCATAAGTTAGGTTCTAACAGAAATTATTGAAATATAATTGTTAGTGATCCATCGAACACCATCGTAGCCACTCCTTTTCGTCGCGCTTTCGACATAGTTTCACAATTTTTCGCAAATTAAAATCGCCAGAACTACTGCGTTCACAAAGTTTTCGCGTTGTTAATACAAAATAGTATTAAATTTTCAACGTACGATTCATACGCAGATTTATTTCACATAACTAATTTAAGTTTTTATGAAGAAATAATTAACACGGAAACCAGATCTTTGACCAAAACATCAAAAATAGACATAGAATGGGAAATTTCAATGGACTTGGAACTCATTAAATTAACTTTATCAGAAATAATGCCAAAAAGACAAAAAAGAGGAATTAATGAAATCGGAACTTTATGGAAATGGATAGCAGGTACTCCTGATCATGATGATTTCATAACGGTTCAGAACAAAATAGACAGCCTAATTGAAAACAACAACAAGCAATTCACAATAAATTCAAAATTATTTAATGAAGTAAAATATCTTACTGAAAGTTTAAAAAATGTAGTTTTCAACGAGGAAACAATTTTACGAAAACATCGTTTGCGGTTACTCACATTTGACTTACAAAATTTATTAGATACTATTATCTTAGCAAAAGCAAAAATTTTTAATACAAAAATTTTAAACGAGAATGATATTAAAGAAATTTACAATCATGAAAAACAATCTGTAGTATTATCTGACCTAATGGACATATCAACTTTTAAAATTTTATTAAATAATGATTTACTTGTAGTTTATATAAAATATCCCATGATTAACGGTAAATGTGACCTTTACAAAACAAGAGCTATTGCAAAATCCGATGGAAAATTAGTAATAAATAATGAAGTTGCCAATTGCAAAAACAAATATTACCTAATGACTAATTTTAAGAAAGAAATGTTTAACAACTATTGTAAATTAAGTTTTGAAACTAATTGCTTTTTTAAATTATTAAACGGCGAAAAAGCCAATTGCTCTAAAATAAGAGAAATTAATAATAAAATAAATATCTTACAGGATGGTGCCATTTTAATAACAGGAACAAATATAGTAGACAACACTCAATTAAAAGGTTCATATTTAATTTTGTTCAATGACTCAATTATCATTAATAACAGCACCTACATTAACAGCGAAAACAAAATATTAAACTATATAGCTCAGCATAAATTCATAAATTATGACATTTCCGAATATATTGCTTCAAATAATTCGGAGCTAACTCTTGACAATATAAACATTATCAATCCATTTGTAAAAATTAATAATACCAAAATATCAGTTTCCTTTATATTATTAATTTTTATCATTATATTTTTAATATTATTACTTTACATAATATATAGAAATTTTGTAACCAAAAAACAACGGCCAGAACTAGAAATCAGTACAGACCAAGAAAAAGTTTTAAAAAAAGAAAAGACAAACCAAGATGAAATTTTAATAGAAGAAAACACAAACCACGAAGAAACTTTTAAAGAAAAAGATACAAACCAAGACCAATGTTTTTTTTCAAAACTAAGAGAAAGCTTAAAAGAAATTCATAATGAATCGGGGCGATCCATTTTAGAAGGGGGAGGGTTAACCAACCCGTGAAACCGGGCCGCTTATGGAATTAATAAACAATTTTTTCAAAATTCAATTTAAACAACCTTCGCCTATGCCTTTGCATTTGCCTTTGTCTTTGCCCATGCCTTTAGCTCTGGGGTCCGCTCTTGATTTCCCTACCAAATAAACAAACAAATCCTAAAGTAAACATAAGTTTCCACTCGAAGCCCAATCAATTGCGTTATAAGTTCAAACTATTGCGATCCAAGCCCAAACAAATTGCATCGGTCAGCATATTTGAATTTCACAATAGGATGCCATGATTTCATCCTAAGCTTATATTCTAAACAAAAAGAAAAGTTCGAGAAGCTCAAAGAAAAGCTTCTGGCCGAGGTTCATTGGATAAGATTTTAGATTTAGATTTTTAGAATTAAGCCGGCAGTCCATCTTTGATCAAGAAACAGTTCGGAAGTAAGAAATTCGATTGTGAAAAATTAAGTGTATTGTACTTGTGAAATTAAATAAAAAGGTTTAACACCAAGATACAAAAAATAAAAATATATTTTTTTAAAAATATTACTAGTGATAAATTTAATTTGCACATGAGGTCCGTTCGTGTTACAATTATGCCGACGCTAGCACTTTTGGTGCGTATTCCAAGGCATAGCGATCGGTTCATATTTCGGATACATGGGTTTATTACCGAGGCATGTTTGATTATGTTAACACTGCAACAAAGTGTTACAGTGTGTACCCTTGGTACAGTGGGTATTCAATATGCGTGCATACTACAGTAAGCTGCGGTCCGATACTCTCACGCCGTTTCAGATGAATTTCAAACTTCCGAGTCGCTTTTGATGTGTTGGCCATGTTCTGACACTTGAACTTGTATGTTCGTGAACCTCCCACGTTTGTTGTAGCTACGCTGCAATCACAAGCCTTCTCGGAACTTGCTCCTTGTTGAGTGGATTTCTCACGCCATTGCAGTTCCGTACTCAAGCGTCTGAAATTGCCTCCCTAAAAGCCGCACTATGTCGCTTGATCCTGATCTTCTCACGTTGAACGCCTTTCCTGTTCCTCGCAGCAGTCTTAGGATGCAATCGTCGTTTTAGTTTTTTTGTTTCCCTAATTTTGCCGTAGTGCACCGTTAAGTGCGCCTTGCGGACTTTTCTACCGTGTATGTCGTTAAGTATACCGATCTGTTTGGCTATCTACATGAGCAAAGAAAATCTTTTGCTCAAAGGACCTTATGTTGGCAGCGTATATCGCGTGTCTTGGTTGCATCTCGTACCGCAACTTTCAATTTATATCGCTAGCCGCCGAATCTCTGACTAACCAACAATACAGCAATACAAAACCTCTTTTTATATTTTTGTAGAGGTAAATGGAAGAAATAAACAAGTCAGCATTCTTTGTTAAAATAATATTTTAATGAAAATAATTGTATGCTTTTAATTGTACCAATAATAATTGTATAAAATCGGCATCGGGAAAAATTCAAGCTGAATTAAACTCAATCCCAAAAGCCAGTATACCGTAAAACACGTTGCATATAGACATCAAAGGAAAACTAAGTGCCAAGAATAATCGTAAAGAGTACATTATAGTCCAGATTAATGGCTTTACAAAATATGTTTACCTGTATCATACTTTTAAATTGGATGCAAACAGTTGCGTTGATGCTTTAAAATCGTCCATTGCGTTGTTTGGCGTACCTAATCGCCTAGTGGCTGATCAGGGCAGATGTTTTACCGGATCAAAATTTTTTGAGTTCTGCACCTCACAGAAAGTGCAGCTTCGCTTAATAGCAACCGGTGCTAGACCCGCCAATGGACAGGTCGAATGAGTAATGATTACATTAAAGAATTTATTGCCGGTGGTCGAGTCCAGTGATCCAGTGAGCTATTAATCAGCAAGTGCTCACACCTAGGTTTAGTACCTATTTGTGACGACGAAAGTGAAAACAGAAAACGGAAGCTGTAAGGAATAGGAAAAGCGCATCACAATATGATAAAACAAGATTCGACAAAGGCAAAGCCAAAAGTTGTTAAGTTTTCCGAAGGAGATTATGTCCTTCTCAAGAATAGTGAGCGACAACAAACTAAATCAGACCCAAAGTTCCGTGGACCTTTCGTGGTGACAGAAGTGTAAGACGGTGATCGATACCAGCTAAAATCTTTGACGACTAAAAGACAATATAAATATCCCAACAAAAGCTTACGTAGAGTGCCGGAAGGGTAGGTACCGAGCGAGCTCGACATTGATGAAGATGACTTAAGTTCACTTGATGAAGCGGTCGAGGACCATGGTGACCAATGTGGCATTGGTGCGAATGAAATGGATGAAACAGGCCGTGAAGGCTAGAGTGGCACTAGCAATTTGTAATACGGATGAAAAAGACCGTTGAAGACCAGTGTGGCAGTGGGAGAAGAATAAGAGAGTCGAGAAGGACTGTAGTGGATGGTGTGGCACCAGCGTTAGTGGAAGACCAGTGTAATACTGACGTGTTGTAATGTGGAATAGTCGATGCGTTGTCACGGTACCTGGCCCCGAGGTTAAGTTATTAAGGATAGATATTAATGTAAGAAGATAAAGAACTTAAATAATTGAAAATTTGTAACTAAAGGTTAAGCATTTTATGTTAAATAAATTTGGAAACGAAAGTTGTGGACGTTTCTATTTTGCATTACACGAGGACGTGTAAGTTGTCAGTATGGCCGTGTCGGTGAATGTTTGGTTATTTGAATTGAGCACTCAACTTTAGAGGCGAAGAAGCTAGTGTGAAGTTACACAGCACTATGAGAAGGAGACGTTAACCTGTGTTGCCTTTTGTGTGGTAAAGCAGACATTCTTTTAAAGTTGCTTAACGCTAAAAAAGTGGGACGACAATATGAGTTGTCGTCAGTGTGGCCCAGTGTCTGGTAGAGAAAAAGAGACCGTACGTTCGGTGGCGAAATAGTTAGTCGCACGTGGCGCAGTTGACTTTTCATGTTGGTTGATATAACGCGCACTGAGACTCGCTCCACTCGTTTGGCTTATAGGAATGGATGAGAACGATATCAGAAGTGGGATATAGCATTCGGCCTACAATGCTTCAGGACTGCTCCTTTCGTGTTTTGTTAGAACAGCAAAACCAAAACTTTCTATAACTTGTAAAGGCGTTGCAGTCTTCGTCAGGCGAGTCCCTGAAATAGTGTTGCCGAAGTTTAACTCGGACATAGCTGGAGCTGATGCTATGCAATGGTGCTACTGCGGATTTTATTTTATGCGAAAAACCATGGCAAGGCATCACTAATTTTGGCACTAACGAAGACTTTGGCAGGAAGTGTGTCACAGTGGCTTTCGCAGGTCTGCTACCCTGGCATCACTTGGAAGCAATTTAGGCAATTACACGAGAAGAGAAGGGTGCGACCATCCTGAATTTGCTAAACACTCAACCAAATGCTGATGAGAGCTTCGCCGTTTTTG